>NC_092697.1:3466042-3809792 GCF_964275005.1 Diadema setosum
ATGAGAAGAATGGGGTCTGTTACGGCACATTTTGGTAACTTTCTGCTCCTTCACATTCATCACAAAAACAAATTGTAAGTGCAGTTGGTTTTTGTCCCCACCGAATAAGTTCGGCAACCTAAAGGCCGTGTCACACCTTTCCAGGCAAGCTAGGCTTGTTGTGAGTAAGGTTTTCCCAACACGCAGGAAAATTATCTCGCTACCGAAGCCAAATTTTGAGCAGCACCTCGCAGGCAACTCCCACGCAGGTACTTCGCAGTCCCCGTATGCGGTCAGCGCGGCCAAGATAATGACATTCTGTCATTTCTGTTGGACTTCTGCCATTCCTTCAGATGAAATTCTGAGTTGTCAGCCCCCACGCGCCTGGCACGCAAGTCACACAGAATACCCGCAGGAAGAACATAAGTAGCACGCATCCAGCAAGGAAAACACATATATGCAAAACTCGCGCAAATCCTTGTCCGCCCTTAGAAATTGTCCGGTATGCTGGAATATCCTCACACGCAACAAGCCCGCATAGCTCCCGGAAAGGTTTGACAAGGCCTTAACATGATTACCGGTAAAAAGGATTTGCGTGCGCACCTCCGGGCGACTACGGGTGAGATACGTGCTAGGTACTGTTACGTGCAGGTCATCTGCGGGGACCTCTGGGAAAAAATGTTCTTCGCAAGTCGCACGCAAGGCTTGCCCGGAAAGATGTGACACGGCCAGTAACACGGTGTCACCGTGTCACACCTTTCCGGGCAAGGTACGCGGGCTTGTTGCGAGTAGGGACTTTTTCAGCAAGCAGGAAAATTTTCTGCTGGCGGACAAGAATGTTTACGAGTTTCGCACTTGTGTCTTATTTGCTAGACGTGTGCTACTTACCTTCTACTTGCGTGTATTCCGTTTGACATGCGTGAGAACTTTGAAACAGATCCGTTTTCTGTTACGAGCGACTTACGGGTACTGCGAAGTACCTGCGTTGGAGTTGTCTACAAGGTGCTGTTGGTAAGGGTCTCCTACTGGTGTTCTTCGTGTACCCCCGCAACTCACTCGGAACATATTTTGAACATGTTCAAGGCCTTGTCATATCGTATCTGGGGAAATCTGACTTGCGGGGAAGCAAATTTGCTACCCGGAGCTCTCCGCAGTTGGTCCAAACCTGACAGTACCTAGCGCGTATCTCGCCATATGTCCTGTATTTACCGGAGGTGCGCATGCAAGTCCGATTTACCCGCAGCTAAATTTACAGGATGACCAAAACTTTTTCCGGGTGAGTCGTGGGAATTGCCCGCAGAGGTACACGCAGAACGCCAGTAGGAGGCCCTTAGCGGCATCACATCGCAGCAACTCCCACATATGTATTTCGCAGTCCCCGTATGCGGCCAAATTGATGACATTCTGTGGTACCATTCCTTCAGAGACATGTGTCAGAGGAATTCCTTCACTGAGTTGTCAGTAACTCCTTGACCGTATAATAAATCTCAAGCCCATCCATGGGTTTTTAGTTCAGTTACCAAAATGTGCAGATTGTCAAAAATGTGCAGGCAAACCCACTTTTAACTGCACATTTTGGCAACAGTTGATCCCGTCAGGTACAGGTGCACTATCGGCACATTTTGGTAATTTACCAAAATGTGCCGATTTACCAAAATGTGCCGTAACAGGGTTATGCCCACCGAGCGGTGAATATTTCGGTTTCATGCCATTTGCTTCCGGTGCGACAATAATATTGGTCGCATAGAATATCTGCACGCTAAGCCAAACCTTGCACAAATTCAGGCACAACTCTCCCACTCCTTTTCGATTCCTCTTTTCCAGTACAACTTTCTCAGGCCACTATCATTTCAAGCACCGTACTCTTACGATTCTATGTGGTGTGAAGCATTTTCTCCTTTATAAACACTCCCCTTAATCTTACGTCGATTATCATCGTTGATAATAGATTTGTAAGTTATGTTTCACTGTTTATTCTCTCCTCCGTAATGTTAAAGAAAAATATTATTGATGATGTTAGTTTGTATTGAAAATGTTTAGAAAAATAGTATTCATGATGTTATTTTGAATCAAAATGGAAAAAAAATACAGAAAGAGAACCAACCAAACAAACAAACAAACATAATTCTACCCATAGTTCTAAACCTAATCCTAATCCTAGTCCTCACATCAAACTAAACCTAAAACATGTAAAACCCTATCACGATCACAACCCTAACCCTAAGTCCTTCGAGAAAATAACAGCGGAGGAATTGTCGCAGGAGCAAATGTTGTATCACCAAAATAACATTTCAACGAAGTTACCGATTATATTCGTTATAATTGCACACGCAAAGGGTGGAGAGCATCACCCGAGAACCACTGCTTGATACATAAACCTACTGTAAAATAATTCTTTACGACAAATAATGACAATTTATGTCCCCCTTCCATTTCGAGAATAATAATTTCTAAAACGCCTGATTTTATAAATGGACATGTATTGTTTCTACTTGAGTTCATATAAAAAACGAGGACTTTTTTTTGTTAAAGTGGACAGGAGAATAATGGTAACGAGGTATTGAACATCATTCCCTTCATTCCCTGAATGTATGTGATTGTACTGTATTGTCATTCAAAATACTAAACATGTTCTGATACCCACGTATAGACCCACCTATATTTATTCCGCTTTGTCATCACTCTCACATTTTGATGAGAACCCAGTTGTTTATTAGATTATCTTAATGATTTCTTTTGTACATGTAGAGAGAAACAAATTGAAGCTGAGTTTAATACATTTTGCCACGTGTGTGAAGACTTAAAAACTTCTCACTTCTGTGATTATAGTTACTTTCATTTTTCCCTCATTGGGATATAAAACTTGAGCAGTCATCAGGATCATGTTTGATTAATCTTATAATAATCTTAAACTTATGATAGCCACCGTGATTTATGACAGCCAAACTGAACATAGAGGGGAGAAAATTTGCAAACAGATCGGTGAATTCAAGAGGAATGTTATATATCCATGGCAGTACTAACCTCAACACTGGGAGGTCGCTGCAAGACGTGAATCACTTCGTCGGCAATGCCCTCAGCCTGCATAGTCTGAAAAGTACGCAACCAAAAAATTACGCGATATGTGGAATATTTTTGTCCCGAGGAATTCGTTATCACAGGAGTCGACTGTATATACCCAAAAAAAAGTTATCAAACTTTACGGGGGTTGAAGGGCCTATCTTTAATGCATATACTGTTTCACATTTGAATTTACCACTGGCTTGCTTTACCTACGCTTTTGTTTTTGCTCTGTTCTCTTCGACAAGTAGGCCTATATGATCATATCTGAACTGAACAGGTATTCCATTTTATGCCCGAGCTCTGAAAGTTAAGAGCCTTCCCTTTTGGACGCCCTCTCTCACACCATGGACCTACTACACATGGACTATGAACGGAGGTCTTTCTTTGATCCCATTATCACCACCGCCACCTGATTACAGTATGTGCATCTTAATAGGCGTTTTCAAATCAGCTCGATGTTTCGAAATAGCGCGCTATTATCTGACTTGGGAAATTAAAACGATCACGAAATAGCGCGCTATTTGATAATGTGTATACAAATTAGCGCGCTAATTGATCGAGAAAATTTATCGAGTCCAACTCGGGAAATTTCCGAAATAGCAGGATAATTAATGCGAACTATATAGCGCGCTAATTTGCGATCGCGAAAAATATTTCGAGCTTGGATTTTTATCGGGCTGATGTGAAAACGCCTAATGAGTACATTCAGGTGTCTGGACAATAATGATTGTGTGATCATGTATCGTCACTGACAAAAATATCGTTTCTCTCATTTCAGTCTTGTTTCGCTGATGTTCCTTTTTCAGACGGAAATGTCTTTGAGCAAAAACCATACAGATGATGAGGAGCAGCAAAATCTGAGAACATGACAAATTTTGTGTCAAAAATGGGTAATTGCTGATTCGCACACTTTCGCACGGGCATAAGACCTTGCCTAATGGCAAGATTTTATACCTCTTCTCTACCATTAACATCCCTTTTTGCTCTGGAATAAGATGCGGAAAAGTGAAATATTGAGATCACAAATGACAATTGTTCTGCCGAAATGTTAGCTTTCTTTTAAAAACTGCCTGCTTCTCCCAAGTGAAAATTGTTTGAGGCATGACTTCCTAACATTCACCACAACTGCACATACACTTTACTTGATTTTTGTGAGTTATTTTCTTCTGCGCATATAGTTTTAGATTTCTCAAATCTCCGTCTTCTTCTTCTCCCGGCTTGCTGGCAGTAACAATGATGGAATTAAAGCAGTAAAGCATGTTAAGAATGTCTTTGTGGCGCTTTTGAGATATACAGGTGCATGAATTAATTAACGATACGATGAATGTTCTTGTGTAGTAGGTCCATACTCACACTGACACACGCACACACTCAGATGTGGAGGACAGCTCAAACATTCTGATATTGTAAACTTTATCACATATATACAGTAACACAAAATTCTGATAAAAACAAGCAGACAAACAAACGCATGTAATCACGGGACATTTCACGAAGCATTTTGTAATATTTTTTTTTTTTTTTCTGACAAACCGTTGTAAGCTACTGAAATCTTCTCATCTGACTGGCCAAGAGCAAATTTGTCAGACAAATTTGTGGGAAAAACGCTTCATGAAATGCCCCTGATACAGAAAGATAATTCTATCTGTATTCATTTTTTTTTTTCAGAGTTAACAAATAATGCTAATGCATACTGTACTGTAATTTCATTATATTTTCATTGACATGAATACTGCATTAGATGCTGCAAGCAGAGAATATAACTACGTCGGTTGAGAATGATAAGGGCGTTAAGTTGCCACAAAACCCATAGTGTTCAAGACCACTTAACGCCCTTCTCATTCTCAACAGACGACTATATAATTATTTTTGGACACTTCGGATATGATAAAAGAACATAAAGCATTTACCGGAATCTTCTTATAGAAGTCACAGGTTGCGGGGTCTTCTCTCAAGAGTCGTGGGTGGAATTCGGTTTCCACAGCACCTGGCGAAATCTCCTGTATGAAAAGAAGAAGGAAAAGGAAACAAGACACATATAATGACAATTACAGCTAATAGCTCGGTCACAAACACCATTAAGAACTGCTACGAAAGTCGTACGAACGATTTTTAGACAATTTCGTAAGATCTTCTTAGGAAGGCCGTACGAAACCAGCGTTCGTAGACCGTTCGTAGACTGTTCGTAAGTTCGTAGCCTGGTCGATGGTCTTGTCCAAGATTTTTTTTTTAACTTCGAACGAAATCCTCTCTTCGTAAAGCGGCCGTACGAACGTCGTACAAACATCGTAAGAACTACGTAAGATCTTGTAGGGCCGAGAGACAATTCTAAAAGCCTTAAATTCTTACGATATTGGTAAGAACGCCTTAAGTCGTTCATAGAGGACTCTTACGTCTTTCGTAAGAATGCCTTACGAACGGAGATTCGTACGGCGTTCTTACGAACAACTCTTCGAGTTTGTAAGGCGTTCGTAAGGGACTCGTAAGGCGTAGGTACACAATTTGTTCAACTGTTGAGTTTTAGAGGGTATAAAGCCAAATGCGCGAAGTTCAAATGTCACTCTGTTCTAGGTGTTCGATCAGAAAACATCTCTCTTAAACATGGGACCAAAAGGGAAGGCAATCAAAGGGAAAAGGAGGAAGGAGGAGAAAAGAAAGTCGATGAGGGAGATAAGAAAGAAGGAGCGAGAGGGGGAGAGTTGGAGGAACAACCTCAAGAGATGATGGACATCCGAAGTGACAGGGAGGAGGCGGTGGAAGATTACAAATGATTACGGTGAAGAGGAGGAGGAGGAGGGAGAACCATCAAGACGGCAGGACACGGCAGCGTCTTTTTAACAACCCGACAAAATACACAAAAAATGTAAAATCTTCTTACGAATGACTCGAGAGTGCCGGGAGTTGCACGTACGACCATCTTACAACAAAAAGAAGTCGTAAGATGGCCGTAAGTCTGACGAAAGAATAACTCAAGGCATTCTTGCGAAAAAAGTACGAATTCTAGGGACATTGTATAACTGAAAATCATTTCGTTTCTCTAAAAAGGCCTTAAGTTGTTCTTGCGAATTAAACAGCGTACGTAAGAAGGCCGTATATGATTACGTGCCCCATCTACGAATCTCTATGAACTCCATGCAGAATTCGTACGAACAGTGACATTCGAACGAACGCATCGTTCGTACGAACCTTTGTGACCGTAGCTTTACAGACATACAGAAATACATTTGACACTCTACAGTGTTGATAATGACTTCAAAACAGAGCAGACATGTTAGAATAATGGCATGCCAGCTACATTTTAACAAATGACATAGATGATTAATTAAGCTCGGGGTTCACATTGGAAACCATTTAAGCTTCACAGAGTAGCAGACCGTGAACTCACTAATTAAAAAAGTGTGTCCCTTGTTAAAGGAAACGTCTCTTCCCTTTCTTTCCGCAATGCACATCATGATACCCCATTTTGCCCCAAAACGGAAACTAAATTCACGTATTTGACAAATAGAAAATTTTCTTCGTATCCCCACTTGCTTACAGAGTCTGTAGAACTCGTCCATTATACATAGCATGCGGCTTTGAAGGGGCCATACCTCTCCATTGATGTCCAATGATGCAGCAGGGCAATGAGCGTTAATGGTATAACAATAAAATCGCATCGATAAAACGCCTAAACACAACTGGTGGCAGTGATAGGCATTGTCGAAATAAATACAGTATCTATTCAATAATGTATAAAATAGATATGAAATATATAAGTATATATAATTACGGGCGATTACACCGTTACTCCGTGACTTTTCCTAGCAGAACTTACCCTGAATTAATTTTGTCTGAGGGAGGGGATTTGCCCTATATGGGGAATATAATAGAAAGAATTGGCCCCGAGGATAATTGCCCTATGAGGGTTGTTATCTGGGGGTAGTTGTATTGTGGAAATTATAGCCCTAGTTCATTTCTAGAACATCTACGACATTTGAATACACATAATGATGCAACAATTCAATGGAAAAAACAAACACGACAACAACAACCAATTAACCATAATGCATAATACAATTTCCTAATAATCTCAAGACAATTACAGAAAAACTGGTTGGAAATGGAGGGGACTACTAAAAAGCAGAGCTTTTAGTCTGCAGACCCATAACACACACACACACACACACACACACACACACACACACATATATATATATATATATATATATCCCATAGTTAAGTTACAAAATTGATAAAAAGAGGCAAAGAAAGCGAAGTAAGACAGAGTCGAAGTACACACATACAGACACATTAACACACACGAGACAGCTTTCTTGTAATGAGAGAAAGAGGAAAGGTAAGTAAGGGTTAAAATTAATGAATGACATGAAGAGACTACCTTCACGATGGACAGAGAAAAGGGAGAGGGAAGAGGAAGATGATGGGTCAAAACCACGGCACGTGAGGCATGAGATATAAGCTAATCAAAACAAAGACGTGTGAAGTGGAGTTGTGGTAAACGATATACGATTGTGGTTAAAAATGGGACTAGAAATTAAAGCTTACAAAAAGTATAACTGATTCTGAAATGTAAAATTTCTGTAAAATGTCTTTAATCTAAGGGTAAAGGTATTCAAACTTTTAATATCTTTTATACTACTATCAAGAGATATCCAAAATTTCGGAACAGAAAAAGAAAATACAAATTTAGCGAAAATAGTTTTGGTTACAGGCAAATTACCTTTACTGGATTGCCGGGTAGGACATGAAGGAACAGTTTCGTTTTTGATGAACATAGAGTCAAATACAGAAGGGAGAAGTTGAGCTTGTTCATAAATCGTCTTAAATACAAACGATACAAATCGTAAATCTTTAAGATGTTGTTTTCGTAAGATAAAGTATCAGCATGGCATCTCCATGATTTCTGACAAAATAATGATACCAAAAACCTGTAGTAACCTGTAGTAATGATATTCTTTCTATTAAAAGTAAGAGTGACGGGGGGGGGGGGGCAATCACCCTGATGGTAGTTATCTAGAGGGTAATTGATCTGGAGGCATTGTCCTGGGGATAATTTTCCTCGTGATAATTGGGGGGGGGGGGGAGGTTGTAGTTATCCGGGGGTATAGTCATCCATGGACTTGAATTTATGGGGTGTAGTTATCGGCTGGTAGTTATTCGGGGTCTTATGGGGGGGGGGGTAGTTAACTCGGGGTTAGTTATCCGGGTGTTAGTTTTCTGGGAGTAGTTATCCGGGGGTAGTTATCGGGGGGGGGGGGGTAGTTATCCGGGGGGTAATTATCCAGGGGGTAGTTATGGGGGGGGGGGTAATTATCCAGGGGGTAGTTATCGGGGGGGGGGGGGGTAGTTATCCAGTGCATGGGAGTTGTCCTAAGGGGGAATAGGCCTTGGGGTGATTGCCCTAGGAGGGTAGTTTTTCGGGGGGGTTGTTATCCTAGGGGGTAATTACCCTGGAGGGTAATTGCCGTAGGAAGGTATAGTTGTCCGGAGGGTAGTGTTCCTGACCTAAATTACTGGTATCCAGCGAGCAACACTGTTTTTACAGCTTTCCTAAAAAGTAGCTGATGGGCTTTAAACTTCAAATTTCAGAAGGAAGAGAGTTCCAAACATTGGGTTCGGTGTGTCTGATAGATTTCAGAGCCATCATCGTTTTGGGATTACATAAATGAAATTTATCAGATTGTCTTGTGGGATGAGAACGAATGTCCTTGTTTAATTGAAATAATGAGAAAAAAAAAGAAGATGGCAACTGATCATTATATAAGCGAAATATAAAGAGCGAATTTTGCACACACACAAAAAAAATAACAATGATAATGTCATTTACTTCGAGTGTTTTTAATTCTGCAAATAAAGGATCTGAATGGTCTCGATAACCTGAGTTGGTGCATATACGTGTAGCATTTCATTTTATGCTTCTTATTATGAAAATACATACGATTTGTATTTTTTTCAAATTGAGTGATAATCTATTACTCTTTGACTTAAACCATGTAACTAATTTCGGTAATTCAGTATAATAAGAGTTCTTATGAGTGAATGGAATTCAGAATTGGATCAGAATACATTGGTGTCATCGGCAAACATAATATATTGCAGTGACATAAATGAGTTTGAAATAGCATTTATTATACACTAGAAACTTTCATTTTCAAAATACTTCCATTTATAGAATGTTCTGTGGACACAATATTTGCTGTTACCGTATAATCAGCCACACCGCAAATTTTGAGGATCTTCCCCCTCTGAAAGAAAAAAAAACACCCCAATTCTGCAACAACAACAACAACAAAAAAAAAAACACCACATATCAACAAGAATGTTTAACCGCCTCTAAATACCCACATCACAAAGCCACTGAAATTATTGTCCATGAGCCCGAATCCATACATCAAGAAAAAATTGTCTTTAGTAATAATGGGAAATACAGTGTAGCTCTGCAACGGCACACAAGATGCACATCACGACTTACAGTGACACGAATGCTGCTGTTCATCTCTCGCAGATCTTTTCGAAGGGCTTCCGTCAACCCCCTCACCATGAACTTGGTGCCAGAGTAGAAGCGATGGCCGGACACTCTGTGGCCGGACATACTAAGTGAAACCCAGAGGAGAGATCGGCAGGTTATAAACGTATTTGGTCAAAATAAATGCATACACTATGGCTGATACTGGGACACTGTTTCATCCTTTAAAGATGTCAATTTTCTCTCAATTCTTTCGTAAAATCGGGTTCTAGTCTTCAAGGATATTAGTTAATTGTTTATTGATGACGATCAGTTCGGGATCTTAGAGATTTTGTTCTATTTTTCCATTGTGTTAATGTGGATGACTCAAAATTGATGTGTATTCAATTAGGAGAAAACATTGCATACTACTGTACTAAGAAAGAACAATCTTGAAAATTATGTGATATCTGTTTTATAATCATGTATCTACTGAGGAAAATATAGAATATGTATGATTCAATCTATAGTGTAAATAATATTATGCATAATTTCATGGAAATGACGTCAATAAAGACCGTGTTTGTTTTCAACTTACTGATTGCCAAAAATGTTAAAAAAGTTTATGTGTCTCTGAAAACTAGAATAGGTTAGTTCATGTTTCTTTTGTACTCATGTATTGTTCGTAAACTTGTGGAGATTAGATTATCAGTAAATAACAGCAATGTTTTAAAGTGGTGTAAAGTGTAACATATTGTGTGAGGTACTCTTCTACTTTTCAAATCATTACTAAAAGTAGAGAAACAGTAGATACATGTCTTCTTTTAGTAAGTGATCCAACACAGATTCATTACTGTTTCTTATTTAAACAGTAAATTCTATACTGTCTTGAATCAACTGATGAATGAATATTTTTTCAATTATCTTCAAAATAGACAGAGAGCGTTTAATCGCCGACAGTTATTAGGGAGCTTTAGATTTTAGACGCGCGGACGTTTAAAGAGAAAAAAACATGGTCTGAGCGTGCGCAGTAATTTGATCCGCGCTACTGCGCACGCTCAGATCATGTTTTTTTTTCTCTTTGAACGTCCGCGCGTCTAAAATCTACAGCTCCCTAATCTACATCAAAGCAACGCTTGGAATTTTCCCCTACAACGTTATTTGCCCATTACATGTCCATCAAAACAAAAAGAAATATTAAAAGTTATATGGAAATGAAAAAAACTAATGTTTTCCCAGTCCATGTCTGCGCTGCAGTCTCGAACAATGTGGCATACTGGGGTTTCCAGCTTGGCGCATAAAAAGTTGATAGAAAAACAAAACTAAGGGTGAAGGGTGAGGATAATGTATGTGCTCTATTATCTTTTTTAACCATTACTATCGCTATTGCACTAGATTAGATACATAATTATCATCTTTAAATAGATATTAAATAACAAGATCCAACATAGCTGATGTTTTTCAGGTTAGCACATTAAGTAGTTTCTACTCTCTTAAATCAACTAAAGTATATGTTTTATATTTGTCTGTTTTCATCAAGACCACCAGAAAAGTTGAATTGTTGGCAATATGAGGCAAGACTCCTACCTGCCAAGGTGTATGATGTGTCCATCATCGAATCCGTTATCTTTCATCATCTTTATTGATTCTTGAGTACAGATGCAGAGAGCCATGATGTTGACCTGAATGTGGTAAGAACAATCAGGATTGGATTACAGACTTAAACTGTGACGTTCCAAATGAAGTTGATGGATAAACAGAACATCCAATTCTACATTGTACCTAGAATGCTCCATTCATTTCAATGGGCAAACACAAACCCACGCAAGCCCTGTCACACCTTTCCGGGCAAGCTACGCGGGCTTGTTGCGTGCATGGATTTTCCAGCACGCAGGGTAATTTTCTGTGGGCGGACAATGATTTGGGCGAGTTTCGCGTGCGTCTTATCTGCTGGACGTGTGCTACTTACATTCTACCCACGTTCTATTTACGGGCTAGTTGTGTGGGAGTTGCCTGCGAGGTGCTATCTCTACGGCCCTTCTACTGGTGTTCTGCGCGGACATCTGCGGGCAATCCCCGCGACTCACCCGGAACAAGTTTGAGCAAGATTGCCAGCAGAGGTTCACGCAGAACACCAGTAGGAGGCCCGTAGCTGCTGCAAGTCACAGGCAGTTAACCCGCGTGCATGTTGAGGGTCAGTTACTGCCTTTCTGCTGGTTAGTTGAGAGCCGGCTGCGGCCAGGATTATGACATTCTCTGGGTCTTCTGCCCAATAAGTATTCCCTCAGAGGAATCCCTTCACTGAGTTGTCAGCCCCACGCACCTGACACGCAGGTCACACAGATTACCCGCAAGTAGAGCTTAAGTATACACGCGTCCAGCAATTAAGACACATGCAAAACTCGCCCAAATCCTTGTCCGCCCTGCATGCTGGAAAAAATCCCACACGCAACAAGTCCGCGTAGCTTGCCCGGAAAGGTGTGACAGGGCCCAAACATGGCTGCGGATAAAAAGGATTCGCGTGCGCACCTCCGGGCGACTACAGGCGAGATACGTGTGAGGTACTGTCATGTGCAGGCTATCTGCGGGGATCTCCGGGTAGCAAAAATTGCTCTCCGCAAATCACGTGCAAGCCTTGCCCGGAAAGGTGTGACAGGGCCTTTAATCCATGTGACATGTTTTTGCCACCACGTCATGTACAATACATATATATATATATATATATATATATATAATTTATATGTATACAGTATAAGAATAAAGTAAAGTATAAAGTAAAATTATATATATATATATATACATATATATATATATATATATATATATACAGTATAAGAATAAAGTAAAGTATAAAGTAAAATTATATATGTGTATATATATATATATATATATATCTGTAAGAAGAAGGTAAAATTTAGCATTACTTTACAATTATGACATATAAAAAAATCCCTTTTTTGTTGCTGTATGATATTGTAATGCTGAACATATCAGTCAAGCAAAACGGTCTCTACATTCCAACCTCATCGTTTAATGATGTATACATTTAAAAGCATGCCAAGATACATTTTGCATATCTATACCCACAAGGCAAATTCAAAATCATATTGCATGCTATACTTTGTCGGATTGATTTTTGCTGATAGCATTTCAGTTAGGATACATGCAATCTTTGAAAATAAGAACGATATGTCAGGTAGGACCTATACACTCTATACATTAGATGTGTTTATGCAGATTTGTAGAAATGGGTCTACATTCCTAAAAAAAAAAATGAATAAATGCAGAGGTTACTTTGGCTTAAAAAGAAATATACAAACAAGAGAGCGCACAATAACAGCAATAGAAACAGCAGAGCATGGGGGGGGGGGGGGGAGGGAGGTGGCATCAGGATGGGGTCATCCCACAAGACCGACACCCATGAGTCATACAGCCCACGAGTCCTACAGCCCACAGGTTCGACACTACGCAAATAAAGCCCATGACATCGACACTATACATGCTAAAGGTAAAAACAATCCACGAGTTCGACAGATACAGCACGGGGTTTAATGTGTCGGTCTCGTGGGCTCAGAGTTTGCTTAGTGTCGAACTCATGGGCGGTATGACTCGTGGGTGTCGGTCTCGTGACGTGCGCCCATCAGGAGAGCTACATACATCTAGCATGGTCTGCCAATCTGCAGGGCTTCCATTGACGAGAGAACCATCAAAACACAGACCAGCATTGTTGATGCAAACATGAACGAGCTTGTGTTGACGTCTGATCTCCCTAAACATGGCAGAGATCTGATCCCTCTTGGTGAGGTCACATTGGATAGCATGCAACCGGCCTGTGGCTGACTCCGCCTCCAGTTCTTTCTGGATCACCTGTTTGTACCAAAGCAGTGTGACATGTTCGACTCTATAATGTTAGGATAGCCTGAGGTAACATTTTGTGCTCTACTTAACTACCTGGCCGGTCTACCGTATTAGGGCCTGAATAAACATTGTTGATTCCACCCCACCCCCCACCAAGCGCATTAGCGCGTTACCTAGTATTATATTAATATGCAATCTTTATTCTTTCGGTCTCTTCTTTTTTTCCTGGACTTAGTCCTTCCAACGTCTATCTAACAATCTGAACTTTTGAATCATGAATGTAAAAAAAAAAACAACAACCAACAATCTTTTTATCATTTTTTTTTTCATAAACCAGAGTATTTGTTTCTCCATTTTCTACGAAAGGGGAATACATTGCACGACTACATGGAGTTTTGAAAGAAAAAAGGTCACTTTCCTTCGTCCATGGGTATGACATTTCTTCAGGATAAGCTTATAATCCCTTGCAGCTTTTGTTACACTATATATATATATATATATATATATATATATATATATATATATATAGCTATATATACATGTGTGTGTGTATGCCTATGTGTATGTGTGTGTATGTGTGGGCGTGTGCGTGCTGCAGCAGGATACAGAATGAATCGGTGGATTTCATTAGCACCTACGCATCAAATCCCTATTGTCTGAAGTATACAAACGTTATAGAGAGCCTTTAATTTCCTATCACTTCATCAGGAAAGGATCATAAACAAGGGCGTCGAAATTTTCGCCCCGTCAATTATAATACACTAACAACATACATTATTACAATTATATACTAATATTAACTTATGAGTTAATTAATGTATGCATGGTACCCTCGCGTCCTCGAGTGTGCCCGCTGAAACATACCTTTAGTAGACCTCACATTTTGCCTTTTCTTCTCTGCTTTCTAGCAGTATAAAAATATTTTTACTGCTCGAACAATGCGATTACGTTTAAGCTTTAATGAATACATTTCAGACGGATGGCAAAGTGAAAGTGGCTGGCTCGCTCTGCCCGTACTTGTAGTAAAATGAATAGTTTTCATAAGTTATGAACATAGTCCTTCGCAGTGATTTATTTTACCATGTTTAATTCCCTAGAAATTTGATTTTAAATGCTCTATGAACGCGACTTTTATACTCTGTTTATACAAAAAGTCCCTACCGTGGGAGGGGGATATCCCCCTCCCACACCCTCCCCCGCTCGGTCGCTTCGCTCCCTCGCCGAAGATCTCACACCGTCACATAATGTACCCCCGTATGTTATGATCATAGTCCTTCCAACTGATTTTTTCGAATATGTTAATTCCCTAGAAATTTGCTTTTAAATGCTTTGTAAACGCGATTTTTGTACTCTGTTTTTTACAAAAAGTCCCTACCGTGGGAGGGGGGTATCCCCCTCCAACACCCTCCACTCGCTCGGTCGCTTCGCTCCCTCGCAGAGGATCTTACATCGTCACATAAGATAATGTGCCCCCGTCGAGATTTTGCCCCCCCCAAAAAAAAAAAAAAAACAAACAAACAAACAAACAAACAAACAAACAAAACAAAACAAAACACAAAAGTGTTTCGGCTCCCTAGATCATAAAATTTTGAAAACATAATACATAATACTTCTAAATTGAGAATGTTTTACGTATATAGTGTACATATATTTCAAATATTTTGTGTACAAATGAAACGAAAGCTTAATGTTACTTATGTTACTTACACTACTTATTTTGTTGCAATGTTTTGTTCTTGTTGTTGTTAATGATGATGTCACATTACAAACCTTGATTTTGTCCATATTGCGGGCACATCCAACGACTGTCATCCCCTGCCTGACAAGAGCTGTAGCTGTTGCTGCTCCGATGCCCACTGAAGCACCTGTCACCAAGGCGACTTTACCTACCCATCTCTCCATGACTGTCAAGGATGACTAAATAAATCACAACAGAGATCTAAAAAAAAGAAATGATTTTAAATCCTATAGAATGGTAACTCAGATTAATCCTTTTATATTACATGCATATGTTTTATGTAGGCCCTATATAGAAAATGTATGAATGCATGATGTGTGGGTGAATGAACGTATGTTTATCTCACATAGGTGATGACTTTCATTATATTTTTGTTTTTTGTCGTTATTTCTAAAGGGAGAGACGTTTGTATGTGCCCAAAAAGTTAACCAAAATTAGGTTTCCATGTGCTTTGCACATGGCAGAGCTTTTTGATATGAGATGTACCTTTCAGTTGCTTTAGCAAGATTTACTAGTCCTATCATGTCCCAATTTTCTAAAAACTCTGAAAAAGATAATCGCTCAAGCACCATAGATGGTACAAAAAGAGTTGGTCCTACACGGACACGTAGCGTTATGTAAGTGAATCAACCTTCTTTGTTAAATTTGTAATATTCTGCTATTTACATGTAGATTGTCTGTGTATCTTTTCATTTTACTCATGCTTGTATTCTCATATACATTATCTTGTATATCTTTTGTGTCATTATGTGTAATTTACAAGTCAGTTGTATTCACTGGTTTGTCATATTGTCATTTACATTACCCGAGAGGGGGTCGAAAGAGTCAATAAAAATTCACAAATTCACATACATGTTATAAAGAGGATACACAACACACGAGTACCTTTTTTAAATTTCTGTCTGCTATGAAACGAAATAATTATCAAAAGAGGGAATGTACACGTTCTTTTCTTCTCTTCGAAGTTTGAGTTCAATTGATGTCCACAACTTCACACACACAAACATGGTTGGTCGTTAAATGCAGCAAACGATGACAATGCAAACTTGCCATAAAACCAAACCAGTGGTTTTGTTTGGGTAATTTTGTTTTTTCTCGAGTTAACGGCTTCTTGAGGATTCTGCAGTGGACGGAAAACCTCTCCTCATGTCAATATTTGTGAAGTCTTAATGCATAATAGGAGAGGAAATGGTTCGTGCAAAATTATGCATGGTATCCCGTGCGTTACTAAAATGACTTAATTTTGTTGATACAATAGACCTCATTCAAGTCTGTCGTAATGTTTCCGACATGCCCTATATTGTAAATCAGAACTCATAATATAAATCTGTAACCGCCTTCGCAGATCCGCAGACAGCCAACGTTTTTATGACCAATGTGGTATTCTGGCTCGCGGGTTAGGGATTCTATAATTCACAAATTCACCACTCCACATAATGTATCTTTCACATGACTGATAATGCCTGACCATGCAAATACATAAAAGAGCAGAACTACAGGAAACAAAATTGAATAGGTTGTTAATCGAGTCAAGCAGCGAAGTACGTGAAACAATTTGACATCATGCTGTTTCAAGTCACCGATAAAGTTCTCACACCAATGTCACAGCACACAAACATGCACACACACAAACACACCAACACCACACACATAAACACACCAACACCACACACATACACACACACACACACACACCCACACACACACACACACACACACACACACACACACACACACACACACTCACACCCCGGGAAAAAGGACAAGTTTGATCGTTACAAACAGGGACCGAAAAAAAAGCATGCCTGATTACCTTCTCAAAGGCGTTACGAGTTCCTGAACTCTCTTTGCACTAGAAGCTGTTCTTGGTAATTTCATAAACTTTGCTCCGTTAAGCTGTTGCAAATATTTGGGGACATGGGAAACAATTCATGTTGAATCATGTAAATGTAGATTTAATTCGAAAAAAAAAAGTCTTCCTAACGACAATCGAAAAAGTAAAATATACCGTTGAAGGATACAGCCTCAAACACTTTTAAAACTATTAAAAACAATTAAAACGTAAACACTTTTAAACTATTAGAACATTAATGAGGAGACTTTATAATGAGGATTTTTTTTTAATTCGGGACCGATCTTAACATTAGTGGCATGCCCTTTCCTGGCAATTACCCGAAACAGTTAACAAGATCTATTCATCACAGCATCTCGAATACTATAACCAGTGAAATATTTGAATTATAGCACTTATACTCCAATTTCGTCTATTTCAAAGCACCAATTCAATGAAGGAACAGAACAATCAAGCAACATTATGATTTGTGCACGATTTTCAGATTTCACTAGACTATCATAGTTTCACATATTCTTTTTTAAAGCGAAAAACGTATGATAATTTGATTGAGAGTAAAATTCTTTGGAACATTGTTTAGAAGCAAATGTCTATATTCGAAGGATATTTCGGCCGTGTAAATGTGTCTTCATGAATCCAATTTCGCCATATAGCAATTATCGGCGGAGCAACATGTATCTGTAGTAAGCATAGATATTCGGGTGCGTGCACATCACGAGTCCGACACCGACTGATCATAAAGCCCAGGTGTCATACAGCCCACATGATCGACATTGAAAAAATGTTCATGAGTTATACAACCCACGAGTCATACAGCCAACGAGCTTGACACGATGCAATATTAAGGTCCACGAGTCCGACACCAGGCAAACAAGGCCCTCGAGTCCGACACTCGTTACATCACGGGGCTGAACGTACACATTGTCGGTCTCGTGGGCCTTGTTTGCCCGGATCGACTCATCGGCCTTTTTCGTCTTGTGTCAGATTCGTGAGCCTATTTGCCTACTGTCTGTCGTATTTGCCTGGTGTCGAAATCATGGGCTGTATAACTGGTGGGCTGTATGACTCATGGACCTTTTTTTTCCAATGTCGAGCTTGTGGAATGACCCAAATTATCGGCGTGGCACATGTCGGCGGAGCAAATATGTTCCTCCTTTTACAGGGTTAAAGGTCATATTTTCGTGACGGACATTGTCGAACTTTTTTACATTCCAGAAAGACTCATAAAGTTTTCATGAAGTTTTGATTTTGCTGAAGTTACAGCGAAACAAGAGTTGTCGATTATCCGTGGAAAAGCGAAGTTTATCGCATCGTGCGCACTGCTATGTCTACAACAATATTAACTTGCTGGATCAAGTACGATTGACAAAAGGCTTGTTTTACCACAAGAGCATTCATGTCCTTTTTGAAGGAATTTTTTGGGGAAAATGGCAATGCCTAAAGCTGTTATCTGTGCCCAACCAACTACTATCTGCTGAACAGTTGCTTAAGGACTATTTCTACTCCTGCAACTGTACGGGCTATTAATTCCTGTGTCATTGTCATCAGGTAACACAATAGTCATACAAAGTACATTGATCAAATCGCGTCCCACAGGAGCTGTTAGAAAATGATTTATCAAGCGAACAACAACAACAACAACAAAAGGATATTGCTACTATAATCATAGATGCAGTATTTTTTTTTTTTTTGCTAAAAAGCTGCAGGAAACATGGAAAGCACTGTTTTCCCAAAAGTGCGTTACTATGCATGCATGTTGTAGGAAAGGTAAAAATACTGTTTTTCCACCAGAAATACACCTATAGCCAGCCTAAGAATATACTGAAATGCCGTTAACAAGGTTGGCATCCCTGCATAATGCGTAATGAAAACTTATAGGCTTCAATGGTTTGGAGAGTTATTTTTAACACATATCCGTATTACTGAGACATTCGATGTCTATGTGTTTTTTTTTTCTTTCTTTTCCCGTCACCTATACGCTCTATTCATAATCACTGCACAATGTAGATATAAGGGTTGTTACAACATTCTGATATACTGAAAATGACGGACTACCAAGCACAATAAGTTGACTCTGTATGATACGAAAGATAATTGAGACTCCAATTTGTTTTCCTTATCCGACACCAGTTGCTACTCATGAGACTACACGTGTTAAATAAAGATTTTACGTTAGATCAACCTTTGTTGTTGTTGTTGTTGTTGTTCCTTATTACATATTTCAAACAAATTTATAATAAAAAGTCAATTTGACATGGAAAGAAACATATAGGCCTACACATGGAAAAACAAATAACATGCAGTATGAGGAACCTATATAACATGCAGAAGTTTGTAGCATGTATTCTCCACAGTAATGATTTTAAGAGTTTGTTTCAATAATGAAAAATGACAACATATACTAAAAATAGAATGTCGATAACGTAACACACTACAAAAAAGTGTTAATAAACAAAGGGAACAAAGTTCACTAACAATTCGTTGAAACAAATTTGGTCACCCGAGCGAGATTTTTTTTTTTTTTCAACGTGAGTAGAATCCACACATATAATCTAAAGTGATGAGATTATGGGACAATTTAACATAGGGATGAAAGAAAAAAAAAAGAAATTTTGTTTAGAGGAACTCAAAGAACTTGATTGAACTGGAAAATGATCTCAATTTGTCCCAAATGTTGGGCCTGTGCTGAAAGTAATTATCTGAAGAGTAAAGACACTATAAGCCCGGGGGGAAAGTGAGAGGTTCCTCTTTTACCTGTATTTGGTTGTAGTATGAATAATATCACTTTCTTTTTAAAAACAAATGATACTGAGAGAAATATGCGAGGCAGGTCGCCAGTATGCAAATTGTACACAGCTATTCCAACGGGATGTCAATACAAATCTTATGTTTTTTTAGCTCTTGACTGGAACAAGCAATCAATTTCAATGATCCAAGAAGTGAGCACGATTGGTTATCAGCAAGACCTTTTTCTGAATTAGAAACGAAGAATTATTTTTGTTTCTTTGCTAACGATTTTCCCAGGCCACTATTGCATAATTCAGGTATAAAGAACGGAAATAATAGAGTTGAATGAAGAAAATGCAATATAACGGTAAAGGGTGAAAGAGATTCGATTCTTAGATATCGGTTTACATAAATATCCATTAGGAACTTTCCACGAAAGATTTCAATAAGAATATATAAATACCAAAAAATTTGTAGATTTTTGTGACCTGATGCAGGTCGTTTCAAAGAAGGGATAGAATTATGTTTTTACCTTACCAGTTCAAATGATGCTTCAGTTCTCGGGCGAGATCCCACACACTGCTAAGTTTTGACTGTCGCTGCGTCCGCGGTCTTTGACACGATTAACCATGGAATACTTCTCGCAAAATTATCCCATTATGGCATACGTGGAAAGGCCTTGGAGTGGTTCACGAGTTACCTATCAAATAGATCCCAATTTGTACATGTCAATGGCTTTGATTCTCAAAATAAAACGATAACATGTGGTGTCCCACAAGGGAGCTTACTAGGCCCGTTGTTATTCATTATTTATATCAATGATTTTCATAGATCCTCGGAGAAACTATCATTCATATTATTCGCGGATGACTCTAACCTTTTCTTTTCCCATCCCGACCCAAATATCTTAGCAAGAACAGTAAACGAAGAACTGAAAAAGGTTTTACAATGGATATACGCAAATAAATTGTCACTTAATATTCAAAAAACAAAATTTATGCTTTTTAGTAACTCTTTAGAAAGCCTCCCGGGCAATATATCATTTGATACTACTCCCCTAGAAGAAGTTTCTACTTTTAAATTTCTTGGTGTTTGCGTTGATAACAAGCTTTCATGGAGGAATCATATTGATAGCATATGTAAAACTATTTCACGAAACATTGGCGTAATGAACAGATTAAAATATTATCTTCCCTCATATGCATTATTAACTCTTTACTCTAGTTTGATACTACCGTATCTAAACTACGGGATTCTTGCTTGGGGTAATACATATCAGATATTACTTGATAAACTTTTTTATTGCAAAAGAAAGCGCTCAGAACTGTTTTTAACCTAACTACACGAGAACATACAGATCCTTTGTTTTTTTACCATAAAATACTAAAAATAAAAGATTTGTATTTGTTTCAACTTGGTCAGTGCATGTTTAATTACAACAGCAACCTTTTACCCAAAATATTTCACGACTCTTTTCATCGAAACAGTCATGTACATAACTATCCTACGCGACGATCCAACGAATTCCATCTTCCATTCATGAGAACCGTACATGCCCAAAATACATTTCTGTATACCGGACCCAGACTTTGAAATAATCTAGATAATAGCGTAAAAGACTCACCCTCATTCCTCACATTTAAATACAAATTCAGAAAACATTTGTTATCTACTTATAATTCTAGATAATCTGAATTAATTGTTTTAATTTATGCTTGAGGTTTCACCTGTCCTGATGTCGCAGCACTTGGCGTGTTCTGTATGCAGACCTCTCTTCTCTCTTTATTCTTCTTTCCTCTTCCTTCCTGTCTTTTGTTCCTCGTAGACTTGTATTGTCACCGTCTTCTCTCTTCTAGGTACTGTCTCGCGTCGTATATGTGTGTGGGTAACTGAATGTCTGTACGAGTGTGTCGTCCTTCTTATATTTTCCCGGTACACCAGTTCAATGAACACCGTCTGGGCATTAGCATTGATACTTATTTCCTATTATTGTCGAAGCCAGCGTATAGCTATAATTTTTACAAACGACTGAAGTAATCTATATTCAGTATGAATGCTGTAAGAAAATAATAAAACAAACTTGAATAATATATTGCTTACTCATCAATTATCTAGGGATCCACGTCCTACAAGCTTAGCTTTTTTGTGGATCGCTATTTTCCAAAATTGAAGTTATTTTCTGAAAGCTCGCGAAGTATACATGTATACGCATCGTTCCTTCTGATTATTGTACATATGTTGATGTATATAATTTATTTCGTATATTACATGAACCTTTTGTAAAAGTGTAGACAATATCATTTTATGATATGTATACTTCGTATTACGTTTTGATTTTCGTTGATTGGAAATAAACTATGATTGAAAACTATGATCGAACTTATATTTATGTGCAGGTGGATATAACTCCATTCGTGCACATACTCGCGGGTTTGGCATACAAGCGAAGAAAACACAATGAGATCGAAACAACAGATGGCGCTGTAATATTTGTTTTTAGCTAATTTTCACCATTATCTCCCCTCCTCCTGTTTTTTTTTTTGTTTGTTTGTTTGTCTGTTTGTTTGTTTGTTTGTTTGTTTGTCGTGGTCACTAAGGGCATCTTACTGGAGACTAGATGGCGACCTTGTCGAGAAGTCTCCATGAAGTCACCCCACGAGCTCGACATTGGAAAAAAAAAGATCCATGAGTCATACAGTCGACAAGTTATACAGCCCATGAGCTCGAATTTACCCAGACAAGGCCCACCAGCAGTACACCAGGCAAATAAGGCCCGTATAAGCTGGACATTATAAACATAGGCAAATAATATCCATGATCCATACACTCGGCGAATAGAAGTCATAGTGTCTGAGTCGTGGGCCTTGCCTTGTTTGCCTATAGTGTCGAGATGATGGGCCTCATTTGCCTAGTGTCGAGCTGGTTGACTCTGTAGCTCGTGAGCCCATTTTTAATGTCGAGTTCGTAGGCCTTTTTCTAGCTCGTGAGCTGTATTATGTGTCGGACTCCTATAGCCTGGTCTCCGAGGAGTCGCGGCAGAATGAAACATGTTCGATTTTTTTTTTTTTTTTGGACGTTTCCGCGACATCTTCTTTGTTTCAAAGACGTCTCGAGACGTCTCCGTGACCTTGCAGAGCTCCATGATTACCTACCGATGCGAAGACCTCGCTGAGACTTCTCCACAACTGAGAAAAAGAAGTCTCCGAGAAGTCCCCGCGAATTCCAGGCGAAGTTGTCACCTTGCTTTGAGACGTCTCGGACATGTTACATGGAGTCACCTTGGTGAGAGCGCAAGCCACTTTGGAGGTCTCTCGAGTCGGACTAGTCACGGCGACCTCTCCTCTTACTAGTGAAGTAGGCCCTTGACGAAGGATCCAACCGAAGAAAATTCCGATGCATCAACTGCAACAATTCATAGGCCTGCATCATGTATAATCAATCCTTCACTATACGAAACCCATCATTTTCGCAAATTATTGACAGGGCATGATATCGGCATGCAGTCGCCCCAGAATGGTGATGTTTTCATTTTCACTTTCTCCATTATGTTGATTAATCATTGAAGCCTCCCACATTAGCCAGTTTGTGATTAATTCATATGCACCTTATAACTTCCAAAATAACATTTCTTTTCTTTTCTCGATGGTTATTGGTTAGGCACTTCACTCGTTTTCAAAGTGACAAAGTGCACATGATTGTCCCGATAGTTCATTCAACTCATGTTCAAACAGAGAATAACACATCAATTGACATTATCATAGGGTAACATCTATTTCATTCATTGCAATGACAAAAAAAAAAAAAATGTATTATCTTTATCTTGTAACCTTTCTAAACTTCAATGACCACCATGTTGCTGTTAGGTGGATGTGCCGACAAAAACCATTCAAAAGAATAAGGCCTTAGATGAATCATTATTACCCGACATGCTTTCAGACGCAACGTGTAATTACGAACTTGCTTCTTGATCAATCTGTTATAGGCCCTCTATAGGAGGTGGAAGAAACACCTCCCTATAATGATTTTTTCATGTGAAGTTATAATAGGGTTCCATGACACACATGATTTATAACCATAAGCATAACCCTAACCCTAATCCTAATCCTCATAGTAAACTGAACCTAAAACCCTACACAATCCTAACCCTGGACCCTATAAGTGAAAATAAGACCGGAGCAATTGTCGCAGGAGCAAATGTCGCGTCACACAAGTTAATACAGCTGTATATGTATGGACTGACCTGCAATTACACGCGCACAAAACACACACACGCACGCGCACACACACACACACACACACACACACACACACACACACACACACACACATATATATACACACATAAACAAGTTTATATTCCTCATTCTTTTTGTATCCTTGTAAGTGTGAAGGGGTCGTGATGATACTGCATGATACTTCCATCGAGGAAAACAATTCTGTATATTATGGTAGCGTTATTTCTGTGTGACATGTAAAGATTAAAAAAAAAAGAAATTCATGAAAGGATCACAGCATATGCATGTTAAAAACAAAAGCATTATTGTTCTGTCGTCATGGGTTTTGACAATTAATATGCTACTGGCTCCAACGGGTCTTGCCATTCAATCATGTGTAAACAAATAAAATTACTGACGCATTCAACTGTGGCTCAGAGGGAACACGAACACGAACACGTAAGTACAGGCGAACAGTTGTTTCGTTCTTTTCCTGTTTTTTTTTTTTTGTTTTTTTAGGGGGTGCATATAAGTTTCGGCTAGGCATAAAATCATCTTTCAAGGGAGGGGGGGGGGGTTGTCATAACTAAAGCTATGTACTAGAATTGTGTAAAGTATATCTACTCTCTTAAAAAAAAAAAGAAGAGTGAAAATGTTCATCCTTGAAGCAGTGAATATTTGTATGTCTTCAAGGAAATATTATCAATATGTCTTTATTGCAAAAGAGACACTGAATTGTTTCTATAACCTTTATCCCAAATCGAATACAGGTGTTGTTGTTTTTTACCATAAAAATTGATTAGGGTAATATATTTCATGATGCTGTTATTATGTATGTTCTACAAAATGATAAGATAATAGTTGTGTAATGTACTTTGTATTTTGTTACTTTTTTGTGGACGAATGGAAATAAATGCCAATTTAATTGAACTGACACACTGAAACCGATAGCTGTGCTAAGTCTGTCGCATTCTATCTAATTAGTGCGAGTTTAGGCACACCATCAAAATAATCGACCTCTATAAAGGGATATTTTCTCTTTTGCCCATTATAGTCTAGTGGGATTTGGGGAAAATATGACTGTTAGAGGCATTTTTTAGTAAAAGTTGGGAACCGGTCTATTTTGTATAATTCAAGTACGCTGAATCCAAAAATTCCGGTTCCCAAGAGGAATTTTGAGTCTAAGAGCATCTAATTTGCATAAACAAAATGGCCGCCAATTCATTGCTTTTTAAGGTGCTTCGATGATCTAATTTTCATAACATCTCCCTAGACATGCAGAAATAGTAGTAATTTCAGAAATTAAGGTGCAAAGACAATATCTAGGTCATCATTTGTACATAACTTTCACTTATATATGCAAATTAAGAAGTGAAATATGCAAATTAGGCGTTGCCGCTGATACAGTAATGCATTACCGAATATGCACATGTATAGTACCTACGTGTTCACTCTTGTTTTTAATCATTTTAACAAGTTACCGGGCAAACAAAAAGTAGTTTGTGTCGCCGGAGTCGAATCAAAATAAATCAATTCAAAAGAATTCAATCAATTCAAGAATTGAATTACACTTATGCAAATATCTATTCAAATTGGTACACAAGAGGATACATAACTGGCAGGATTCTAGATTCTACAACGCATTGCTGCAATATATGGATCTGAATCATAATTCTGAAGATAGTTGTCATTGTATCAAGACCGGTTCACGATTCCTAGGCGCTAAAGAGATACAAGAACCAACCTTATGTATTAAAACAAAACATGCATCTCATTTACATAATAAATTATGCAAATATTTTTCCATTTTCTCGACATATTTTCCCCTAAAACGAAGTTTTGCTATTAAAATGTACCTTGGCGTAGTGAAAAATATAGATATGCTATCGGTCAAACAAAGTGTTCATGGTGTCATCTGAGTCCGAGGAAAATCGAGTGTTGGAATCAACCAATTCAGAATAAAAAAATGAATAAAAATATTTGTAATAACGTATGCAAATTGGTGCGCAAGAGGCTTTACTACGACAGGCTTCGAGATTCTACAACACATTGCCGCGATATATGAATCTGAATCATTATAGTTATGATATCAAGACGTAAGTTGATGATTCTTTTGTGATAAAGGAGATACAAGAAAAAACACAGTTATTAGAAATACCCCAATAATCTAATTTGCATATAGATTATACAAATTTTCTATGGATATATTCCCTAAAACAAAGTCTTGCTATCAAAATGTACCTTGGCGTACTAAAATACAGCTAAGATATCGGGCAAACACGTTGCACATAATGATGTCGTCAGAGTCCGAAGTAAATCAAGTACTGGAATCAATCAATAAAGGAGAACTGAATGATACTAAAATGAAATATGTTTGCAAATTGATATTCAAGAGGCCGTAGACCAGGCAGGTTTCGAGATTCTACAACGCACTGCCGCAATATATGAATATGTTTCATAACAGTTATAACAATATCAAGACCTGTTAATGATTCCTGGTGTGATTAAGAGATGCAAAAATTAACTGCAACTAGTGAACAACACACATCTATTATCTCATTTGCATAATAAATTATGCAAATATTCACCCATTTTCTATATGCATATTCACCATCAAAACAAGGTCTTGCCATCAAAGTTATCGAACAATCACATCACTATACATTACTCTATGGATTAGTGCAAGGTCGCTTTTTCCACCCTGTACTTTGTCGTTTTCATTGGATAGATTGGTTTATAATTATTTTCAATCTGTTGAATTTAAAATCAAGTGGCAACTTTCATAAATCTCGTCATAATTTATGGTTTTTTTTAATCTATCTCTTCACCCACTCTGCAGGCTCAAGCAAAAAAAAAAAAAAATTGTAAGAAAAATCCTGGTATCTCGGACAGTGTCGGAAACAGAAACGTAGGATGAACTTTGTAATTCTAGTCATCAACACCTTTATATTTTGGCTGAAAAGAAACATAATCTGAGTCAAAAAGTCTATTTCTCGATCGAGCTAAATTGATCTGCATTCATGCAAGGTTTGCATCATCACATTGTTTCTAACATGCGCACACTGCTGTACATCGTAGGCCTAATTTGTGACATTTGCATCGAAATGTTCTGCAATGCTTTCGCATGCACATGAAATCACCTCAAGGCGACTTTGCAGGATTGGAGCTAGATATATCAGTTGTACAGGCTGTAGATCAGATCAAAACGTTCCCATCCAATGTCTACTGGTGAAGAAAGATCAGGTCTGGCACAGTGAGCAGGATTGTCTTCCTTTTTTTTTTTTAAAGATACTGGAGTATTGTCGTTGGACTGCTTTTCGAGCATCCAGCATACTTTTGTCGGTAAAATGGCCGAACATATTTTGTGCCAAACGAGCTTGTGTGATGCATCTTTTGAATCGAATATAAGTTTATTCTTATAAAGACGACTGATAACAACCATGTTCTTGGAACCCTTTAGTTTCTTTCTCGTACAAGCAGCATCCTTGATGATTGTGAGTCATTGTGAGTGCTACTGTCAGTATCAGTCTGGCAGAAAAAGCACAACTCCAGTATCTATACGGAAGAAGGCCTCTTTAAGGTAGCTATCGGATAGATGTTATCTCAAGGGATCAAAAGTAACTTCATGTTCGCAAGGTAATGGAAAACCCAGGTCCTCCATAAAAAGATCCATATCCTAATTCTTGGGCAGAAATTCAAGTGACAATGTGGATATTCAAAAACTATACTTGATAAACCATATAATGAGAGGCAAAATGGCGTCCATTTACGTCTGATATGAAGTGGAATCATCTGTATGTAACATGGTTTATAATGAGTATTCATTATTCCTTATTTCTTACAATCTACTGGCCCATAAAGCTATAGAGGCCTGTTTGCTAAGAATGTCATTTCTATGATCTGATATCAGAAGTCAGACAGACAAGGGAGCGTCGCGTCGTCCAGTTAAGAATAAATTGAAATGCATCATACTTGGTGGTTATCACTGGCGGCATGTTATCCAAGTATACTGAAAACAAAAACAAAAAGGAACAGGAAGGTGTAAACCTCTTATTTCGCAGATTGCACTGGCTGATGCAATTTCAGAGTTAGAACTGTCTTGGAAGTTGACTAAGTTACATTCTTATAACAGATGTAGAAGGATATAATATAGGTGGATGTGTGCCACACGTCTTTTTTTTCCATTTCTTCTCCCTCACTGCTATTCTAACATCGTTATTAATGTTTATCATGATAAGGCGCGGTCAGAGTGGTAAAAGATCGCAAAGTTTAAGATCGCGACGTCTTCATGATCTTTTGTTGTCCGGTCACACTGGCAAGAGATCGAGAAGTTTGGGAGAGGACAGCATTAAAATGAAATATCCCTAGTTGTAGTGGGAAGTCTCGCGGAAAGTTTGCAGTTACACGCACTTGAAAAACGTCAAGATCTTAAAGACTGCGATCTGACACTATTCGATATTTTGCCAATTTGGCCGCGCCTTTTGAGATCTTGGAGATCGCGATCTTAAACTTTTTGATCTTTTGCCAGAGTGTGATCGCGGCTATTCTACAAACTTAACTTTCCAATGGATCTTTCTCCAGTATTATATATCTAACGGACTTGCAACATAATGTTGTTTATTCATTGGGGCATCAGTAATGTTTGTTGTGACATTAAAGGTATTTTTCGTCGACTTGAAAAAACAAACCAAAAAAAAAAAAATCACTTCATAAGACAAGATAGAATAAAACCACCAATCCATTTCAACCTATAGACGAATGTTTGCTATATATAATCATATGTTATCTTTATTATCATATATATATATATGATTACCATGCTCTGGTTAACTGGGAAATAGAATTTCCGTGCTAATGCTATAGATTTGCATATTGGAACAATACAATAATGGATGTTGCATATGAATAAAATGGCATTGTTCGATGACATCCCCCCCATAAAACGTTGAGTCATGATCCGTGTAGAGAGAGTTTTCATCAACTCGTTTTGCGATTATCAATGTACTAAAAATATATTGCATAATATTAACAATTTTATGGCAATATTGCAGTTATTTTGTATGTATTGTGCAAATTAGATTTTAAAGTTCATTCGCTTGAAAAAGACCCGTTTTTTGTTTTGTTTTGTTTTTTGTTTTTTTTTTGTTGTTTTTTTTTTAGCCCTAACGCAATCATTTTTGGTTAAGAATCGGGTTCCTTACTTGAATTCTTTAAAAAAATCCAAAAGGACCATTTTAAAGGATTTGAAAAATAAAATTTTACCAGGGTATATAGACTATTGAATGAACTGCTTGCGCATAAAATTCATGAAGCCTGCATATAATTTGCCTGCCGATACAATACATGTATTTGCATTTATTTTGATACCACTGAGAAGGGATTCAGATTTCATCTAACCCTCCAAACTTTCAAGTGTATATATCTAATATTCTTAAAGGGTGTGTACAGTTCTGGTCGAGGTGAAGATTTAGCTTTTAACGTTTTGCGAGATATTCAGAAACCACTCTATGAGATGTCAAAGAGCATGCAGTTCTAATGGGTATCAAAAGTTTATTCGATGAAAGTCGGTTTTGAAATGGCTAAGATATCCAAATACAAGGTGAAACAAAGAGATCCTAATAAAGTTGTGGCATGTCGCCTTTTATTATTAACACTTTTGGGGATATCTCAGCCATTTGAAAAAAATTTTTTCATCAAATAAACGTTGAATCCTTCTTAAAATTACATGCTCTTTCATATTTCATAAGAGGCTTTTCATTATCTCACTTAGGAATGTTCAAAACATGAATCCCTACCTCAACCAGTACTGTACAGTTCCTTTAACACCCCTCTCAAGAGAAAAAAAAAATATAAAAAATCTTCCAGTGTTAGTATATATTTATATGCATATTTCAGTACTAATTTGCATAATCATGAAAGAAATATATTATTTAACACCTGAGAAACGTTTATCCCTCAAGTTGCTAATTCCATTCTATGTACATAGATTTCAAATCACTTTTTTTCCAGCTCGTTTACACAAAAAAAAAAAAAAAAAATCTAGAAAATGCGTGTCTGGAATTCACAATTTCTGTGGCTGGGCAGCCATTTTGTTTAAGCAAATTAGAAGGTCAAGATCGGTGAATTTTGCTTGGGAACCGGAGTTTTCCTAACCCTCAAAACCTTAAAGTTTACATCTTTAGTGTTTAACTTCCCTCTCAAGAAAAACATTGTAACAATTACTCTTCCAGTGTTAATATATATTTATCTGCATATGTCAGTACTAATTTGCATAATTATGAATAGAATATACTATTTACCATCTGAGAAACGTTTATCCCTCAAATTGCTACTTCTATTATATGTACAAAATATCAAATCACTTTTTTCCAGCTCGTTTGCAAAGAATTTCTAGAAAATCCGTGTCCGAAACTGAATAACTGACAATTTCTGTGGCTGGGCAGCCATTTTGTTTATGCAAATTAGATGGTCAAGATCGGTGAATTTCGCTTGGAAACCGGAGTTTTCCTGACCCTCAAAACCTTAAAGTCTACATACTTAGTATTTAATTTGCCTCTCAAGAAATAAAAAATGTCAAAATTACTCTTCCAGTGTTAATGTATATAATGTTATCTGCATATTTCAGTCCTAATTTGCATAATTATGAATAGAATATACTTTTTGCCACCTGAGAAACGTTTATCCCTTATAAAGTGGTAATTCTATTCTCTGTACAAACATTTCAAATCACTTTTTCCAGCTTGTTTGCAAAGAATTGCTAGAAAATGCGTATCTGAAACTGATAATTTCTGTAGCTTGGCAGCCATTTTGTTTATGCAAATTAGATGGTCAAGATCGGTGAATTTCGCTTGGGAACCGGATTTTTCGGATTCAGCATACTCAAATTAGGTAAAAGAGACCGGTTCCCAACTTTTACTCAAAAATGCCTCTGACACCATTTTAGAGAGCCCTTTTTCAGAAATCCCACTAGACTATTACTTCCTGCTGTTTCTATTTCCCTTTTATAAAAAAAAAACGATGAAACCGTCATTCACTCTGACAACATCACTTCGACATCAAAGTCATAAAAAGAACAGGAAAAATCGCTTATACAAGAGTATATCCAAACCAAAGTCCTAAGCCTTTTCTAATATTCCTTTAAGATTCAGTAACGTCCTGGGTTCATTATTATCATATACAGCTGTAATTGATTTGCTATCTTCTATACCCAACAGCTGGGTAATGCAGGACCGGCCGCTTCGCGCTGCGCCGCCGCCGGTACTGATGGGCGCCGTCTTCGGGATGTATTACGTCAAGTACCCGACTTCTTCTGCTTCATCTTCTTGTTTCTTTGTTTCTTTATCTACAAACAGTGTAGACGTTGTAACACATGTTCTACCAAATAAAAGCTATACTCCTTTTCTGTAGTCATCTGTTTATATGTTTTCAAACGGGCAAACGCATTATTGATCTGCCCTTATGCACGAGCCGTTGGTTTGGTGCACCTCGTTCTTTGCACACAAGTCACCTGAGTGCACTGGAGCGGAGAAATCGGCACTGCAACCGAGAGAAAAGTTTTCCCCCTTTGCTTGTACATATAGCACCTGTTACACGAACGGCCGTGCCGTAGGGTCGTTTGTTTTTGTACGGCACAGGAACTTGCACAGCAGTTCGCAAGTGACAGTTTTATATGCTGAGGGATACACTGCACCAGAGTGCAGTGGTACTGTTGTGTTTTGCGTGAAGATTCTGTTTTTCATTTCTTCGATTGCATGGTATTTCACAGAAATCCGTCTTCACGGGTGATATAGGAAACAAACACTGCGTAGAACGGAACGGAAAGCCGGTTGACAAACTATCGAAATGCTGCGGATGTCCCAAGTTTTATGACGATGACTTCGAGACGTTCTCTTTACTGGCAGTTTTTGCTGCTGATAGCAGTTGTGTGCACCGTCCCGATTTTGTGTAAGTACCCAAACTACTTAGAAACTCGTCTTACTCCACGATTGCCTAAAGGCTAAACTGTATAGTATATGTTCACCTCACATAGCTTTAAAGTGGTCCGTATACTTTCTTGCTTAGTGAATACTCTATAATCTGCCAATGAAAACTCCTTGTACATACAGTCCTGTAGTGTTGGAGCATAATGCTTGTCTAAATTTTGCAAGTTTTAGCAGGGAGGTGGAAGACACCCACGTCCCTGGTTTTAGTCATGTTTTGTGAACTATTCATTCACTAGCTGAGATTGGTGAGAAATCAGACACAGTACAGTTTGTGGCTAGTGTATTTTAGCTGCCATACATTCATTCGTGTAGATGTGTTGATCAATGTTTATAGTCAAATACAGGTAGATCCATGAATTCTGTATTTAAAGGGAAGATAAACCCCCAAGAACAATGTGGATTGAGTGAAAGCAGCAACATTAGTAGAACACATCAGTGAAAGTTTGAAGAAAATCGATGCAAAAGTTATGAATTTTTAAAGTTTTGACGTTGGAACCGCTGGATGAGGAGACTACTAGAGGTTATGACGTATGAGTGGACTACAATATCAAGAAAATATAAAGAAAATACTACAAAAATCAATTTTTCATGAAAATTACAAATTCCATCAACTTGATATTGACATATGTTAAGGGTAGCAATTATTCCCCCTGCTTTCTGAAAGCGGTTGGTCCACTGCTCTTTCATAATTCTAGAAAAGTGAATTTTTGTTGAATATCCTTTATATTTTCTTTGTATTGTTGTCCACTCATACGTCATATCCTCTGGTAGTCTCCTCATCCAGCGGTTCCAACACCAAAACTTTAAAAATTCATAACTTTTGCATCGATTGTCCGATTTTTCTCAAACTTTCACTGATGTGTTCTACTAATGTTGCTGCTTTCACTCAATCCACATTGCTCTTTGGGTTTACCTTCCCTTTAAAAGGGGAGGCACCTTTACGAAATGAAAGAGGTGCATGTGCCCCTGCCCCCCCCTATTTTTTTTTCTTTTGTTTGAAAAATAAAAAATAAATAAAGAGGGTGCATGCCTGGTGCTCCCCCCTCTGGATCCACCACTGAAATATGATGGGGTGGACCTATGCTGTATACATAGGCCTACAGTTTGAACTGACTATACTTCAATGACATTTAAATGTAAAATCTAGAATATGGGGATACTCCATCAAAATATTTCTTCACTAACAGAAGTTGTTTAAGCTTTATTATAAATGACTTTATGCCCATTTTTCTTCCATTTGTATGACCTGTCTTTTGAAACATGTTATTGGAAAAATGTTTACAAAAGTTTCATAGCAAACACAATGTGAACAAGAAACCTGTTTTGTGTGTGTGTGTGTGTGTGTGTGTGTGTGTGAGTGACATAATCTCCTTTTGATAAAGTCATGGTTGGAAGAGGTAGGGGTAAGTGATATGAATTCTTAATGTGTGAAGAAGAGTATCAAGAAGAAAGTTATCCTTTAAGATTAGAGAAGGGCATTTGTCAAAATGCCTTTTTTTGTATAGTACACAACCAAATATTTGGACAGCTAAAGTTGATAAAACTTTTACAGTACATATGCTCTATAACATACTGTAATATTAGTAAAATATGTTAATATTAACATATATGTATGTATATATATATATATATATATATATATATATATATATATATATTGGTATTATCATTATTATTATTATTATTATTATTATTATTATCATCATCATTATTATTATTATTGTTATTATCATCATTATTATAATCTTGAAGCATATTCAATAAATCTTGAATAATTGTTTAATAATACATTGTAATAGTAAAATATTCAGTCAAACCTGTCTTTGTTGGCTACCCAAGGGAGATAAAGAATGGCTAATTGGCAATAGATACAGATGGTTGCCTTAGGCAGGGTCCAGGAAACATATCTTTACTCTCTGCTGGGGGATTTTTTTTAATGGTCATTATGATATGTGGCCATATGCAGCAGTTAGTTGCCTGTGACTGACAGTTTGACTGTGATGTAGGCCCTATTTTGCTTCAAAAATGTTGGGCATAAATTAAAAATTCATACAGGTAGGCCCTAAAAGTGATATGTTACTTTTTATTACTTTTTGGTGTTTGGTGAACATTTACTAAAAATTACTTTTTGGTGTTGAATCGATTCTTACTCACTGACCTTTAGCACACAGATTTCACATTATTTTTTTTTTCTTGGTGACAATTTAGATTATAATTATTGATAGAGTGTGTGCATACTTAATTCCACCAGACACAACTTCTGAACATACAAAATAAACAAAAAACATATAAAGATATACATGCACACTTCAGTACTAGGGAATTTTAAGAGCATGCTGCTAATAGTCCATGCACTGGGATACAAGCTAAGATAATGGTAGAAATAAACATTTATATTCTGATTATTATGTTCTGGGTTCCAAGTCTACATACACACAAGTGTGTTTTTCTTTGGCATCTCAAACACAAAACTTGATCTAGAGCAAATCTCATTTCATGTGACCACCTTCAGTTTTATGTGTCCTGATCCCTGCTGGTACAGTGTACTTTCAGCACTTTGTAACTTGTTATTTTTTTTAAGGTATAGCAGCGGAAATGTTGGCACTATGTGCCAGTACAAATCTGCTCTGAACTAATTATGCTGGCTAGTATTAAAGAACCATGAATAGATGACATTGCCCTTATTTATCCTTGAACTTCTGGGTAATATAAGTATCTATCTTACCTTGTAGATAGTTGATGAATTTGTTTGTTTCTTGTACAGTCTAAACACTTTTGTATCAACTAGATGTGGGATTGCATTTAACAGTTTTTGTGCCAATGAGTCGAATGTGCAGACATTTCACACAAATACGGTTGGAAAGAAAATGTGCCACATATTGGGTGTACATTGTATTATGTGCAAATTCAATGAGGACATCAGAACTGTGTGAAGAACAGGTTTAAAGACTACACATGGCAGGATAAAACAACTTCTGTGTGAGTGACCTCTAGATGGTGGTTTGCAATGCAAAGCCATTTGTATACCTGAGATACACATTGTACATAAAATGAAATACAACACCACCACATGTGTCAACAAGTGAATAAACTACAATTTTTGTGTACAAAGTACAAGAATGAGATATTATGAACCTTAGTTGTAAAAATGAGAACATGCAATGAAATTTCATAGGGATAATCACTTTTCAAACAGGGATTATTGTGATATTCAGCTGTTTTGGCCAAACTTTATGAATTATATTGAAATTATTGGAGTGCTGACACAAAGATACTCAGTACATGTACTTGTGTATTATAAATACATGTATACCTGTAAACATAGTCATTTAGTTGACATATACACTGTACAGTGTACAAATGTAGTTATGCATGCACTAACAGTGTCTAAGTTTCACACATCTTAGTTAGTAAATGTATGGGACATTAGAGATTTCAAACCTCTGAAAAGTAATGAAAGACCACTTGGATTTGATTGTTTATCATCAGTATGACAGGTACATTGTATCCCTGAGAAGAACAATGTGGTATAGTTTGATGCATTTGACCATGGGTTGAACATTTCAAGAAAAATATAGCAACTTACTTATACGTAGGACCACAAAAAATAAGTAAATTTTTCAGAAATAAAGTTTGAAGTTCAAAATTCTCTGAAAGTATGGTTTTGATCAAGTTGTGTTTAGGTGTGAGGAAAGATATAGTTTTCTGTTTAAAATGCATTGTAGTCTGGGATATGTGGCAATGATGTGTGATTTTTCATGATACATGTACCTTGCATGCTTTAATGTGTCTGAAAATTGATAATGAGACATACATTGTATAATATTTTATTAGACATACTGCTTACTATAATCATCATGGAATGGTCAAATTAAGCTGAATTTCATGAGCACTTTAAGTTGCTTATCAGTTCATCTGTAAAAAAACAAAACAACAACAACAAACAAGATAAAAAATGCGTAAGTGTACAACTGTACGTACGTACATACATGTACAGTACTATGCTGCACTTTTCACATTATTTCTAATTTTGTGGTTTGCAGTTACTCTGCTATAGAGGAAGGTGTTCAGCACTTATTATGCAGCATTTAATAAATAATAATAGAATTTGAACAATTGGTTTCCAGCTTTTTTCACGAGACAATGAGAAACCTCTTGTGAAGTATGAAAAAGCATACAGCTGTACAATTCTAAGAGGAATTCAAAGTTTTTTTGTGATAAAAATTGTTTTTAAAATGGCTAAGATATCCAAAAACAAAGAGGTCCTAATAGAAGGTGGGACCCACCTTTATATAGGACCACTTTGTTTCACTTTGTCTTTGGATATCTCTGCCATTTCAAAACCAGTTTATATCAAATAAAGTTAGAATTCCTCTTGGAATTGTTTGCTCTTTGATATTTCATAAGTAGTTTCTAATTATCTTGCAAAAAATTTAAAATCTGAATCCCCATTTCCACCAAAGCTATAGGCCATACCATGCCTTTAATCAGATTATTTCCAAAGTAGTCAGTAAAATCATACAGCATGTTGGCAAAAACATGATTGTTCATCTCAGTTCTTAAGAGTAAAAAAGGTGTTTAATCATTTGATAGGCCAATTGACTGGTCTCATACTGTACCAAATGACAAAATCCAGATTTAATTAGGCAGAAACACACTCACAAGCATTTGCCAAAATCATTCAAAAATGTGCTAAGGCAGAAAACAATTGATTGCTATAACTGGTCGACATGCCAAGATAGCATTGTCGTACCAGGTGCATTAATGTCATTTCATAATGTGAACTGTTTACATTAATTTGCCCAGCATATATGGGCTACTCCACACACACAGGGAGTGTCAATAGCATTGTTTGTCATTTTGTCTGACCTTTTTGAGGTAAAATTCCTGTGGTGCCATCTGTTATCAATCAATATGTCCGTAAGTACACTTCTTATTTTACCTGAATCATTCAGAAATGAATCGCTTAGGCCTAAATCTTTCATTTCCTTTTCCTCATTTGATCACTGTGATCATTCATCATGATTAGACTTTCATTTGGCATTGAAGAGGTTTACCCCAAGTACCATTTGATTTGATAGTAAAGATTTTCTGCTTGCAAGAGCCCTTACATTGTACAGGTACTTATTTTTATTTATTTGTTTCGATATTGAGAGTATTTCGTAATAAAAAATTTATGTGCTGATGTTGCATGCCATTGTAAAATAATTTGTGTGTTTGGATGGTTGATGTGTTTTTGTTTATTTGTGTGTGTGTGTGTGTGTGTGTGTGTGTGTGTGTGTGTGTGTGTGTGTGTGTGTGTGTGTGTTGGTTTGTGCTAATCATCTGTTTCAATTCAATTCATTTCAATTTAGTTCAATTATTCAATCTCATTTTCTGATAAAGCAATGCAACAGTGTGTTTGCATTTGAATTGCAACACAGTACAAAGTTAACATAATCAATTATTTACATTTGTATGAAAATGAAAAAAGAAGGAAAGAAGAGAACCAGAATAAAACCAAAAGGAATTGTAGAGTAACTTAATTCCCTTCAGTACACTTTCCATCAGCCAGGCATGAAGTGTCAAAAATTTGCCTCATAATACTATTGTGTATCTCCATCAAACTGTATTTTCATGGAGAAGATACACTGTACATTCCCCAGCATCTGAGAATAAATTTGGTTTGCTTAATAGGTGTTTATTCATTTATTCATATTCAGAGACTGACTTCATTAGCTGTAGTGCTCAGTTTGTCCTCTAAACATTTAAATCATCTGAATTTCACAGCATAATTTATTGCATAAAGATTAGATAGTATTAATTGGTTAAATTCCTTATCTGAACAGAACAGAGAAGAAATACCAACATTTGTCAATATGAGAGAGAAATGGGAACTTAAATTGATCTGAAATGTGTTGCCAATTTTAAGAATTAAATACAGATGTAGCATTTAAGAGAGTTTGGGAAATTCTGCCTAACAACAACAAACAATACATGTATGTGTGAACAACAAAGACCTTAAATTTAAAGAGATTTTTTTTTTAACGCTACCATATGAAGTACTGTCAAAGAAAAGTGGGAAAAAATAATGAAAACAACAAGGTCAAACCACAAAATGGAGACTTGTTTGGTTGATAGATTAGCTATGCAAATTAGTGATGTTTTAACACTTACACATAGTTTCTGAGTTTTGACACCATTCAAGGTATTGAAAAAAAAAAGATGGCTAGATTTCACTGTGAAGCGTGATGGAGGTGAGATTCTTGTCACCTGAATCATTTGTCCATTTATATTTTTTGCCCCCACAGCATCTGCTGAAAATGCTTCCACGGTGCTTACCACTGCTGCCATGATGGACATGATAACGGAAGTGGTGACAGTCTTCGACAACGGGACAGAAGCGACTTGGATGAACGCCACGGACGGAGCACTTTTGCGTGTCACGCGGGAGGCGGCCGATGTGGACGCCGACTTGAGGGCATGCTTGTATGACCCCTGCAATGGGAACGGAGACTGCGTACTGCGCGATACTGCCCTGGGTTTCGAATGTGATTGTCTGGGAGGCTACAGTGGTAAGGGTGTTGATCATTAATCATTTATTTTGATCAGGAGTACGTGGTGGTGTTAGAAAGTATTCCCTCCACTGCTTCGGACACCAGTTTGCTGGTGTCCAGTAATCCTAGAAAATCTTAGAAACCTAGTTATCCTGGCAATTTCATTCTTTAAGTTAAAGGGATGGTATAATTTTGCTTGTGGGCCAAATAAAAGGTGGGACCTACCTTTTAGTAGGATCATTTTATTTTGGGATATCTCAACCATTTCAAAATCAATTTTCATTAATCACTTGTAAGGTATTAAAAATCATACACTTCTAAGAGGAATTCAAAGTTTATTTGATGAATAAATCTGTTAAAATGACCGAGATATCCCAAAACAAAGTGGTCCTAATAAAAGAAATAAAATTCATTGTCATTGTCATTGTCATTGTCATTGTCATTGTCATTGTCACCTTTTATTAGGACTAGAACCAAAACTTTATCATCCCTTTAAGGTAATGGCAGGGCAGATTGTGTTATGAGATGATTTTGAATCTGTGTATGAGTGAGAACATTGTTGTTTTTTCATCTGACACTGGAATTGCAGTGGAGGGATGCTTGATTTCAGTACATTTTGTATGTATGGGCCCTTTACATTTCTGGCATCTCTACATACATGTACTCTAGGAGATCTGGTAACAATTTTCTCCCTTAGAAACAGACTTAACTGTCCATTGAGGGAATGGTATTTGACCACCTATTGTAATCAGGTTAAGCTAGCCGTACGTTTTTCCCATTGTACATGCTGCCTTCAATAATGTGATGGGCAGATTTTATTTTTTATTTTATTTTATTTATTTATTTTTCATTTTATTTTATTTATTTATTTATTTATTTATTTAATTTTTTTTTTTTTTGGGGGGGAGAGGGTAGTTAACTTGCCATCAGAGGTCAGTCTTAAAGAAGGGGGGGGGGGATAAGGGGAGTTGCAAGATTTGTTTCTGTTTTTATCACATGTGTGAGATACTTTTTGATGCATGACCAAACCTTTTGTTGCATTTCCAGCTTATAGACCATGTCTTAAAGGTCCAGTTTACCTTTGGGGCAGTGATTTCAAAAATGTTCAAGATATCACATTTGATGCATATCGTAGCTGGGGTGACAAAACCTCGTATCTCAAAATTGTCAAATGTTCAGGAGAGCGAAAAAACATGGCGGCCAAAGCACTATAGTGAATGGGAAAGCCTTCTCTTTGACATGTCATGGTGGCTTCATTTTTGGAGTAAGACATTTAGGATTTGGCCAAGACATCACTTGACCTATTATTTGACCATTAAGCCAAAAATTTTTTTTTTGACATTTTTGAGATACGAGGTCTTGTCACCCCAGCGACGATATGTGTAGGTCTGTTGTATCATAAAACATCCTACCATATGGAATATTTGCAGTAAAACCTAAAATATAAGGAAATATCAGGGTTTTTCTCAATAAACCGTAACTGTATACGGTTTAGTCTGGAAACATTTTTATTATAACTATTTGTATTGTTCACATTTCGTGTATTTAACAACACTTAACATCGATTATACGGATTGAAATTTTGACAGTGGTTGTTTCTATCCCTAACTCACATTTTAGAACTATTTTAAAGCACTAATGCTTTCATCTGCAAATGGTAAATTATGCCTTTAAAGTTTATACTGGGTTTTGGCAGTAGGTTTTGTCTCCTGGAAGGGCATACTCGGGGAATGAAAAAAATAGGGGAAAATGAATGTCCCTGGTGGATGTTTTTCTAATTGTCTGTTACCAAGATGATGGTGAAAGCTGCCAAGTATCATTACAAGCTCTCATAAATGCACCTTTGTTGCTTCAGAGATGGCATAAATAGTTGTGTCTGCCATCTTATTGGAACCTTGTAGATCCTGTCCAAAGTCTAAGGAGATTTCAGAACATCATATAGAAAAAAAAAGTTTTTGAATAAGTGTAGGATGCACCTGAGAGAAAGATTTGTATTCAATGATGTGAGACTTGTAACCACGTGAGGACAATCCATTGATGATGGTCTGCATGTCATGAGAAGAAATCTCCTTATGAAAGAAGAGCTTTGTGTGAAACCCTTTGTCGATGAGGAGTCATGCGATCTTAGGGGTTTAATAGAGAATGTCTGCCTGTTTGGGCCATCTCTTTTTCTTGTTGCTCAACGACATTCGACATCCACACTTGCAGGCTCACGCTGCCAGACCTACATGGATCCCTGCCTGACGGACCCCTGCCAGGAGAATGAAATCTGTACCCCTCTGGTGGGGAACCAGTTCAACTGCACGGTCTTCAACGTGACCACGCCCGCTCCACCGCCACCGGTGAGTGACACATTTAGTGTTTGCACCCCTTTTTGAAACAGTGTGCCCCATGCTCGACCCACTCCAGTTGATGGAGTAAAAAGACAACTGTACATCATGCTAACTCTGGTGGTTATTCTCTATATTAAGTTAAAAGTGTCTTGTTGTAATTGAATCTGTCTCACTTCTGATCAGTCGAGTTTACACAGTTATTTGTCATTACTTGTCTGTGATAGAATACCAGGGTTAATGTTGTGAAGCTGATCCGCTTCCCTTTAGTTTATGATGCTGTTAGCTGGAAAACAAAGGATTTTTCGTGGGAGCAAAGTGTGCTTTGCTCTGTTCAAATGTTTTACCTACAGTGCCATGCAATATGGGGGTGGGGGAGGGGGAGGGAAGAGGGGGGGGGGGGCCTTACTGTTTCAGTTGTTTGGTTGAGTGGCTCTAATCTTTACATCCAAAGCTTGCTTGTCCATGAGCATCAAAATGTTCTTACCTTCTCCCATCAAATGAAATGCTAAAATAATAAGATGATACTTAAAGGGACTGTACAGTACTGGTTGAGGTGGGGATTCATGTTTTGAACATTCCTAAGTGAGATAATGAAAAACCTAATGAAATATGAAAGAGCATGTAATTTTAAGAAGGATTCAACGTTTATTTGATGAAAATTAGTTTCCAAATGGCTGAGATATCCAAAAAATGATAATAATAAAAGGCAGCAGGCCACGCCTTTTATTAGGATCTCTTTGTTTCACCTTGTTTTTGGATATCTCAGCCATTTCAAAACCGATTTACATCAAATAAACTTTTGATACCCCTTAGAATTGCATGCACTTTGACATCTCATAGAGTGGTTTCTGAATATCTCACAAAATATTAAAAGCTAAATCATCACCTCGACCAGAACTGTACACACCCTTTAATGTGTACATTGCAATGATGATGTTGTGCTTTTTCTTGCATGATGCATAATACTGTGACACCTCAAAAGAAGGCATACGGTACAATACAATGTATGACCTTGGTGCAAATAATACATCATGGACTTTAGAGGATTTAGCTGCATGCATGATTGTCACAATTCTGTTGACACTTGAGACTCCAAGGCAGATTATTCCTCCAGTAAGATGTTGCTAGCTTCATGATGGATAAATAAACAGAGAAATAGCATTATTTTTTCAATCAGTGATACAGGCAGTATAGGCAGTTAATTATCATTTTCTTTTGTCATTGTTTAACTGATGACTTGTTTATTGTCAGTGTGGATGCATATGCATAAAAAAGCAAGCTTTTTTTAGATGGATTAATATCATTAATCCATCTAGATCACGCTGATTTTGCTATAACATATTGCATTTCCCATAGACACCTGCCTGAGTATTCTCAGGACTAGTCTTCAATGGGATGATGTTGTGGCATAAAGATTTATTGACACTTAAAGGGACTGTACAGTACTGGTTGTTTTTAAGTGTTCTTAAGGGTGTGTACAGTTCTGGTCGGGGTGAGGATTTAGCTTTTAACGTTTTGCGAGATATTCAGAAACCACTCTGTGAGATGTCAAAGAGCATGCAATTCTACGGGGTATCAAAACTTTATTTGATGAAAATTGGTTTTGAAATGTCTGAGATATCCAAAAACAAGGTGAAACAAATAGATCCTAACAAAGGTGGGGCATGTCGCCTTTTATTATAATCACTTTTGGGGATATCTCAGCCATTTGAAAACCAATTTTCATCAAATAAACGTTGAATCCTTCTTAAAATCACATGCTCTTTCATATTTCATGAGAGGTTTCTCTTTATCTCACTTAAGAATGTTCAAAACATGAATCCCCACCTCAACCACTACTGTACAGTCCCTTTAAGGGTGTGTACAGTTCTGGTCGAGGTGAGGATTTAGCTTTTAACGTTTTGCAAGATATTAAGAAACCACTCTATGAGATGCCAAAGAGCATGCAATTCTACGGGGTATCAAAAGTTTATTTGATGGAAATCGGTTTTGAAATGGCCGAGATACTGTAAAAGTGGAAATTTTCGCGGTGTTGAAATTTTCGCGCATTTCGCGCAACCAGAAACTAGCGCGAAAATAAAAACACGCGAATATTTTTGCTTGCCATCCGTTCCTGTGAGTGATGTCTTGATTCCGCGGAATTAAAAACACGCGAAACTCTTCTGACCCGGCCTAGCGCGAAAAATTAGTCACACGAAAATATCCACTTTTACAGTATCCAAAACAAGGTGAAGCAAAGAGATCCTAATAAAAGGCGTGGCCTGTCGCCTTTTATTATTATCACTTTTTGGTGATATCTCAGCCATATAAAAACCAATTTTCATCAAATAAACGTTGAATCGATCTTAAAATTACATGCTCTTTCAGATTTTATAAGAGGTTTCTCATAATCTCACTTAGGAATGTTGAAAACATGAATCCTCACCTCATCCAGTACTGTACAATCCCTTTAACTTCCCATAGTCGCATTATAGTACAATTATGCTCATTGTCTCTGGACGTATTGCCTACAATAAGATGCACACGATGCAATTTGGATTCATAGACTCAGAATTTCTTGTGCACAGCTGAGCCTATAGCCTTGATGGAAACTAGCATATAGTGAGAAATTCTGACTACATCCATGTTTTATACAAGGTTAATATTTTTCAACATCCAAGCATAATAGCAAACCATATGTAATCATGGAAGGCACATTTCTTGTTGATATGTGGAGTTTATAGCAGTTCTAATTATTTTCATGGACATGCTTTTTGTTTCAAAAAGGTTATATTGGCAGTTACCATCGATGTTCGTTTGATAGAAAGGTAAAGCAAGTCCATACAACAAATATTGACTTACCTTTTGTCTTCTATTCTTCAAGCCAAGAGATAATCTTTTATGTAGCCATGTTTGCTTGATGTAAGGAAGAAAATTGTCCTGTTGCTTCTCCATCCATACTTCGTACAGTGTGTTTTGTTTGATGTTGTGTGTGTGTGTCTTTTCAAAAGGAAAACACAATTGCAAGTGTGTTAGCAGTGTCCGAGGCCCTTTGTATTATACACAAAGCAGAGTGTGTCAAACAGAAAACACACACAGTGCATCATGTACAATAGTTAGTGTATGATGATGTATGGTATTCAATCCACAGCAGGAATTGTGTTATTGTCATCAAACAATAGTGATGGTATTAATGAGATTCGTCAAACTAAACCAGGCCATTTTGCAATCCTCACATCCTCATTATGAGTATATTTGATTGATGAGTTCTTGTGCTCCTGCTGAATTGGATTTGGGACTATTTGACTCTTTTGAACTGGTATTTTATGCTGTTATCATCATGGTAAGCTTGTTAATCCTAATTTTCTTGTAGGATTAATCATTTTATGAGATTACGTAGTGATTAGCTGATTCAAAAACAGTAAAATAAATTTTTGATGGGAATGAAGAAAATATGTCATAAATCATTAGGAATGGATTACCAAGCCTGTATACAGCATATCAAGTGATCATATTTTTTGATACATCTGTATCAGGAAATTAGCATTGACCATATGCTAGTGTTTTCTTTTCCTGAGCTTCATTTAATAGTGAACAAATGATGCTTCATAAGCCCTCTTGAGTCATGATTTGCATCATTGCATTACATGTGTATGTGTCTGCTGTACAATACGTCTGTATGTATGTATCATATTCTTCTTGAAACTCACCTGTTTAATCAGTTGTATTTTTTTTTTCCTGGAGGTGCACACAGTCAGTTATTAGATATTATTGTATCACTGTATCATATGTATTTTTTTTTTCTTCTTCTTTTGTTACTGTTAATATGCTGGTTTTGTTAATGTCATTGTGTTTTCTAGTCTTTTTGTATGAATAGCACCAGTGTGCTTAGAAACGCCAGTATGATGCGCCATATAAATGCAATTATTATTATCATTATTATGTGCTTTTTTTCTGTGTACTAGATTTGCTTATATTTTATGTATGCCTGTGCAGTGGTGTATACATGCATGAATATTATAACAATAATGTGTATCCTATTTGATCAAACGTTAATGTTCATATTTTCATGAAATACTACTGTGTCACAAAATTGAGCTTTGCATGTTTAATAGCATTTGTGTATAGTCATGATGTACCCGAGTTAGAGAGTAATACTATTCTGTATGACAGAATGCCTCAGATGCCTAGCCAAAGTATGCCTTCTGTACAGATTTAAATAGTGAACTCATACAGAAGTGAATAAAAGCTGGGGAAAAAAAGCGTTGCATGAGGATGTTGAGATTTCATAACAGAAAACTTCAAGATTTCCAAGATAACGTGAATTCCCATTGCTTCAAAACAGGGGGCACCCAGTTCCCGTTGACAACAGGTTAACGTATCCCTCAGGGTAGTTCAGTGGCAGACTCAGACTCACATTAGAACTACTCATTTAATATGTGCATTGGAAACAACATTTGAGATACTTTCCTGTTCAACATCATATATATCGGAGAAAAAAAATTGGGCCACATCACAGATTTTGATTGATATTTGTCTGGGGAAAAAAAGGCATTGCAAGTACATTGTATGTCCCTTACATGCCCACAAGAAGCACTGATTTGCATGTACATGACATCATCATGTGATGACAGAAGTGTTTTTGAGGATTTCCACTTAAATGTGACATTTTCATAGTTGAGGTTCATGAGAGGTAGCTCAGTCAATGCATGTCTTACTGTGTTGGAGGATATAATGTTCTTGTTCCACTTTTACATTCACACGTTTCACTTAGGGGGAAATCCCCTTGGACATTTTGTAATTTCACAGTGATGAATTTGTATTAATTTACTAATTTCTGTACTCTTGACCCACATATTTGACCCACATCTTACCAATTATATACAACATATATGTATCTCTCTCCCTCTCTTTCTCTCTTCTATTTCAATATGTCTGTCTCATTTTTCCCTTGAACTGCCTTCCTGTAACTCTTCCCATCTTTCTGTTATCCATATTTTATGTTTATCATCTATCTCTCTACATCTTCTTATATCTACCTAAATCTGTCTGTCTCTCCTTTTGTCTTTCTCCATCTGTCTAACTATGTATCTCTCTTCTCTATCTTTCTATCCATCTATTCATCTATCCATGTATTTACCAACTATCTATTTATGTATTTCTTCATATCTCTTCTTCTCAATCTCTTTATCCATCTATCTATCTCTCCCTCTCTCTATCTTCTCCATCTCTCCCTGCCATCTGTCTTTCTCTCACTATCTTTCCATCAATTTCTTACTCAACTCACTCTTTATTCATATCTCTCTCTCTCCCCCATAACTCATTCCATATATATATATATATATATATATATATATATATATGGGCAAGTCCAAGATAATGTCCCCTCAGATGCTCAAAATTCATCTTGATTTAATCAAAAAGTTATTGATATCATCTTGTAGCCAAAGAGTTAGATTATATATTTCCAGCAAAGAAAATATTTAATTATGCAAATTTATGCAAGAAATATGGCCTTAATTTGCATAAATTAAAAACAAACCTTACGTATGGGACAAATTAAAAATATTTGTCTAAAATCAGTTGAATTTGTCCTTGACCTAGTTCCTTTATGGACATGACCCCTGTATGAGGTAGTATAATTTCCAATTGGTAAGACAAGGTCAGTACATTAATTATGCAAATTATGCTCTTTCCTAGAACGAAGTGTCCCATACGTAAGGATTTGAGTATGTTTTTTTAAGTTTTTTTCTGAAGATTTCTAACATTGACCAATCATACTTTAGGAAGTTCTAATTTATTCATTTTAACTCCAGTTTAGCAAAACTAAATGTGGAAATTCAATTAGTCCTTCATCTTATAACTAATTAAAGTTTGCTTACGTATGGGACAAATGCCTTACGTATGGGACATTACATGCAAAGTGAATGGGAAAACCGCCTTTTGACATGGATGCTATATGTCCTTACATTTGTTTGGTTAATGGTTATCTTTGCACCTTCTCTGATAGATATGTCTATATATCTACCTCTCCTACTTAGTTGACCTCAGGGAGAGTGTAAGAACAGCATTATTGAGTCATTCCATGATTAAGAAAGGAAAATAAAGAATATTCATTTATACTTGTATTTTCTTATTTTCATTACAGGCTGTGCAGCTGGTCTTCAATTAACATTCCTCCTTTTAACATTGTGATATTGGACATTTTCTTAATTCAGTTATCATTTTCAACTTTACCTCTCTACAAAATGACTTTGTCCTAGAGAATGGGATTCTTTGAGTGTCATTTTAGGTGCAGTACACTGTTCAGCATGTACTACAGGCTGTACAGCCAAAAAAAGGGAAATCAAAACAATTGTGCTTGTGACACTCATCAATGACAACATTACAGGTCTTACTGAAAAGAAAAATCACTTGAGGTGCAGCAGGTAACTTTGTCATTACTTGAGATGATAGCAAAGGAAAAAACCCTACGAGAATACTTTTTATTTTGATATGATGTTTAATATTTCAACTGCACACCCTCAGAATGTGTCATGACTTATCAAGGTCATGAACATGATTTCTGAAAATCCTGTAAAATGAAGACTTTAGTTCACATTTGCCAAGAACCACAATATCAATACTGGTTCTGTGGTTGGAGAGCTAATAACAAAAATTACACAAATAAATAGGGAATTCAATTTTCTTTTCTATATTGTGTTTGAAGAGACAGATGTGCTCTGAGACACCTTCATCAACTCTACTTACTTTGTACCCCACAGCTACACAATCATCAACAAGCATTGCAATCTGGTAGTGTATGATCAAATTAGGTTATTAGAATTTATCAAAATTGTAAGTTTCAGATCAGTGAGTTACTTAAGTGTTTCAAATCTAGAACTACATTTTCTCTTAAGATTTAAATGTACAAAATCTTTCCTGTATCACTACACAAGCATGTAACATGTACAAAGTATAAACACAAATTCTGTCGTCTTTGGTTTCATAGACCTGAAGCCAAGCAATTTGAAAAAAAAGAAGAAGCCAGCATTGGCACATACATTCTTCTATCTCTTTGTTCTACCACGGCTTTTAAAATCTAAAAGTTTCATTAAAATTTGATTGATTTTGCAGAAGCTAAAATTCACATGGCAAAACATGATGATTACAGAGCAAAATTAATTACTCTTGTTGTTGTGTTTTGTGTTGCATTTCAAACAATTACAAAGCTCTATAAAAACTTAGACAACTTGCAAGGTAAGCCTAGAACTACTGAAAGTACCCACTTCAAACTGTACATGTATTTGCAAATTACATTGTACATGACATTTGATTTTACAGTTGAAATTATCAAGACTACAAATTAGTCATGGTACATGTGCATGTATGCTACATCAAGGTCGCAAGCTAGAATTCGCACATTTTTTTTTTTTTCATTTGATAAAAAATATTGACCAGAGTATTACAAATGGGCTAGAAATAGAGTGTCAGTATACTGTATCTGTATGTGTAGACTTCATGAGGACAGTTTAATGCATGACGGAATCCAAACTAAGACATTTAATTGTAAATTGGTAATTACTTTTATTTGTCTTATATTAGCTTTTGTTAGGTATCTGAACCAGGAAAGTACCCACTTAGAAGTCTATTTCATTTGTTACAAGTTGTAATCTGATTTGTGGAACTGAATATGACACTATGGGGAAATTTAAAGTCATTCCCATGAATACACTTGTGCACTAAAGACAAATGTCCCATACGTAAGTTGAGCAATGTCCCATACGTAAGGTGTACTTTCGTTAATTAAACCAACTTCATGACAATATGCGCCATTCTTTTGCAGTGAAACTTTGCTGAAAGATACTTCAGTATTGTACCTTACTTCACTTCTAAACAGAACTTGATCAGTAAGGTACTTTCAGAGAATTTTTAATTCAAACTTTATTTTGAAAAATCTAGTTTTTCTCTGGTCCCATACGTAAGTTGCCATATTTTTCTTAATAAAATAATTAACCCAAGGTCAAATGACATCAAACTTAAACACAATATTCTTCTCAGGGCTACCAGTCCTCCTGATGATAAACAGTAAAATCCAAGTGCTCCTTCATTACTTTTCAGAAGTTTGAAATCTCTGAATGTCCCATACGTAAGGTGCGCGATATCTTGGACTTGCCCATATATATATATATACTCATATACCTACATCTGTCTATTTCTTCTTTTCTTTTTCTCCATCTGTCATCTCCATCTCTCCCTTCCTAGCTTTCTTTCTCTCTCTCTATTTATTGATTCCTCAACCTATTTATCAATTTCACAACTATCTATATACATATTTATGCACATATATATATAATATAATATATATATATATATATTAATGTATGTATATATTTCCATCTCTCTCTCTCTCTCTCTCTCTCATATTCTATTTATCTAAAACCATACCTTTTACTTTTCTCTCCTTCACACTGACTGTGTGTGATCTCATGCAGCCCAAACCATTGTCGATGGGCACGGTGATAGCCATCGCCTGTGTGAGCGTGATCCCACTGGTCTTCCTTGGATTCACCTGCCTGCTGCTCTGGTGGACCACCTGGCGGCACATCCACAAGGAGCCAATCTGCTCTTGCACCTCCTCTTCAAATGAGTTCAGAGGGAAGTTCAAGCAGGGGAATGGGGACGTGTACTACGACTTCTACAACGTGAGTAAATATCAGCCTATCTCGATCTAAAGATACTCGTAGTAGATCATACACCTTATTAAGAAGATATACAAGGTCGTATATAGAGAACATACACAGATATGTGTCTATGCCATGAACTGTTTTTGCAGTATTGGCAAATTTTAGTGCTCTACTTCATTATAATTTGAACATGTGTCAAGAGAGTGTTTGTTCATTGTTTGTTAATGTTACTTTTTGTCGAGCCCACTGGAGGTGTGGGGAGACTAAGGGATTGCCTAGTAGCTGCGGCGTCTGTCTGTCCGTCGTCTGTCCGTCCATTGGACGCTACAAAAACTTGAATAACTCTCTACTAAGGACTTTAATTTCATTCAAACTTGGAGAGAAGAGTGGTTATACAAAGTTACACATTTTACTAAACATGAAGGTCACCTCAAGATCAAAGGTCACAGGCAGGGGTCAATGAACTTTGCGGCCCAATGTTAAGTTTTTACGGCACGTTTCAATTGTGGCTCATAACTTTTAATCTCTTTATCTGTTTGTGACCAAACTTGGCTGGTAAATGTCCCTTGGGAATTTTAAGGTCACCACAAAGTCAAAGGTCATAGGCGGGGTCAATGAACTTTCGGGATTTAGAAAAACATTAATTTCTTCTACGTGAATGGGCGAGACACATTTTGGCACTTGCCTACTTGTGTGTGTGTAGTAGGACTTTTGCAATGTGAGCAAATATCTGTGTCACACAATCTATACAATGTATACCACATACCTTGCAAATTGTATCTAATTAAAGAGTGATGTAAACCTAAGAACTTGTCTTCAGCCCGTGAATTATTATGCAGTATTTACAAATTTTAGGTGTAGTCCTAATTTGTTGAGATTTGTAATAACATGAACATGGTAAGAGAGTGTTTGTTTACTGTTTATTCATGTACTATGACTTCTACAACATGAGGGAACAGTGCTTAAAAATGGTACTTAACCCTTTTTGTGATCAAACTCTTTTTTTTTATATTAAGATCTAAAGATACGTTGCACACCTTGTTAAAGAGATGGTATAGTATTGGTGGAGATGAGAATTGGGCTTTTAACTTTTGCAAGATATCAAGAAACCACTTGTGAAATAGTACAGACCATACCATTCCAAGAGAAATTCAAAGTTTATTTGATGAAAATCCATTTTCGAATGGCTGAGACATCCAAACACAAAGTAAAACAAAGCAAAATAAAAGGTGGGTCCCACCTTTTATTACGATCGCTTTGTTTTGGATATCTCAGCCATTTCAAAATCAATTTTCATCGAATAAACATTGAATTCCTCTTGGCGTTACAGTACATGTTCTTTCATATTTCATTAAAAGTTTTTCATTATCTCACCAAAAATGTTAAAAAAAACCTTAAGTTAGGTCTTAACCAAAACTATACAGTCCCTTTAAAGGGAACACAAACCCAAAGATCAATGTGAATTGAGTGAAAGCAGCAACATTAGTAGAACACATCAGTGAAAGTTTGAAGAAAATTGGACAACCGATGCAAAAGTTATGAATTTTTAAAGTTTTGGTGTTGGAACCGCTGGATGAGGAGACTACTAGAGGATATGATGTATGAGTGGACCACAATATAAAGAAAATATAAAGAAAATTCCACAAAAAATCATTTTAAATTCATGATTTTCTTCCGTCGAGATGTTTTCATTGCAACTGATTGACAAATTGCCCTACATCGACGTAAATAAGCACTGAATTGATCAGTGTTTTAGTAGTAGCCATGATAAAAATCATGGGCGTACATACGCAGGTTCGTGTCCTGCTCGAGTATGTACGCCCATGATTTTTATCATGGCTACTACTAAAACACTGATCAATTCAGTGCTTATTTACGTCGATGTAGGGCAATTTGTCAATCAGTTGCAACAAAAAAATCATTTTTCATGAAAATTACAAATTCCATCAACTTGATACTGACATACGTTAAGGGTAGCAACTATTCCCCCTGCTTTCTGAAAGCGGTTAGTCAAGTGCTCTTTCATAATGCTAGAAAAGTGAATTTTTGTTGATTTTCCTTTATATCTTCTTTGTATTGTTGTCCGCTCATACGTCATAATCTCTAGTAGTCTCCTCATCCAGCGGTTCCAACACCAAAACTTTAAAAATTCATAACTTTTGCATCGATTGTCCGATTTTCCTCAAACTTTCACTGATGTGTTCTATCAATGTTGCTGCTTTCACTCAATCCACATTGCTATTTGGGTTTACGTTCCCTTTAAAAGACATCTGAAACATGAATTTGTAAGAGAATACAATGTAAGTGCCTGCTTTAGGCTTGAGGATTTAGGCAGAAGATCTCTTTTCACCTGATGACAAGTTGATGATACAGTCTCTCAAACGAGTTATCAACTTATCCTGCAATTCAATGTCGACAGAGGAAGGCATCCAAAATCTACCTGATCTCCAACGGTCAGACCAAGGACCGGGTCAGCCACCTGGACGAGAAGTGGATCATCAAGGAGGACCAGCTAGAGCTGGGCAAGCTGCTGTACAGCGGCGAGTTTGCCTATGTCTGCGAGGGCGAGCTGGACGAGGGGGACGACCTCGGAAAGAAGAGGGTCGCTGTCAAACTCCTCAAGGGTGGGTCTTTCTGTCATCAAGGGGTCACACTTGGAGATTGAATTAGTCATATGTATGATGATTCTAGTGAGGAAAAAATCATTTCAAGAACGACTTATTTGTACATCTGTAACCAAAATAGAATCGCAAATTCAAATCACAAGTGCAAATTGAAATTCCAGATATATGCTACATGTTACTTTTATGCAGTGTTTTGTACTTTGCTTTTTTTAGCCAAAAATACTGCAGTTTCAGCCAAAAATACTGCAGGTTTTATGAAAAATACTGTTTTTCCTAATTTTGTGACTACATCTATGTCTATTGCAGAAATGTGAAAATGCTTTTTTTTTTTTTTCTACCCAAAACATGCCTCTTCAGCCTTCAAAATACTGCAATGCTGTGTACAAGCTTGGCATCTCTGAAACTCTAGAGCAGGGATGAATGAATTCTAGTGAAAGAAAATCTTCTCAACAGGATTCCATGTGGCATGAGGTCCTAAATATGATTTTGATGTATCTGTACATCTTACGAACAAGAGATGACACTACATAATGCTGAAACCCTGGGTATGATGGTACCCAGGGTGTATGGTGTGGAGCATCTCATGCTAGTCTTGTCACAGCTAGTCACTGTGCATTTAGAATATAAAGGGCTGGCAAAGAGAGACTAGTGCTGTATGTCCTTGATATTATTATACAAATAATGCACAGGTGAGAAGGCAATAGTGGAGACGAACGCACTAAAGGTTATTTACAATTATGAAACATGCACGAAGCGAAGCCGAGTGCACGCTGCACTACATTGTGAATCCTTGAGATTGAGCTGCATCTCCACTATTCAAACATCACAAACTTAAACCCGGGCATCATCTGTTTGTTGTATCTTTTAATGAGTCAAAAATTAACGCAATCAGATTTCCATATACCTTTTTGGGTAAATTGCCACACTCCTTTACATGAATATTTAGAAGTCATTTACAGAAATACAGTGATTGTCAGAGGATGCTTATATGCATTAGATTACACATAATAACTGATTGGTTGTGCAGTTCTAAAGTATGCATCTTGAGGTCAGCTTTTTTTTTTTTTAATGTGTCGTAGAATGACATGCCGTGCTGTTATGCTTTTTAGTTGCATACTTTTTGCACGCCTGTGCATGTTAGTAAGAGTAAGGAGTGGTCACGTGACTCATTTCAGTGCTTGTGATTGTGCAAATTCTGGAAGCCATTGCATAGCTGGAATAAAATTCTTCTGTTCATGTTTTCTCAGATGAAAAGGACCATGAATCCCTCACTGAACTACGGAACGAGTTCCAGGTCATGGCCAACTTGGGCAAGCATCCAAACATCATGGCACTCCTGGGCCAGTGCAACAGAGTCCTGGAACAAACAGGTACTAAGCTTATAAACAAGGATCAATGTACACATTGTACTCTCTCTCTCTCTCTCTCTTTGGTACATTTTGGGGGTTTTTTTTAGCTTTTGTTTTCACTGAGCTTTTTCTAGAATGACAGTTCGTAGAGCACAAAATCTATGGTATTACATGGAGAGGAAAGAATTTTAGCTTCATACATCTGGCACATATGTACTGAAATTCAGAGTTGACATACAACTCAGTTACTGAAATGAATCATAATAAGCGATTGATTACATTTTATTTGGATAATGATGGTGATGAGGTATTTCATTTGCTTGATTCCACCTAGTTTTGCTGCCCAATACTAGAAATACAGAATGACTTGACTAGATTAAACACAGAAGTGTGAGAGAAAGATTGTTCTCTTGAAATCTTATACATGGAGAATTTATAAGTATTCATCTGGTACATGGCAAGTATTTGTTTAATGTGTTTAAAGATTCAGAAAGGCAATTTTTCCATCTGAGACAGAAACAGTTGTTCAGATTGTGCTGACTGGGGAATATGCAGCATAAAATGTTGCCAAAATTTTGAAATCCATCCTCACTTAGACAAGTATTGTTCTCTGCAGTTCTTGAATAATGGTCATTATTATCAATATGTTGATACAATCTATTCCCCAAAAGTCCAAACGTGCCTGGTCACGGAGTACGTTGCCAGGGGCGACATGCTGAGGATCCTCCGACGCTGCCGGAGCAAGAAGCGAGACCAGGCTCCCATGGACCCCTTACCCCAGGAGGAGCTCCTTAGCTTCGCCTGTGACATTGCTCAGGGGATGAGGCATATTGCAGCTCTCAGGGTAAGTGGTGAAGATTTTGATCGCAAAATGGGTTAAGTACCATTTTAAAATACTTTATGGAAGTCAATCATCAGATAGAACAGAGTAAAATCTTATCAGTGATATATAATTGTTACATGATAAGGAATATTCTTGAATCTATGATTTTAAAACATCCCATATTTTCTTATTATTTTCTTTCTTCTTTTTTTTTTTTTTTTTTAACAGCTGTAACTGCAAATATCTCAGCAAGAATGCAGTCAGCTCATTTACAATTAATCTACAAATTGGCAGATGGACCGGGGGGGGGGGGGGGGGGGGGGGGGGATGAAATGGTGGTGATTGTTGAATTCAAGCAAGGAACACTTTTAGAAAACCCAACCAGGAGAACAAGACATTGACATTTCTCTTCCATGATATAAAAAAATCATCTTTTCATGTACCTGACTAAAGTTAATTTTCTATCCTCAGAAAAATTATTAAGTTTGCATCTGACCTGAGGCTGTCATAGACATGCAACTTTATTTCTTAATTTGTTTCTTTTTCTACCCGCAGTTGGAATTCACATACCCATGACTGATTACAACAGATGTAAAATCATGTGATACTTGGGGTTTGAACAAAAGAATTCCCTGCAGTTATTTCTAAGGATTTACCTATTTTGTTTAGATATTATCCCGCTGAGGACGGACTGATTTTGCTACAACATGTATTTCCCATTGACACTTGCCCGAGTATACTCAGGACTCATCCTCAATGGGTTAATGACAGACAATGGAAGTGTTTCAGCCAGAATTTGCCTGATAAAGCAGTTTATGGTTCCAATTAAGTGGTGAAAATAACATGTGACAAATTTGTTATGTCAAGTGTTGTTGAACTGGAATAGGTTCCCACTGAAGCAATTTCCAATTAACAGGCAAGCACTGTAGTCTCTTCCTTCGCCTTCCTCATAAAATACAATCTAAATTTCAAACAGGTAAGTTCTCATTTAAATTTTCTATTTCTTCTCAAGTTCATGATATTATGTGTGTATGTTTAACCTATTGAGGACGGTTTGATTTTGCTACAACACGAATTTCCCATAGACGCTTGCCCGAGTATACTCGGGACTCGTCCTCAATGGGTTAATGCCACGCTCTATGTCTCGCTTTTAATACTCAGTACATCTACATGAATCTATGTGCCAAGAATGTCCTCATCACCTTCAACAACAAGGCTAAGCTGTGTGACTTCAGCATGGCCACAGAGGTTCACAAGCCCAATGTCGTCATTCCATTCCAGGAACCCAGAAATGTGAGTTTTTGCTTCCATTTCCTCCACTAAATTTTGTCCTGATGACATCCATATATTGAAATAGACCATTTCCATAATGTATTCAAATTTTATTCATGTTTTGTTCTCAAAAGATTTCCTTGACAACCACAAAGCTTGCCAGAGGCTTGCGCAAAAGTGTAATTTTCAAACATAGAGTAAGTCCATAATCAGATAAAGCAAAATAAAACCTTTCCAGTGATACCAAACTTGCAAAATAATAAGGAATATTCTTTTAGATATGTTTGAAAATATCCCATACTTTCTTTCTTTCTTTTTCGCTGCCTTAATCACAAATATCTCAACTTGACAAGATTCGAGTTAGTTTGCTTTAGATAAAACTCTGAAAATACCAACCTTCCTGGCATCAATTTATCGCAGAATGTGCATTTGTACAAACGCAGTGTTGGTGGAAAATGACAAGGTTACAACAAGCCATTGCTGCATTAAAATGAAAAAGTAGTTTGAGATAGGGAGATGAGTCTCCACTATACCCACAAAGAGAGTGCTTTCAATTACAGGATTTGTGAGATCTGTTGTTGCACACTCTTTATTCTCTGTTTCTCTTTCCAGAGAGGCCTTAAGAGGTGGATGGCATATGAAGCCTTGATTGAAGGCCAGTACTCAATGAAAAGTGACATGTGAGTATCCACCCCCCCCCCTATCTCCTTTTTAAGCTTAAAGGGATTGTATAGTTTTGGTTGAGACCTTACTTCAGGTTTCTAACATTTTGTTGAGATAATGAGAAACCTCTTACAAAATGTGAAAGAGCATGTAATTCCAAAAGGAATTCAGTGTTTATATGATGAATATTGCTTTTGAAATGGCTGAGATGTCCAGAAAAGAGCAATCCTAATAAAAGATGGGACCCACCTTTTATTATGATTGCTTTGTTTTACTTTGTTTTTGGATATCTCAGCCATTCCAAAACCAATTTTCATCAAATAAACTTTATGAATTTTTCTTAGAATGGTGTGCTCTGTACTATTTCATAAGTGGTTTCTTGGTATCTCGCAAAAAGTTTAAAGCCCAATCCTCATCTCCACCAATACTATACCATCCCTTTAATCTTGCTGAAAGGAGGATTTGCCGAAATATGTATATGAGAACATCAGCACGTGAATGCTGAAATATTAGTAGAATTTGTGATAAGTGGAGTACCCATTACTTGTGCCAGTGGTTCCTCACTGCACAATAAACTTGTTAGTTCCTGTCCAAGATGTTTACTCTGCAATAGAAAAATTGTATTACATCAACAGGTGTCTGCAACATGCATCATTCTAATTAACAAGTGTGTTGCCTGTTTTATTTTTCTGCCCACAGATGGTCATATGGAGTTGTTTTGTGGGAAATTGTCACATTGGGTAAGTGCTTTGTTCTGTAAGATTTTTGCTTGTGATTGATTTATCCATTTTACTTCTTCATTATTTTATTCCAGTAGAATACTCTCTTCCCCAAAAGACTTTCCAAAGGATCCAATTGACTTTGAATTTAAGGCTTAGATTGGGAATGCTCTTTCGTTTTGAACTAAAAGTGAGTGCGTGAAAAGTTCTGGCGAAAAGTGAGTGTGTGAAATATTCAATTTTGTAGTATTGTGATGCCAAAAGAAATGTACAGTTGAACCTCTCTTATCCGGCCTCCCTTTATCCGGATCTCTCTATTATACGGACGCAATCTCGCCGTGATTTTTTTTTTTTTTTTTTTTTTTTGGGCATGCCTTTTTTTTTTTTTAGTAATTACCGGAGGAAAGGGGGATTCCCAACTCCTTGAGAACTCCTACACAAACACATATGAATTACATATTACTTCCAACATTAACATACACCTCTATTTTGGGGTCTGTTACTGAGTGTAACAATGAAAAGGTTGCAGTATACACATTACTACATGTGGTACTACAATGGGCTACATCAGTACATGTGCATGTATATGTACATGTATAAAGCATTGAGTCTCCCGTATCCGGCCAAATCCCTTATCCGGATGAGCCCCGGTCCCGACTTGTCCGGATACGAGAGGTTCAACTGTATATATATATACATTGTATGAGGTGCTATGAATAACTCTGTTGTCCTAAATACTCACGATACATGAGAGTCTCTCTGAAACAAAATGAGTAAGAAAGATAATTGATCCAAGGCAGCTGTAGACATGAGTGTACATGCAGAGAACTTATTTAAAACCTTATTAGCATCATCATAATCATTAGTGCAGTTGTCATCATTGCCGTGACAATATTAGCGGTCAACCATCTGTTTGTGCTTTGTCTATAGGGGGCGTGCCGTACTCCACCAAGCGGGAGGTTGACGTGATCCAGGAGCTGAGGGACCACAATCGTCTGGAGTGGCCCAAGCATTGCTCCCCGGAGCTCTACGACATCATGCTGCGCTGCTGGCACCGGCGGCCGGAGAGCAGACCGACCTTTGACCGCATCTTCAAGGACATGAAGGCGCTGAAGAAAAGCGGGGTGGTGAGTCTGCAGTCTCGTGCATTTTAGAATCGTGAGATCGGCACATTGTTTTCTTTTTCTTTTTTTGATGATGACTGATGACTGAAAATCTTCCCTAGTTTAATCCCCTGATAGCATTCATGTGTTACTACTCAGCAAACAATCCATTTTTATTTTCATTTTTTTGCCAGGAGACTTAAACGACCTTATCACCCAAAACAAGATTTTTGGAAAAATTGTGTATACTAGTATTCACTAGCATTATACTGACATTCAGTGCTTTATGTAGACAATAACCGTCACATCCGATTTGCCTTTTGTGAATGTTGGCTCCTTGCAAAATTTGTGAAAGTTTTATGTATGCAGAAATTTCTAGTTTTACAGTAAATGTTCATAGGTTCAAGACATGGCACACTCAGTTGCTGTAGGCGGTGGATTAGTTTAACCTGCCATTCAGTGGTTGGGATCTCAAACTGATGGAAAACACGACCACAACAAATCTAAATTTAACCAGCCTTTATATCTGACTGGCTAGCAACTATTGCGGACTTTCTCAAGGCAAGCGATCCCTTCTCACCTTCGCCGCCTATCTGGTGATGGATTGAGATCACTGGAGTGTAGGAGCATGGGATCAGGAAGAGGCCCCATAGTCCTGCTCTGAATAGGGACATTGTCACCTATCTATGCTCCAGTGATCCCAGATCATCCCATGACAAGATGGCGGAGGTGTGATAAGAATCATTCAGCCAAAGAGCTAGCCAGTTAGATATAAAGGTTGGTTGGAGCTTAAAGGGATGGTGTAGTTTTGGTTGAGAACTGTCTTTAGTTCTCTGACTTTTTTTTTTGTGAGATAATGAAAAGCCTCTTATGAAATAGGAAAGAGCATGTAATTCCAAGAATAATTCAATGTTTATTTGATAGAATTTGATTTTGAAATGGCTGAGATATCCAAAACATGCGATATCAATAAGATGTGGAACCCACCTTTTATTAGGATCTCTTTGTTTTACTTTGTTTTTGGATATCTCAGCCATTTCAAAACCAGTTTTCATCAAGTAAACTTTGAATTCCTCTCAGAATGGTATGCTCTGTAACATTGACTTCCTAAGTGGTTTCTCAGTATCTTTTAAAAAGTTGAAAGCTCAGTCCTCATTCTCACCAATACTTTTCTACCCCTTTAAGTCTTTATGTGCCACGTTCGCACGTCCGGCTCAGTCGACGGCGTGCCAACTTCGCATATTCTGCTCAACAAACAAAGCCGCCAAAACCGATCAATAAATCGCTAATCCCACGGTACAATCAAAGCGTTTCTTGCACTGTTGTTCCTCTCACATACGGCTTGCATTCTATGTGGTGATTAACTATCAAGCGGTGTTCCCAACTAAATTTGCGTGTACATTCCAAGTTTTTGTCACTATTTCATGTGCAAAAGTCATGCCTTTACAGTAATGTAGCAACTGGTAATTCAAAAGAAAAAATTAAAATAGAATTGTTATACATTGTATGTAGAAGCAAAGTTTGGCATTCCTCTTTAACTCTGCTCACTATTATACCCAGCTTAACAGAAATTTGTAGAAGTTATACAAATTTGAAAAAACAAAATTCTTTCTCAAAGCATGACTACCTTCGTGTCTCAGAATAATGTGGCACACAGGGGGTTTCCACCATGGCACATAAAGAGTTAACAATGCTTTGATATATCTGTCCCAAATGGATAAAAGTTGGTCTGTATCAGGAAGAAAGGAAATTGCATTTTATAACTGCTTCAAATAGAATCTATATTCATTGATAATGAGTGAGCATTGGTCTTCATATTCTTCCTTCAGAATTCCCAAAGCTTGCAAATGAATACATCAAAAGTGTAGAGATGTGCTTACAGTGCTTACAGTAGAGATGTGCTTACAGTCGCCTGTCACCACAAAAGTATGAAAAAGTTGCCAAACACTGATTTTCTCATAATTTTCTAGACTCCATAAAACCTTTCACAAATGAGAAAAAGCCAGCCACCGCCAAATAAGTGCAGGTTATGGAGTTAAATTGGCCTAAACCACAGATACACTCAAGTATATATTACGTACATGTTTTGGGCATTTGAAGATAATCCAATCCAGTTCAATTGAAGATCGAATTTTCAATTTTCACTTCAGTTAAAAAAGACCCAGATCATACTTGTATTCTCAGACATTGATATTTGCACAGGAAGCCATTAAGATATCAAAGGTTGATACTAGGAAACAATAATCAAAATTTCTCTTATTTTTCCACCAAGCCATATGATTTTTGCAGCTTTACTGTCGGTGACTTCATGAAGATAAAAGTGTAGTGCAGGATTACATACGAAGAGTTCTATCGCAAAATATGTTAATTCCATCCATGTTTATTTGAGATATTAAGATAAATGAATAATGTCAAATAAATCAATAAAAGCTGCAAAAAATGATGATGATGAGAAAATGGTGGATATTTTTCATCATAACTTCAAGAATATTCCTTGTTATGTAATAACAAGGAATATACCAATGTGTTGGCTCAGTGAGTAGAGCGGCTGCCCTCACAATCGGGAGGTCGTGGGTTCAAACCTCGGCCGCGTCATACCAAAAGACGTTAAAAGATGGGAGTTGCTGCTACCTTGTTTGCCGTTCAACAGTTGAAAAGGTTAGAGCAACGTCGATCTGGTGCTGCTCAGTGGCTGCCGGGCCCACGATCAATTGGGCAAAAAAGAATTTCCATTCTTGGACAATAAGATTTGGAGTTTATATCCAAAACAACCATTATTATTATTATTATTATAAGAGAGGTATCATTGGAAAGGATTTATTTTACTCAAATGGTGGTGTGCCTGTAGAGTGTTTAACCTGTTTGGTGATCAAACTTTTGATATGTACACAAAGGGGAGAAAAAGATGCAGCTCGGCATTGTTCTCTCTGAGACATAGACACACTAATAATTAACTTGACTTATCTGCATATACCCTGTTTTCACCGACAGACCCACATCAACCTGAAGGAATACCCGTTCCAGATGTACGCACCCATCCGACTACAGCTCGAGCCCAGCTCAGGCCTCACAGACTCGTTTGTGTAAACATCCCCCTCTCCCTCCTTCCCTTGGATTGCCAGAGGGTCATTACTGTAACTCAAACTTTTGGTAAACTTGATACTTATGTGATATCAACTTTATTTGCCCTTTTATTTGCCTTCCTCTATATTATTCTTCATTTTTTCTTTTTTTTTTATGCCAGAAGGTTGCTTATCAATATTTGTATGTTTGCCAACAATGTAAAAGTATTGAATTATGACTCATAGAAAATGATATCATGCTCAACACAACCTTGTTTCTTGCTGAATACACCCAACAGTGCCCCCTCATGGCAGAAAGGAGCTAGGTATTAGGGTGTGGTCTGCATTTGAAGGATAACAACTCAACTGTAATTTACTCAGTAATTTATGGTGATTTATATTCCATATTTTGACTTATTTAAGTGATTGAGTTCAATGAGCTATTACCCATTTATATGCACTTTTATATATGCATCTGAATAAAAGGCTAAAAAAGAAGAGGTAAAGTCAGTAAAAAAAAAGATACACACAAAAGAATATCTACCAGGGTTTTATATTGAGGTATTGGTTAATTTTTGTATCCCTGTCATTTTCATTGTCAGTAACTACATTCTCAAGGTCTAGTGTAATCATTTTTTTTTTCTTTCATCAGGGTATGCGGTATTGGGTTAATCAAATTGTATCAAACTGTGCTTATTGCATATCTCTGTTGGTAATGACCCGTAATATGTGTGAAGAAAGAATGAGAAAGCTGCAAAATTCCAAATGGAAAACTCGTTAGAGACAGGGAAAACGGGATGATTTAAATATACTTGAGCTGTTAAAGTATTTCGTTTGTCCAGGTAGGAGTTGCACCTTAGACCTATGTGGAATTCTCCTGGTTTGACCTAATTTCATAAGAATTGCATTGTGCAAGAAAAGTATGCATTGTCTATGAAGTGCAAAAAGAAGGAATCCAAAGGAAGGCTACTGTTGCCTTGATTATATCAGGGAGGTGGAAAGTCCACCTCCCTGATTATATTAAGATACCAGCCTATGTATTGATAGATTAATATCCCAAAGGGAAAAAAAATACAGTCAAAGTTTTTGCACAGATGTATTGAATCTATTCTGTAAATTTATGTTAGAAAGTTGCAATGATATCAAGAGTCAGGAGAAACTATTATCATACATCATGTATAATCAACAACTCAAATATGATGAATGTTATCACAGTGACAGAGCTGCTACTCTTGAAGTTAACATCATCAGTATATCATCCAAGAGGGAAGGAAGTCTTTTTTTTTGTTTTAATTCATTTCATATATCTTTGACAGATAAGTTCTACAGTGCAATTATTCTCAAGATATATAAAAAAGTGATAATTTGCATCTGCTCCTGAAGAGGGAGAATTTGGGAGTGGCAAAACATTATAACTTCTTCCCTGTGAGTGATGGCATGGCCCTTTGATTTAAAGGGAGATTCCATCCTGAATGCTGTTTCTGATTCTATCCTGAATACTGTTTCTTTTCATGAAAACAGAAAAATCAGAGGAGTACATCAGTGGAACTTGGGTGGAAAATATCAGACACACACACACACACAAAAAAAAAACCCAGAAAGATCAGAGAAGAATTTTTTCTTCTGAGAAGAAGTTTCTTCAGGCTTGTTCCATATATATGAGGGGACTTCAGTGATGAGTTCTGTGTGCTCAAATATTTTAGGAAAATAAAAAGTAGTGACATTTATAGCGTGTACAAAGTGAAATTAGTGTAGAACTTCTCAACATCTTCATCACTCAGATTTGCCAATAATTTGTCTAAACTTTAACTGTTTGTGACATTTTTATGTGTTTTCCCCCAAATTTACATTGATTTACCTTTCTGATCTCTCTGTTTTCTGTTTTTACCCTAGTATCATGATGGAATTTCCCTTTAATGAATACAATGTCATGTGGGATTTCGTGCAGTTGGTTGATAAAGTATGGGGACACACAAGAGTTTCTAAAGCAAGATGACAACAGTATAACCAGCATGCATCAGCTAGTTGTTATTGAATGGGATGATGTTACCTTCCCAGGATTTGAACCAAGAAATCTCTTACCAGAGTGCCCTGCCCTGCTTTATACGTGGCTAGATGTGTTCCCCAACTTAACAGATTTGGTGTTCTTTTCTTCAGTTGACCATAGTATTAATGTGCAGATACGTGCTGTGAGGAAAATCTTTGCAGTCACTGTTTGTACATTCAGTCAGTGAGAATAATTTCACTGTAAACACGCAAAGGGCCAAATGCAGTACCAAAATTGCCACACATTTGGCCAAGCTCTGGAGGTTGTCTCGGCGGTGGCCGCAGCTCGGCCCGGGCTCGGCCCGGGCTCGGCCTGGCCTTTTTTCACTGTAAACGCAAACTGGGCCAAATGCGGTACCAAATTGTGACCGGCATGTTCCCAATAATAGTCGTTCGTTAACGAGCAGAGTGCCACCACGACAAAATATTGAAAGGTTTGAATTAAAAGCCTGGGCCGAGCCCTCCACTGTAAATGGACAGAATTGCAGTGCCGAGTACCGCAATTGAGGCTGGGCTCAGCCTGAGCTCGGCCTGGGCCTGGCCCAGCCCTAGGTGCACTTTAAATGGGGTCTAAGTAAGAATGATTGTAACGATGAACTGGTTAGGAAGCAATCTGGGTAAGGTGATTACTGATCTAAAGTAGTCCTGTTTGTAAATGATCTTGTGTGGTTATGATAATAGACCCATGTGTGTATTTACAAATGCCTGTTGTCAAAATCTCATGGCACAATGAGGCAGACATCTTCAGACAACAAAACAATATCTTCTGTCAAAACAGTATCTTCTGTCAAAATTATGTCTTCTGACAAAACAACTTCCGCCACATTTATTTCTCCTGAGGAAAAAAAAATCATACGGAGCTACCAATAAGTGTGGCTAATTCTGTAGTAGGCTACCTGAAATCTTGATTATATCTTCATGCAGTCATTGCACCTTCTGAGGTGCAATTAACAGACAAGGAGTGTCTTCAAATTCATGAAATACTTCCATCGAGATGTTTTTATTGCAACTGATTGACAAATTGCCCTACATCGGTCGATGTAGGGCAATTTGTCAATCAGTTGCAATGAAAACGATGTAGGGCAATTTGTCAATCAGTTGCAATGAAAACATCTCGACGGAAGTATTTCATGAATTTGAATAACAAAGCAGTACCCGCTGCATGCTATAAGGATTAGAACCGACACTTGCTGTCGGGGGAAAGCTCGGTGGTCTAGTGGAGATGACGCCTGTCCAGTGATCAGGAGGTCGTAGGCTTGAATCCTGCTCGAATATGTACGCCCATGATTTTTATCATGGCTACTACTAAAATACTGATCAATTCAGTGCTTATTTATGTCGATGTAGGGCACTTTGTTAATCAGTTGCAATGAAGTGTCTTCCTGATTACTCTTTGGTATCTCTTTGATTTTGATGTACAATGTTAGCAGCCTTGAATGATATATTTTGACATAATGTCTGGTGATGAAAGGGAATTGTCATCTGACAAATGAAAAAAATGTGACCTCTGACAAATTATTTGTCTTCCTATGAAATTATATCCTCTGACAAAATGTCTTCTCACTGAACAGTGTCTTGACAAAATAATGTCTTCCAACAGAAATGTCATCTTACTAATTGAAGTCTTCCAACAAATCACTGTCTTTGAAACAAATGATGTGCCTTTAATTTGTGAACATTCTTCCATGATGTGACTCAGGTGTATGAATTTTAAGACTATACATTACAATATATCTTCTTGCAACTCAATCTGATGTACTATTTTGTCTGCACTTTATGAAGCAAAATGTCTTTCTATATGTCTTTTCCTAATATTAAAGCATTCATTGTTGTGGGCCTTTTTTAATGTTGTTTAAAGTGATGTTAAATTGAAGTCTTTCAATCATGTGGGATTCCCAAAATACTGTGAACAATTAACAATGCTCTATGAATAATTTTCATGTACATGCAACGTCACGATCTCTTGTTTATGGTATTCCATGATGAACCATTCTCCTCAGTATACAATGTACCAAAATGAAAAAAAAAACCCAAAAACAAACAAAACATTTATGGGTTTTCAAACATGTACCAAGCTTCCGTTTTTCTTTTACACAAGCAAACATGTCAAATCTACACGGATTATTTTCAAAATTAGTTTTTGATGCGTTTACCGCCCCAACGTTTCACGACGTATGTTGTCATGTATTCACGCCAGTCATATACAATGTATACCAATTATTATAGCTTTGAGGATTTAGCTACCGAAGCAGTAGATTCCCCCTTCCCTACCGATGATAAATGACTTTTTTTTTTTTTTTTTTTTTTTTTTTTTTGCTGTTACATTGTATTAGTTGGATTATATTGCAGCGTCCGGCGAAAATATCAACATGGTGATTAATCAGAGTGCCTTTTCTGGCCATTGTTGTAGTTGATACCCTGCGATGGGGATCTAATCAACATTGAAGTAGCAAATCCACTGAGCTTGGTCCATTATCCTCTGCCTGCGAAATTATTCTTAAGGACCGGGGCTTTCTGGCGCTCAGTGCGCATGAAAATAAATGTAACACAAATCATGTATAGTGTCATGCGTTCTACTACTTTCGAATTGGCAAGGAAGTGTCATTACGATTCTATTGTGGTTTACATGATAATCTACGAGGAATTTCACGTGATTGTCAATTATGCATTCCATTCGTTATGACAGGAGAGCGGGTTTTGTCTGGCCGAAGCGTGTTTTGTTCAATACGCCACCGCAGTCACATTAAACGGCAGTCGTTTAGAATACCGGTAATACTGTCAATGTACAAACGGGGATTTCCCCATGATCTCGTCTTACTTGTGGTTTACTCGTGATGATGCAATTTTTCTGTGCCCACCCCCCCCCCCCCCCAACAAAAGAGAACAAATCTGAGCATTGTGGACGTTTGCGGTAGAATGTGACTTAGCTTGACTTATTGTAGTCATCTTTCTTTTTTTTTATCAGTGAACTTTAATATACATGTATCAACATATAGGAACAAGCAAGTCAGTGTAAAACTCAACAAGAATGTCGACGTCATTTTAGCCGTATACAGTCTTAAAGTTTATTTGTCTAGATTATTATCATGTCTTACTAAAATGCTGAATCTCGGTCAGCGTATCTAAATAGTGTTGTATCGAATATCAGGAGTGGGGACGGTTTCATGTTATTTATTCAGCCATGCACTTATTGCATAAAAGGTGGAGAGGAAGTATGATTATCATACTGTCGTATAGCAACATTACCATATTTTTGGTGGTCCTGCAAAGAAACAGTACTTTTAAATCGAGGCCTACTCATTCAGTGTATAGTGGGATTGTCCGTACCTATGTAGAGGTTTACATGTACTCTTATAGTCAGTATGTCGATCCGATATTTAGATACACGTGTATGTACAGTGTACTTCGTTTTCACAGTCTCTTGTCTCTGATGGTGTTCATTCCATGATGTTGTTTAATAAACATTATATCCTGGTTGGGTATGTATACGCGAAATCTGTCTGAATGTATGTTGGTCTTATTGTCTGATGTATTATTGGTATTCAATGACTGTGCAAAAAAGGACTGTGAACCAGAAGAGATAGCAAGGAGCGCGCTCTGATCCTTTTTCTCTCTCCATGGTTCACAGTACTTTTTAGGACTCGCACATTTTCGAGAAAGAATACCTCTACTCTCGCCCACTCTCCATCTCGCTTCTCCTTTTTCACTTCTCCCTCTTCATTTTTCTACCCTATCTCCTCTTCGAACAGTCCTTTTCATCAGGGCTACCACATGGTGGACCGTAAACCCAATCTCTGTAAGGTGGAAACAATACCTTCTCCTGTATGACTTTGATAGTGTATGGTAATACCTAGTAAGTATAGACAAAATAAACGATGTATTCTTTTCTGTCTTGCAACAACAACAACAACAGCAACAACGACGACGACGACGACCACGACGACGACGACGACAACAACAACAACAACAACCACAAAAGAGGGCAATTCCATTACAGCCGCATGGCTGATAATTCACTTGCCATAGCAACAGCAGCGCTCTCCGGGGTACGGCGCAGCTGCATGCTACGTACAGTATAGCCGTCGAAAACAATAACAACAACACGTTTCCAATACTATGACAATACATGTGCGTCTCGTGTGACACGATCAATTTCGTAATGAAGATAGAATTCTGGTGTTTGGACAAGCTTCGCTCGCAGCATGGCGGCATGGTTTAAGTACATGGTTGCTAACTTCGACTCTATGGATTATAATATTGCTTTGACATCGTAATATACAACAACCCAAGACTTCTGTTCTCTGTTCTCGAGTTTCTATAGGAATGTATCAAAGAGAAAATTCACACGGAGTTCAAGTTGACCTAGATACGAAGAGAAGAGATAGAGTGATAAAAACAGAACGTTTTACAAAATGAAAGTGAAATTGTTAAGCTGTCTCCTAACAGTGATATTATGCACAGTTACACTGTGATGACAATCATTTAATGATCGCCCATTGATTTTTTTTTTTGTAATACAAGTGTATGTACAGAATATTGAAAGATTATCTTTGTGATATCCGAAATGTTTAACCCCTCTCATTTGCAACTCATTGTGATAGCTATATCCCAACAATAATTGCAATCATGGCATGAAGAGTACTTATTTTCTGGAATTTTATTACAGCAATACAAATTAATTGACATGCAGGTGAAGATTCGAGTGCAGGCGAGTTTTGAGATGTAAGATGTAATATGAACAGCATCCCTACATCCTACTTGGTATATTTCGTGCCTTTAAATGACATTACTGTTGAAAGCAAGATATTATTTTAAGTAGAGGGTGAAGATTAAGGTGTGAATTTCCTTCAATTTGTCTCCCTCTACAATTAATGGAATCATAGATCAGCTGTTGCGATCTTACAAATTTCATTTGTTGAGGGAGACAAATTGAGGAAAACTCACACCTTGCTATTACTGGCATGCTGTAGGTAAAAATGGGCTTATTCGGTGTTCCATTTTGTTTTGTTGTTTGTATTAATTGAAGAGCTTGCTCCCAAAAGGCGCTAAATCCACACTCTTAAAACATCCGAGTCAGAACTGACCCGGAACTGGGTCCGTTGGGCTCACACACCGTTCTGGGTCAAAAATGACTTGGAATTTGGTCATGAAGATCCCGAATGGGGTCACCCTGACCAACTTCATGACTCGGAATGGGTCATATCTGACCCCATTCCTTGGCATTTCTGACCCGGAACGGTGTGGGACCCCAACGGACCCAGTTCCGGGTCAGTTCTGACTCGGATATTTTAAGAGTGCATCATTTTTTTCAATGGATTTAGCGCCTTTTCGCTGCAAACTCTTCTGATTAAATATAAAGCTTTCAGTGCTTTGTGTAGCTGAGCTTACTCGATTCATTGCAATCAATGCGGGCATGAAATATAGCTGTGACATATCTTTGTCTGCAGGAACTTGATACAAAGTAATGTATTTCAGCTATCCCATTCGTTCCTATACATAACCCATGCGAAAAGACTGAGATAAATCTGAATAACAATGACGTGTGCAATCTACTATGACTATTGTATAATAGACATACAAACACGCTAATCATCCCCCACGTGTCCAATTTAAAGCACAAAATGAGCACATAGCGATCGTGTCATTCCTTTGAGCATCCTGAGAATAATGAATAATAATGATAAAAACTGAAAAATAACTTCGCTTATAACACATCATGCCTGCCCATGATATTTTGGTATGTTTATATTGAGGGTAACTGTCTGTGGACGGGTCATATTATAATCATTGCATAAGTTGCGCGTGGTTCATTTTATTCCATATGTTTGCTTCTAAGGGGTAGAACCTACATTTAGTTAATTAGGCAGGTCAAAATGAAATGTGATAACAGTAGTTACGTGGAATCAAAACTAGCTTTCGCAAAAATCCATTAGATAAGTTAGAGTTATGTGATATACATTATGAAATGAGAGCCCTTGATACCTGATGCGCGTGTTTATGTAGGAATTGGAACCGGATATATTTTTTCTTTCTTTCTTTTGGAATCCGCGTGGGCGGGCAACGCGTTTGTTTTTGTTTTCTCTTTATAAATGGTTTATGTCCATCTGCGATTCATTAAAGTTTATGAAATGTGTAACACTGTAAATGCAAAGTGGTTCATTCTATATGTTTCAGAGGAAAAGCAATTCAAATCGTAGTCGAATGTTTTTATTGGGATATTTAGGTGCATTATATATATCACCAAAGCAATATCTAACCAAAAAAGAAAAAATAATAAACTCATATTGATTTAACCCATGGAGACTGCGCAAGAGTCAATAACAATAGAATCGAATATCCCCGAGACTGTGTATTCATCACAAATATTTGCAGTAGAATCTAAGGTAAGACCAACACACCAATAAACATAGCAAACACACACACACACACACACACACACACACACACACACACACACAACACGCATACAAACAGAATCATCCTGCCCCTAGCTGTATTATTAAACCATTATCAACCACCTGTTGGAGTATTGAGAATCACACACATACACAGACGCGCACATGCACGCACGCACGCATTCACGCACGCACGCACGCACATTCACAGAAAGTTCACATACAAATTGGACATGAAATAAGAAATTTATGAAGTATCAAAGGCTCACACATTTTCACAAGAGAATGATATTACCACACCCACTGGAAGGAGTGATGACGTAATCACTTTTCATTATTCCATCAACATGTAATACATCAAATCCTAACTGAAGTCATCATAAGTTTTTTTTCCGCTCAATATCATAAGTCAGATTTGCATTCGAATGAATGAAAATGCGTTCAAATTAAAGCGATTTTGGTCACTCTCTACTCTCACGGTTCATATTAATTCTCTGAGTATTTGATTTCATTTCATGTCATTACTTTTAGATTTTATTTCATTCAATTTAGAGAGAAATTCATTCATTTTAACAACTCAAAGTTGGCATTCAATTTCGCGCCAGCTCGATAGACGTTCAAATTCGTGCCAAATACCAGTTTCAATTTCATTTATACGAACACAACTGCGCACTTTGAACGCTTGAATTCAATCAACATACAAAAAACTTTTAAAGATAAGTAGAGATTCACTGATCGGCATTATCATGCATTCAAACATTTGATCAGGATGAAGCACGTCGAAAATGAAACTATTTCTCCCGAAACTTGTGGCAGAAAAGTTGAATCGGATGCACTTTTTTTTTTCACGAGCCGACTACAAGCAGTCATTGTTGACAGATGGGAAATACCCGTATGCTGTTGAAGAGTTTTAAAAAAGCTTATAAACTACACACACACACACACACACACGCACACACACACATGTATGATTATATTATATATGCACATAATCACAACTCTGTAATAGTTAATCTATTCATTTATGGGTGTGTGTGTGTGTGTGTGTGCGTGCGTGCGTACGGTTTCCTGCTATTTATTCATATTGATAATGAAAGTAGACCTAGACCTATCATGCATAAGCCTTGTTTATAGTGAGAATAATTATGAATCTTGATTCTGTAACATATACTTTGGACGTGTGACAAGCATTAATTCTCATAGTGCACTTCCTTGATTATCAAGAGCACTTGGAACATTGCCTTAAAAACATTGTCGTAAACTCAGGTAGGCTCAAAATACATTTTAGTACGTTGAGAGTAGATAGAATGACATGAACGCATCGACCTTGTATCACAGAGTGTATACAATACTACTGCACGCCCATCTTTGGACGCTCGTCAACGATCCATGTCAAACAAAAAGGCAGATTCTATTGTCGTCTATATCTGCGCAAGTATTCTAATCGAACAAGGAAGCACTGACAAAAATAAGATCAAGACAGAACGTGGATCAAAGGGCGAAATGGATTTTTGATATGAAAAAGTGCATACGGATGAATGGTGCACCGTCGTTTCGTAACGACGGGCTATCTCGGTGAATACACGCGCGTCTCTGATCCGGAGACCCGAGTTGTTGAGCCAGCCACCGCAGCACTGGATCACTTTCAGTCAGGTGCGTGGGCACGGTGCTTCGGGCAAATATCCCTGGGTTACACAATTCCTTATCCCGGACCTTCATCTCACCTGACCATCAGAGGGGAAGACCACCACTGCATACATGTCATACCTGAATTACGGTGATCAGTGGAAGAACGGAGCTGTTTTGTCACCGACGCCAACTCCAAACTAGCGTAAGTGATTATGTTGTGCGTATTTACGTCGTTTTGTCAGCTCATCAGCTCACTATTATTTCATGGAGAAATAGACTATTCAGCAGCTATTTTTTCATAGAGAGTTCCATAGGCAAACAATAATAATTTTGTGAGCGTTGGTAGGTTGTGTTTTCATTTACTCGGTGAAATCTAACCAATTCCACACTAAAGAAAGGGTATGCGTTGATGGAAAAGGGGCGCTACGATTAGAGAATCGTACCATTTACATAACACGGTGGATTCATGTGCCTAGGTGCGTTTTAGTGGATTCCAATTTCTCCCGTATTCTTGCTTGAACCATTGCGATGGAATACATGATGCTATCTAATAGAATTTGATCTAATTGCATTCTCTACTTGTGGAGCGTACGAACCTTGAGCTTATGTATAGCGTAAGCCTAGGCATTTTCCATAACCTTCGTGTAAGAAAACGAATGCATAAAATACGCACTGGTGTATCTCTTATGTGAGCTCCCCTTGGTCTATTGTTATGGTAAATGGGGGTGCGAGGATATTGAGAAAAACGATTGTTATTGGCAATAGACCATACGAACGGCGCAGCGCAGGGCCATTGTGAAACACGTTTACTTGTATGCATTTTATACAGTACAGCAGACAAGATTCATCGTGAAGTTAATTCAGCATCGAGGCACTGTTAGTGTGATCAACAAACATTGCATACACTAAGCGAAGGGTGTTGATGTATTTCATTTCCCTCAGGCGTCGTCGCTGTTGATGTCGTCCCCGAATTCGTTTCTGTCCTTGTCGACACTGAATGGCTAATTGCTCCGTCAGATGTCGCCTGAAAGATCTGAAATGGCGGAACTTGCGCGAGATACTCCTATTTTCACAACTTGATATACCGAAGACATTACGGGCCTATAAATAGTGCTAACCACAAAGCGCATCTTTCACAATACAAATTTAGTCGCAAATAAAGTATAGAATAGAAGATCAGAAGACATTCCAGGTCCTGCATTACGTAATGTTTTACCATGTTGATCGTATATATGCATGTTGCAGTATTCAGTCAGATGAAATGAATGCGATAGACATCTTGTGTGAGATATGCATAGCTTATTGCAAATATCAACCACTGATCGAGATTCTTACGGCAATCCTGAAGGCGACGCGAGGTGGCCAGCTATCTCTACCAAATCGTTCGTGCCGTATGCTTATTTATTTTGTGTGCCAGTGGCCATAGAATTGCAAATGTTTCCTTGAATTTCGATTCAAAGATAAAGAATCTCAGGTTAAATGAAAAAACAAAACAAAACAAGACAGAGCATTAATTTTGAATGCACGATGAAGGCGATTTACCACCTGTATAGGGGATATCTACGTACATGGCGAAGGCTTACACGCATGACCTCTCGTAATCAGGGGAAACATGATTTAAATGGAAATTTCCTCCAAAACACACGTGGATTCATTGCAAAAAGAAAGATTCGCGATGTTCGGAAAACGTTAGAGGAAAAATAAACTATAAAAGGTAGAAAATACGTATTTTTGAATACGTAATTCCATGTGCCATTAGCAAGATTATCAATACATAATATAAAGTGACAGATTAAGACTCCCTTCTCTCCCCCTCAAGAAAAAATAGTAAAAAAGGTTATGTATTATGTAATGCACACCTTTCTTTGACTCGAGATTGGCTATTTCTCCATTTGTTTTTGTTTTTGAGAAGCAAGGTCGATTCTTAAGCTATCCTCGTAAACCTATTTCATTTTTGTCGATATCATCTGACAGAGTTACTATAGGTCGTCAGGGAGAAAACTTTCGTACATATGAATACATTAGTTAACTGAGCTTTCACGATATCATTCAATGGGAAACTAGTATTCAAAGCCTGTTTCAAGAAATGGCCGGTTTATCAACATTATTCGGTTTTGAAGCACGGTTACAGTATGTCGACCATATAACTGAGGCTTCGAAAATGGGAAGAAAAGATAATTCAGTTAGTTACGTAATGCGTCAGGTGCATTGCTATTATGTCAGTGCATAAATTAACTATTGTAAGGCATACTGAAGCCCCCCCCCCCCCGACCAAAAAAAAAAAAAAAATATGCTGCAATATAGATTAGCATAAAAAAGGCACCCACACCGAATAGGTTTATATTCACATCCTATTGACGCATACCTTAAAGGGGCCCTGAAATCCAAATGCATGTTGATTAGTGTTGATTTATGATACCCTCAACATTACTTTTGCGGTAAAACATCAACATTCCACATATTTTAACAAGTTTTTCTTCCATTTTTCTTCAGATTACTTGGGAACGCCCGCAAAAAATCCTTCCAAACCAATCAATATTAATATTCTTGAGATGACATCATCTGTCAATCATTGCTAAAGTACTGAAATGTTTAACAAAAGATATTGGAATGCCCCTTCCTCTCGACTCAGCATAACTTGCATGTTTCTGTCATATTAATGTGACTAACAAAAGACATTAACATGCAAGTTATGCTGAGTCGACGGGAATTTGCATTTCAATGTCTTTTGTTAAACATTTCAGTACTTTAGCAATGATTGACAGATGAAGTCATCTCAAGAATATTAATATTGATTGGTTTGGAAGGATTTTTTGTGGGCGTTCCCAAGTAATTTGAAGAAAAATAGAGGAGGAAATCGTTAAAAATTTATGGAATGTTTCTAGATATTCGTTTCACCGCAAAAGTGATGTTGAGGGTATCATAAATCAACACAAATCAACGTGCATTTGGATTTCAGGGCCCCTTCACTCTAAAAACACAAATGTTGAATTACCATTTAAAAGGGCCGAGGAGTGACAACATTTTCAAAGTGTTAGTTTTCCTGCTAGATTCAACATTTAAAATGTTATCTTAAAAGTTGGATGCAACACTTCAAAAATGCTGTCACTCCTCGGCCCTTTTAAATGTTGATTCAACATTTGCGTTTTTAGAGTGTTTAAAGGCCCTGTTTACCTTTGGGAGCAGTGATTTAAAAAATGTTCAAGATATCACTTTTGACGCATAATAATATGTGTAGGTCATAGTTTCTAAAACCGTAACTGTAGACGGTTTAGTCTGGAAACATTTTTATTATAACTATTGTTCACATTTTGTATATCTAACAATACATCGATTATACTGGTTAAAATTTTTACATTGGTTGTTTCTATCATTAACTCACATTTTAGAACTATTTTGAAGCACTAAAGCTGGGTTTTTGTTTCATCTGCAAATGGTAAATTATGCCTTTAAGAAGAAAATTGCTCCTGATAACCAGAAAGACTGCCCGAGGCTCGACCGGCAATAAAATGCATTGATACGTTTTTGATATAAAATGTACAGGACTGGTGGAGGAATGTTCATCACAGGCACGTTCAATTTTAGATAACTGTAACTAACATGGTCCTTAACTGTCGGATGGGGGGGGGGGGGGGGGGCGGGGCATTGAAAATAAGGTATATGAAATATCATTTAATAATTATTGGTTACGCTATGAGTCAGCTACATTGCTAAAAAATTTGTTAGTACATAAACCAAATCCCCAGCCCCACCCAGGCTATGGTTGAAATAGACATACGATTATATAACATTAAAACATACCCACACCAAACACGTCTATAGTTCCTCAGAAGAAAATGTCCATGACTTTGAAACAAATAATTTCATGTTGTCCATAAACGACAAATGGTGGCAAGCCGGCCTACTTATAGATATGCATGCAATAATGTCACTTCAGAGCTTTCTTATACCGGAAATAAATCAGTTTGCTCACATATTTAAATTCCATATTATACTAACCTTGCCTTCATGAGAAAGACTTATCAACCAGAAGTCAGGCAAGAGACTTTCCCGAGGCCTGCCTGAAACCCTCTCAAACAGCTACGACACTGATGCGTGCAAAGAACAATTTAAGCATTACTAGTAATTTGTATTGAGTATGCAGGCGGATGTCATCTGCGATAATCTTCAGTATTGAAGGAGGCAGAATAAACAAAAGAAGAAGAGGAAGGATGGAATACTGGTTCTCACAAAGAAAAAAAATATCAATAAATTTGAATACGCTGGTGAAGTGGCCTGTTGACAGATAAGAAAATGAGATCTGACTGGCAGACTTTGCTCATTCATTATCATTTTTGTTATGTCAATATAAACAGAATTAGAATATAAAATGTCAAATCGTATAGGGATATATGTTGTATTACCACATGTCACGTGGTACCTCCATTATCTTCCGGTCGTGACGTAGGCGACATTTTTTTTTCACTATATTTTGCAATGTCGGGAAAGTCCTTCTGCGTATATCAAAACCAGACAATGTGAGAAAGCCGCATAAATTAACCAATGGGTGTAATCGGTTTTGCTGTTTTGAGTTTCTGAAAGGCTGGCACAGAGAGAATCCAACGTTACCTAGTCCCTGTTTTACGAAGAGTTATAGTTGATTATACAATAGGTCTATTGTATTACTGCAGCTTGTCTGGTAAGGGAATCTACAATCGATTATATCTTTCAATAAAACGAGGCCCTAACGAGTTTATCGCTACTTGGAATTCAAAATTCAGTGTGTTGAACCAGATTAGAAGATTTAAATTCTCCACAAAAGCAGTGCAACGTATCTGCCTTCATCTCTGGCAGTGAAACTGCATGTTTTCGAAGATATTGGCTAAATTATCTGAAGATACGACAACAGAAACTAATTTTTGCTACAACAAAACGTAAAAAAAAAAACCCATCAACCAATTTCCTATTTTACTGGAGATTCAAATGCTTTCAAACCGGACCAAGTTATGTCTGTATGTAGGAAATCTTCAGAGTTTAGGATTACCTGAATCGCTGCCAGGCGGAACCAAGCTCAAGTTCTGTCGGAGCGCGGCTTTATGCCAGGTAGAAATATAAGTGCTAATATTCGGACCATTGTGGACATGATTGAATATACGGACATATTGAAGATACCAGGAACGATTTTGCTTCTAGATTTTGAAAAAAAAAAACATTTTATGGGGTTGAACACAATTTTTTATTTGAAATTCTTAAGAAATTTAACCTTGGAAACAACTTCATTCAGTGGATCAAAACTTTTTGTAATGAGAGAAGTAGTCTTGTGGTGAATAATGGTTTTTTCACTGATCAAATTTCTTTGTCTAGAGGTATTTTCCAAGGTTGTCCAATATCCCCACTACTTTTCATTTTAGCCATAGAAGTTCTGGGTATTGCTATTCGTAGCAGTGAACATATTAACGGTATACCAATTGGGAATTATGAAAAAAAAGTTGAGTATGTATGCAGAAGATACAACAGTATTTTTGAATGGTGATGCAGAGTCTTTTCAAAATCTGTTTGAGTTGTTACACAAATTTGCAATATTCTCTGGATGTAAAATAAATTTATCAAAATCTGAAGCTATACACATTGGATCCTTAAAAGGGTCTACCTTTCATCCTCTTCAGTTGGAAGGTTTACAATGGAAGGAAAATTCATTTAAAGCATTGGGTGTTCTCTTTTCGCTGAATACGAAATCTTTGTATGAAGTAAATTATGTACCCAAGTTAGTACAAATAGAACATACACTTAGTTGTTGGAAACAAAGAAATTTGTCATTATTAGGAAAGATAGCTGTGGTCAAAGCACTGCTCTTACCTCAGCTGACTTTTATGTTTACTGTGCTTTGTTTAAATATACCTCAGTCGTTCTTTAAACGACTGAATAGTATGCTCTTTAAATTTATATGGAAAGGGGGTAGAGATAGAGTGAAAAGAGAGTTAATATGTAATGATTATGATTCAGGCGGTTTGCGTATGATTGATCCTTTGGTTTATGCACAGGCGCAGAAGTTGACATGGGTTGCAAAATTCTTAGATCCTTATTATTCAAATACATGGAAGGATATTGAACAGACAATGCTATTGAATTTTCATGAACATATCTTAGTTTTGTGGAGAGCAAACGCCCCAGGTTGTGTTTTGAACAAGCTTAAGAATTCTCAATTAGTTGAAACCTTAAAAGTATGGTACATTTATAGAGAATGTATTTTGAAAGACCTTGGCCTTTCAAATTTTCATTTACAGGACTATATATGGTGGAATAAGAAAGTTAGTTTGAAACATAGACCTTTTTTCTATTACCCTGACTGGTTTGAGAAAGGAATTCATTTTATTAATGATTTGCACATAGGGGGTCGTGTCAAAACCTTTGAAGAGCTAGTTCTGGAATTTGATATTGCAATTAAGGGTAGGAGAAAATACAATTCTTTCATGAATGGTATTTATCTTTCATGGTTTGATTCTTCCTTGGATACCGATGAAGATATGCTTGATAAAATAGTGTCAGAGCTGGTGAAAAAAAAAGAAAATTTCTAAACATGCTTATCCGGTAATAAGAAATGTACATTGTGACTCCTCATGTGAGAAAAGAATAGGTAAATGGAAAGACCTCTTCTCCATTAATGATGAAACAGTTCAGTGGGATGTTATTCATATGAATAACTATAAATGTACTGTTGAAACACAACTTCGTTCCTTTTATTTTAAGGTTTTTCATGATATTATTGGTTTAAATGCATTCTTATTTAAGATTTAAAAAATAGAACACCCAGACTGCATGTTTTGTAGTCAAGAACAGGAAACTGCTTTTCATCTATTTGTACACTGTCCTAAAACACTACCTTTATGGAAAAAATTATTTGATTTCATAGAGGAAAAGACCAAAAAGGTATATACCTTTTTGCCTTTTAATATGATGTTTGGTGTAAATAATGACGTAGAATTTTGTACATGTATAATTTTTTTTATTTCTTTGTCTTAAGTTTTATGTATATAAATGTAGATTTCAAGGTTCAACTTTGAATTTTGATGCATTTATGGCTTTAGTAACGTATAGACAGAAAACTGAATACGCTATAGCACAAAAGAAAGGTAAATTACAATGTCATTTGAGGAAGTGGCCCATGCTTTTGTAATGGTTGATCCTCTATTTTCATATATCTCATAGACATCCATCTTCTTGTGTTATTCCATTATGGCAGATAGTTTAATGTGACTTGTTTACTGAACCCTTTTTAATGCTATAGGCTGGGCATTTGTACATTGTTTATATTGTGTGTTTTGTTTGTTTTATGGTTGCATAAAAAAAATAAAAAGAGAAAAAAAAAAAGTTCTGTCGGAGCGCTTTGCGAGAAGGGAAAACACTCGATTTTAGCTGCTCAAAGTTTGAAGAGTTCGGATCCCCGTACAGTGCGAATGTCCTTCAATGTCCTTCCAAAATGTGTTGTCCTCAAAATGTCCCTCTTGACCAACTGACCAAAGTTTCATATGAATTAATGTCTGGTAATGATGAGACAAAGAATGATTTCACGGCTCTCCTCAAACGCGGTGCAACGTATCTGCACTAAAAAAAAAGGTTCAATATATCTATGATCATATTTACCAACATAATCACATTCACGTATACTTGTTTATGATATTGTTGTTATAACTATTGTCAGCAATCTTTTCATCAATCCTGATTTCATACATGCTATTATAGTCATTGTTATTTCAACCATCATGTCATCATCGTGATCAAAACATAAGCAACATGATATGCTGTAACAGGGTGCGAGATGCATTTAAAGTGTTTGCGAAAATTGTCACTGTTCATATCAAATCTAAAGAATTCACGAACCCGGCTGATATTACAGGGCGAGTGCGCTATTGACGCCGTATGCAAATTGCCTTGACGATGCTACAAAAATACAGGCCAGCCTCTGTGCTACACCAGGGAGGTGGTACAGCGTAGTGAAGCAGTAATTTCAGCTTAAGTGAACAGGCGATTATTGTCGTGATAATTATCATTGGATGGAGGGATCACGTCACGCTATGGATATTATCTAGACTATATCCCTACAGCTACACAGAGCCACCGAGTGCATACCATTACGCCGGTTATTGGAATAAAACATCACAAATGACGACCAAACGATTATTATATTTTTTTGTTGTTGCTTGGAGTAAACCATGTGAAAGAAACGGATGCTCAAAGTCACCAGGGGCGGATCTAGATTTTGCGAAGGGGGGGGGGGGTGGATGTGAGGCGGTAATATTCAGGTCATGACGAGCATATATATAATTATGGAAAGTTTTCTTTTTATGTTTTTATATAATACAGAATATTTAGGTTAAAATTGATTTACAAGTTGTATATTATCCATATTTGGTTTATTTCATATGCCATCCTTATGTATACATTGGGCAAGCAGAATTATATGTTATGTAATATGTATTTTTGAATTATGATGAATTTGTCAATTAGTAATATGTAATTGTAATTTTTTTTTTCATTATGTGGACTATATGTAAAAAACCAGTGAAAAGAGAATTTCCTTTACGGACAATAAAGCAATTCATTCATTCATATATATATATATATGTTATATATATATATATATATATATATATATATATATAAATATATATATATATATATATATATATATATATATATGAAGAGTTTGTTTGCAAAAACCGATAAGTCCATATTTGTCAAATGGAGATATTTGCAATTAAAGGTCAAGAAAAATAAGGAGAATAATAAAAAAAAATTTGCTTCTTTTGATCATAATTTCAAAAATGTACCTTTATGTGTAGTGACCAATATATCATTTAAAAGGTATTATTTTGTATTTTATGACAGATACCGTACTTCAAAATCTTCAAAAATGGACTTATCGGTTTTTGCAAACAAACTCTTCATATATATAAATATATATATATATATATATATATATATATATATATAGTTATAGTTATATATATAAATCTTCACGTTCTTGAGTGCCAGTTCTCTCCCAAAGCTGACTGACAAGCAAACAGAAAGGAAAAAATGTCTTCGCAAACACCCCAAAACAAGGAAAAACAAAACAAAATGGAGCGCAAGGGGAAGGGGGGTTAAAACCCCTAAACCTTCCTCCTTAGATCCGCCACGTTTGACTGGACACGTAATGTAAGTACCTTCATTGTTACGCGACCTTATAATATGGAAGAGAGACGTGCAACATTGTTGGGTATGGGTAAATACGGGAAGAGGAAAGGAAGAAAGAAACACAGCGAGAAGTTAAGCAGTGTAGGTTCTAAATTAGCTTTGCGTAGAACATATTTGAAATCGACTACAGAACATACAAGTGATGTTGTCATCCAGTGTGTTTGGAGTAAGCAATAATGGGAGAGAACAGGGTCCAAGGTTATAAATATCATTGTCCTTCCATGTTGCATGAACATAATATAATTTGGAGAAAAGAAATTATATGTTGTTGCATGGGGAGGCATGAGAGATTAAGATGGGGGGGGGGGGGGACGAATAGAGGAGGAGTATAGAGTGAGAGCAAATTAGCATTGCGTGAATACAAACATATGATTATCAGCTGAACCTTCGACTTTACATTTCAATCTTAGTCTAAGTTGTTTTGGGTAGAACTTGAAAATCATTGCTGCATACAATTATGATTTAGTATCACTATACATGATGCATGACCGCAAGAGACAGACATAATATTGTTGGGTTGGTAGAGAGAGAGAGAGAGAGGGGGGGGGGGGGAGAGAGATAGATCCGTGTGGCATGATGTGTCTGGTACAATCATTCGACTGTGAAGAGACAAAAATCATAACTATTGTCATTTATGATTGTAGGCCTCCTCCTATTCAGGTGGAACTCGCGTGTGGTAGAGTTCAACAACAACAGGGCCAGCGACGGGCGCAGAACGCATCCTAAACGGCCTCACAGAATCAGAAAAAAACAAACAAACGCAAAACAGAGAAGGCGTTCCTATGGAGACTGTTCAACCTAATTAGGTTAGGTTGAGAGAACGTGAACGTACATGTATGTTTACGTTCTCTAACCCCTTTTTAAAATCAAAATGATTATGAGTAATAAGGATTTACAGTGCTTGTGTATTCACGGTGATTATTGATGTTGCGTTGGTTTTATTTTGAAATGGCAGTCCGAGATTGGGCCAATAATTTATCCAACAGTGTGCTACATTTTATGTGCTTATCTATACTACGGGCAAAATCAACGAAGCGATCTCACATCGGCGGCGTCCGTGCCATCGTTGAGTACGCCTACTTACATTGTATATAATACTGGTAACTGACTTCGTGCGTTGTCTCAAGCGGACCTCGTTTCATCAACCGTCTCATCAAAGCGATGCACCAATCAGCCTCTGCGCGCGATAAACACATGCAGGCGTTTATTATCCAGTGATAGACTCAGTGACGGTCTCGGCGCATGAAGAAATGTTATATATATATTATATCTATATATCTATATATCTATATGTATATATATATATATATATATATATATATATATATATATACATATATATATGCTTTTAGTATGCAATGTCTTTGGGTATATACGAAGCAGATACAATGTATCTGCTGATAGGCCTTTCTGCTATACCCATTACCCAGCATAAGTTTGGAAGCTCGATTTTAATCGATATTTCTATAATATTAGAATAATAGTCGTCATGGCTGGTATCATATTAACGGTTGATGGTATATAAGGATAAAGGAAACTCAACTTTGATCGATTATATTTCGGTAAAATTAGAATACTAGTATTAGTCGTCATGTATGTATTGTCATCTTAAAGCTTGAACAATGCTCATGTAAAAGGTGAGGAAAATCGAGGCCTATATTTCTGTAATGGTAATATTCAACAGTCGTCATGTTGGTAATGGTATCATATTCTTTACAAACAATCCAGAGATGGTAATTACATCTGGGGCCCGTTGCATAAAAGTTACAATTATGGTAACTTTGTCATCCAATGGTAACCACCATGGTAACAATACTCAACAGCCAATCAAAATCAAGAATGCCATGGAAGTTACCATTGGACGGCAAAGTTACCATAATTGTAACTTTTATGCAACGGGCCCCTGGAGTAATCTATGATGGTCTGAGCGACCACTCTATGTCTTATTTGATAATATGGAGCTGCAACACTACAAAATATAGTTAAAGTAGCCAGCGCACGATAATTTACAGGAAAATGACAAACATATATTATAGATACTGAATTGTATTTGGATGATTTAAGAAACCAAACCTGGAGTATTGTAGAATTTACTTTAAACCTGGATGATGCCGTTGAAGTATGGGAAGCGTTTTTCCTTGAAGTAGTAAATAGATACATTGTATATGTGGTAAAGGGGAGGAGCGCGAAATGAAACTGTGTGGGTCGTATTCACGTAAACGCCTATACCTCGGTCTTGATGGTGATGCTGCGAAATGATGGCTGCCATGAAAAGACGAATTATTGGTTCATGCTTACAGAGTACTTTGATTGACTCATGCAGCTGTATAAAGTGACAGATGGTGACTTGGGTCAGAATGTCGTATTTTCAAATAGATATGAACATGCATACGCACAGAATAAATACACATTTATACACGTACATGCACACACGCCCACATACACACACAAACACACACAGACAGACAGACACACACTCACACACACACACACTCACACACACACACACACACACACAACACAACACAACACACACAATGTGTGAACACATCTTATTTCTACGTGTACAGGGAAGTTGGAGACCCTCTTAGCCTAGTATATTGTATAGGTAAGTGTGGTATGTGTATACATGAGTGCAATCATATAAGCTTTCTTTCTATCAATCTTCGTATTTTTCTCCCATTCTTTGCAGACGCCTCGCTTCGCTTTCTCATCATCCTCATCATCCTCAGCCCAGAGGAGGAAGAAGAGGAGGAGGAAGGGAAATGGCGCCTACACGCGCTTATCTGGTCGTCCTGGCTGCGACGGTTACTGAACTTCTGGTTGGAGTTCACTTCGTCAGTGGAGGTATATTCCTTAAAATAGAGAACACCGCTTGCTTGCTCAGATTTAGAAATAACTTATCTTGTTATTCATAGTTTAGAAGTGAATGTGGAGCTGTTAATGCTCTGCAGGTAAGATCGCAGACCCTAAATCATGAGATTTTCGATTTGATTTCATGTTAATAGCGGTATAGTGCCCTTACGCAATATAGAAGTCATACTTAACTGTACATGCTGGAAGTCGATGATTCTGTGATTGCTTGCTTCTTTGTCGTTGCCTTTGGTTACTCTTTAGTGACGTCGTAAAGCAAACCAAACTTGACCCAGTATCAATATCCATTGCAAATTTGGGGGTCGCTGTAGTTCTCACAGTTCTCATACCTCTGAAAGACACAAGGAAGCTGTCAATATCTTTTCCAATAGAAAAAGAAAATGCAGAAGTTCAAACAAAGAAAAATAAACAGATGTCTTCCTACCACACAATGGTGAAAAAAAAAATAAAGATGAAATAGCTTGAATGCAGATTTCTTTCTTAATTCCATGTTTTCTTGCAGTCACGAACAAAAGACATAAGAAATAGTGAACTTTAAACCATGTAAACAGTAAGAGGTCCCTTGTAAGTTGTTATTGTCCGTGAGAAAAGTCAACTTGAACGCTCTTCGGTGAACAAAGAGCTGACTACATGGATAACATGATGTACCTTCATTGCACAACATTAAAACGGGAAATACCCTTCCCAGTCTTTTTGTTTCAAATGCATGTTTGCTATTTTTGTTTTTCAAAGTGCTATTGCATCCAACGATTCATATTCTAAGGGCAAACAGTAATAATGGCATGACGTAAAAATATCATTTAACCGGTGTATTCCAATATGTTTCATGGCTCCCCCCCCCCCCCCCACCTACACACAGCCGAGATGTTCGTATGCGATTACCAGCAGGGCAACATCTACATGGCCGTGGCCCACGCGAACGGGTCTTTCGTCGGTGCCCAGTTCAACGTCCTGCCTCTGGGTGATGTGGACACACCAGTCGCCGTCGAGTACGACTTCCGTACTCGTATGATCTACTGGACGGACATCGGCATCGATGCCATATTCAGATCGAAGCTGGACGGTTCGGAGAAAGAGGCCATCGTCGGCGATAGGCTCTCGTGTGAGTGACAAAAACAAAAAGGAAAACAATACAATATTAATGAAAACGTTATAATGATCCGGCATATAATATTGCTTCTGTAAATATTGCAAATAGGACCTATGTTATATTGTTGAAAGGACTGGCTTCGACTAGCCTGCACGCTATTGCCGGTTCTATTTTACCAACGATGTTCTTGAACTATTGACTGCTTTGACTATATTGACAATGTTCATTATGTTATTGTTTGGTAAATTAAACAAAAATCATTTCATTTCATTTCATTTCATTTCATTTCATTTCATTTCATTTCATTTCAATTCAATTCAACATGATGATTGGGTTTCGAATACCGAGGTGTAATTACAAGATTTGTGGCTTTCGTTTCGACATTAGAACAGGGCCCATTTCATGACAGATTTTCGGATAGCATGTCCCGTGGCAACGATCAATCAGAAGGCTGGATTCTTGTCGTTACAATGACAATTACCATTCCAGCAAGAATTGCTATCATAGCAACTTTTTTTTAAATGAAATGGGGCCCAGGATGTTTTACTTGCATCTTGAGAGGTCTGATTTGTGTGTGTATTGTGTGTGTGTTGCGTGTGCGTTTGTGTGTATTTGTGTGTGTCTCGAGGACATAGTAATAATTGTGCTGATATTTAATTTCCCTGTCTTACACTCGTACATTTCACTATATATAGCAGTCAGTTTATATGCGTCAATCTTTGCTATACCAAAGCTATAGACCGATTCAATTTCGATGGCCTATTCACCTACCGCCGCTAGCGGCGCTATAACGGCCGCCATAACTGGGGGCCAACAGCTAGGGGCTTCCAGCGCGAGCTAGCTACCCAGCGAGTTGCACTTGCAGCGCAGCAGCCTAGCGTACCCATCGCGCATAGTTAGCCGGGCGCGGCCGCTGCGCCGCGGCCGGCGACCGCCGCGCTAAAATTGTGATTGTTTACTCACTGTGGAAAAGTCATTCAGTGGCATTTAATGCCTCTCTTATGGACAAATTGAGTAATTCAGACATATCGATCTAGAATGAAAGCTTCATAGGAAAGATCAGAAAAAAAAAACACATATCGTGCAGTTGTTGGGTGCACAAATAACAGGAAACCGGAAATGGAAGCTGCACGTCAGTGTGTGATATTCAGACACCAGTGACGCATGATAAATATAAACACTCAAGTGAAATACAGCGGTATAAAAAATGCACAGATTTTCGAAACAAACTTTGGCCTATACCTACTAGATTCTGTATTTAATTAGGCTATCACTGCATATTCGTCAAATAAAGTTGTTCATTTTAGAAGACAAGTTCAAATCAAAGATTTTGATAATTCACTGATTTTTTTTTTTTTTTTTTTTTTTTTTTTTTTTAATCCTTGGTGCAATACTTTAATACCAAAGTTAGATTATACAATACACTTCCTGGCTATACTAAACTGCAATGAATGGTGGCAAACAAAGTTAGATTATGCAATACACTTCCTGGCTATACTAAACTGCAATGAATGGTGGCAAACATCCGTTTCATAATCATATTAAGAAAGTTTGATTTGAAAATCACTTTTGTAGATTATAATTTTAGGCGTTAGCGCGATGTTAAATGCAAGATTACTTAGACCTAAACAGTAGACGTTTTGGTTGACATCAGGCGAAGTAAATTAACTTCTTAAGTTTATACGGCTTAGAAACGCCTAGATTTGTCTTCCGTTTGGTTTACTTACTTATAGGCTTGCCGGAAGTTAGTGACAACCGAAAATGATATAGGATGTAGCTATGGTTCTAGAAGTCGGTATAGCCAGGTCTAGACGGGTCTAGATCTAGTCTGTTTCCTAGAATTCTAGACAAGATCTAAAAAACGTTAGACAGATTCTCCCCCCCCCCCCCCCTGGCCCGAGAAGAGGCAAAAGCCTAAAAAGGTTTAAGTTAACTGATTAGTTGCTATATTTATAGCGCCATATCTAGCTCAAGATTCTGATTCATTATTTGTATTCAATTATATCAGTTAACTTCTCAGCAGTAAAAGCTTACTAGCAAGACGTCTGCCTTCGCCTAGCCATGGTTCTCCCCAGGTGTTTTTATCTTCTTACACAAATGTGAATAGATCTAGGCCTATATGGGGCTTTACACGCGAGTACTCAAGTCAGCGATTAGAGTCTACAAACATTCACGGATCGTACTAATATTTACCTTGAAATTCAAATTTTGACTACAGCCGTATGTCGTCTACCCATTCGCTCATAGTCGGTATAAGTTGTTTAATTTTATTTATTTTTAATTAGCTAGCGAAAAAACAATGTAGACTCTAGTTGTCACAAAGCCAGATGCGTCGATCGCTGCCAGCGCCAGAGATAGCTAGCTGGCCGGCTGGCGCCGGGTGGTGGTAAAAGCACTGGCTGCCGCTGGCACCCTTGCCACGCACGCACACACAGCGCTTGCCGACCAAAAAAACACGCGACCCGGCGGCCTGGTTGGCCCCCAGTTATGGCGTCGCCTTAAGAGGGCGCACTTCCATGAACAGTTACTTGAATCGGTCTATATACAAAGGGAGTGAAGAAGACAGTAATGAAGATTTTAGTAAATCAGTAATAATCATTGGCTTTTGTCATAATTATTGTACCGTGATTTATCCAGACTGCGTATAACATGTATGCTGAAGAGTAAATTTATCTGATGTCATTATTAACAAGACAAGCCGTTTCCCTGTTATCTTTCCCTATGGACAAGCCTAACACTCCCAAATCGTCCTGCATCTGAAGTGGTTTTTAAAAAACAAAAGACAAAAGCCACACGCCCTGAGTTACTGCGCCCGTTTAAGACAGCCATTGCAATGACCAACAAAGCATTATAATGGTGGAATGTTTTCATTGCAACTAAAGTAGACCAGCGTCATCCGGGAACCGTTATGAAAGCACTCAGAAAAAGAAAGCGAAGCAATATCGGATCGGGTTTGTCGATGGTTATAGTAACTTATTTGGAATCATTGATTGTTAATAGGCAATATTGAGAGGCGACCACAAAAGATGGAACCTCACACCAAAACCCATGATCGTTACAAGGTGGATTATATCTCCAGTTTTATTCCGCGTTTTGACCATTAGCTCCTCAGGGCCTGTTCGTCGACATCTACAACGACCGACTGTACTGGACCGACGCCGGAAACGACGTTGTGGAGACGTCTAATCTGGACGGCTCAAACCGGACCACACTGGTCGATACCGGCGCGGACCAACCTCGCGGCATCGTTGTCTCCATAATACACGGGTATCTACTATTAGTAATAGATCATGGAGTTTAGTAATTCCGTTTCAAACAGAACATACACACCCACCCATCCACACTATAACATGACATAATTATACACACGCATAATTTTCCTGTGTAAGTATTCTATGCTCAACAAAAGCTACCATCGCACGCGCCTAAGTATAAGAAGTACGAAGTCCTTTTCTACTATACTGAAGAAGTGTTTTCTATTCAACAGATCGAGGGTGACTCCGGTTACATACCCGTAACACCAAATCTCTTGTGATTAAGGGGTATTGTGATGGATTGGTCAACACGTAGTTAATGCTTACGATAGGAGACCAACAACAGATCTACTAGTACTACGATATCACACAATTTTGATCGGATCGAGTAATGTACCAGTACCATCTTATCCGACGTACCAAGGCGACATTACCCTAAAGATTCAAACAATTGATTTGTTTCCATTTTTATCTTTTATTTTGTATCTATTTGTTTATTCATTTATTCATTCATTGTTTTCTCTTTTCCAATAGACTAGTCTTCTGGACCGACTGGGGCACCGCAGCGAAAGTCGAGCGCGCCAATATCGACGGGTCAAATCGCACCGCTATCGTGTCGGAGGGTCTCGGGTGGCCTAACGGGGTGGCGCTGGACAAGAATGGTATGCTCTCAAGCTCCCTTTCTTCCCGTTTTTTTTTCCTCGACCCTTCTTGCTCTCTTCCAGACAAAATAAGTTCATATATACACGTCACATACATGCATACATACATACATACAAATACATTATGTAGGCCTATGATACGTAATAGATTATCATTTATTATACCAAGAGTTTGTGCGATCTATATGGAGTCTGCGTTTCGCCCTTCAGATGAAATAATATGGGGTGGATAGGCCTACTGTATGTTGGAAAGCCCAAAAGCTGTGATCAGCGCTACAGCTTGATCATACCACAAAGTTTTCTAGCAAGTTTGCATTCACGAGTCGTTTTCCTATTAATCATATCGAAGTTTCCTTTATAAGAAGCAGATTTAGAGAATCGTGTAAGTTTTTCCAATTGGTGACCCCAATTTCAAAGGCAGAAAGACGAGATAAGTGCTAACCATAGCAACGCCTTCACGATGTATGATGTATGGGCAATTGGAAAACTGGTAAACACAATAAAATTGTTGAGTAGTGTGCCTCTAGGGTCCACATAGTATTTTGTGATTTCGTAGCACATGTCAAAAGGATGGCACAGTTTTGGTTGAGGTGGATGGGTTCCACCTTTTATTTGGACCACTTTATTTTTTGGCTATGTTTCTATCTTGGCTCAATTTGTATCAAATATACTTTGAATACTTCTTAGAATGTAAGCTGTTTCATATTCCATATTCGATAAATGGTATATTTGATGAAAATTGGTTTTGAAATGGCAGAGATATCCAAATAAAACAGAGTGGTCCTCACAAAAAACTAGTTACTGCCCACCTCAGCCAAAACTATATCATCCCTTTAATATAAGTTTCCTCGTCTCATTTTTTCTCAAATCACGAAGAGGATCGTCTGTATTATAATGACGCTATGATGGACGTGGTGATGTCGGTCTCACTTGATGGGAGCAACCCGACCCAGCACATTCACACCGCTGAGGGCGTGAACATCCACCCATTCGGACTCGCCCTCTACGGGCCAAACAACGACATCTACTTCACCGACACGAACTACGATATGATAATCGCCCTGAACGTGTCGGCGGGAGTTTTTGACTTCATTGCCCGGTCGCTCTTCACTAATCCAAGTGATCTGTTCATAAATCAAGGTATAAGCATTACCACCTCCCTTCCTTCTTTCTTTCTTTCTTCATTTCTTCTTTTTCTAGTATGTCTAGACACACAAGTACCTAAATACATTCATAATGAAATCACATTCTTAAAAGTCGGGAGAATTTGTAAGTTGAAGACAACAATACATTGTATCTGTATCGACAACATTTGACTGTCAAAGCATCAGCTTAACTGAAGATGGCGCTCTTGTAAGCTGGCTCTGATTCTATTTCGTGCAGACGATTGTATAAAGCTTTGACGTAACTGACCCCAGTTGGTGTGATCACACCGATGTTGCTTAGTCCCATAAACAAGCCATGTGGAACCATAATCAGGTCTAATTTTTATACCTGGAGGTTTACGTCTGTTTTTCTGCAGCCCGTCTGGAGGGGACGTGTGGAGGAGGGAACGAACTGTGTCTGAACGGGGTTTGTATGGACTCGAATGGGACCAACATCTGTAGCTGTTTTCCGGGCTACACAGGGCCGACGTGCAATCAAGGTATACTTTTCAATTGCTTTTGAAGAAAAAAAAAAGAAACTTGACTCAAAAGAAAGACAACCTAAGCGAAAAACAAAACTAAACAAGGCAAACCCTAGCTGCTAGTGACAAAAATATAATATACACAGCTAATCGGATAGACACTCGAGAAATGCCTTGTCATCTTTATGAGTGTGTCGATGTGGGAATGTGCAGGGAGATCCTCGCCGGAGGGTATGTGTGTGAGACATAAAAGTCTAAAAATCAGATCAGTTTACATCTTCTGTGACGCAATCTTCACCCACATTACACCTTTTCTGCATTTAAGACCTGTCTCCCTAATCTCGATATCAACTTGCGTAGTTCACTTCTCGGCACCATTTTGTTAAAGCTGTCGGCCCTAACATGTTGTCAGTCTCTGTGACAATTTCAGTAAAATCCTTCGTTTTGATTGTCTGAGAAGCCATGGTCACTGACTGTTACTATGGTGATTGTCAAAGACTGAAAACTTCTTGTCAGGGCTGACAACTTTCATGAAACGGTGCCCTGGTTGTACAGATGATCGTTGTAATAATATGATTGTTCCCAGTTTACTTTCTTACGGAATGTGAGTAGGACTTAGGGTTCGGAAGTTACCGACACAATGAAATCAACTATAGTCCGACCGTAGGTGATAAGAGCAGCTTGTTGTGATCCCTAAAATTTAGTGCACACTTTTTAAACCAATGCGCTCTAAATTGCCGCGTGCCAAGTTAGCAAACTGAACACCCAAAGTGCTATTAAAACTCGATAATTTGATTTATCGCCACCGGAGATTATAGTTGTCTGTTTCAATGTAATATATTTATTTATTGTTTCATCATTTCCGTCCCTTATATGTTTGTTATGACATGACTTATTCGTGTATGGTAATGACAACGTTCTATCTGACATACGGCTTCGTCAACGCCGAAGCAATTGGTGTGTTGCGCGTGTCGTTGACGAAAAGTTACGACATACACAAGCTCCCGGTACAGAGCTATTATGGAAACTGATATCCATTAGTTGCCACTAGTCATCCGCGTTATCTCATTCTTGAGACAACGCTTTGTTGTCTGTGAAAGTGAATGCACAATGTATACTCTGTTTGGTTTTATCTTTAACAGAGGTAGACGAGTGTGCGTCTTCCCCTTGCTTCTTGGGTACATGTGTCGATGTCATCAACGGATTCGAGTGTTTGTGTCCACCTAGTCACAGCGGCTTCAACTGCTCGGAAGGTATGGAGAACTCTAGTCTCACACGCATAGAATGTAGCATTACCGTCTCATTATACAGTACCACAAATTGTAACAGGCCAAAGATGGCTTGTCATACAGTACTGGCGATGTGAATCCCCTCGCTGCTCTTTTTGAAATCAAAATTCAATTCATCATATGCTGAAAGCAAGGAAAATCTGGAGTTATTCAAGATCATCATAATTAATGTAATCAGTTGTCGGTCATCCATCTGAAAAAGATTTCATACTGGATGAAATTTTCAGATACCATGTGTCATAACCACAAAAAAAAAAAAAAATTAAAAATCGCAAGTGGTGTGTGTAGTATCATCGTACCGCTGTTATGACGTAGCTCGTGATGTATAAAGTATCCTTGCCGTAACAACCTGTTTAGTACGTTACGCCTACACTGCGGTTTTGATGTTAAATATGGAAAGAGTAAAAATATGCAATATTCATAGTGTAGTTGGAAATATTAACATGTTAATGATTATTTAGCATCGTTGTTTTGCCACTGTCGTTGACTTGCAGAGGTAGATCATTGCGAGGAGTATTCACCGTGTCAAAATGGCGCCACCTGTATCGATGGCATATTCGACTACGACTGCGCATGCGCGTTCGGTTTTACGGGCAAGAATTGTCAAACAAGTAAGTACAAAGGTCGACGCGCATTTAAGTTGTGCCTTTGACTTGACGAGAGGTATGTATTGCATTGCTTTGAACGGGAGGATAAGAATTGCAGCTTGCCTCGTTTAATGTGGTCTTCGCATCATTTCAGTCATTGCGGATTTGAAATTAAGATTCTCTTTATTTTTCTTCTTTTTTTAACCTTTAGTCTAGTTTTTGTTTATCATTTCGTTTTCCTTTGTTTTGCTTTGTTTTGTTTTTAGTTTTAAAAGTCCACTAAGTCAGTGGACTTTCAGAATTTAACCAGTGGAGAATGTATCGTTTGATCTATGGTGGGAAAAGAGGTAATACGATGTAAACATCATCGTTAAAATGGGGTCATCCCACGAGACTGACACCCACGAATCATAAGGCCAACATTCGATATAGGGGGAAAACAGGTCCATGAGTCATACAGCCCATAACATTACACCACGGGCTTAATATGTCGGTCTCGTGGGCCTTTTCTTTTTTTTCCAAAGAAGTCGAACTCGTTGGCCACTGTTCGTGTAGTGTCGAACCGATGGGCCTTATTTGCCTAGTGACAAGCTCAAGGGCTGCATTACTCATGCTTCTTGCCGGATTTTCAATCTGGCCACTGCATCTTGATTAATGTTTTTTCTTGTGATAATTATTACCGGTAATGCATTCTCCTTTCTCTCTCTGCCATGCATTGGTACAGATATAGACGACTGTGTTGATCATCCGTGCGTCAATGGCGACTGCGTTGATGGTATTGGTAACTACACATGCCAGTGTCACTCGGGATACAGCGGTCAAGTTTGCGATGTTGGTAGGTCTACTCTACTATTTTGTATGTATGTGTGTGTGTGTGTTTGTGTGTGTGTGTGCGTGTAGCGTGTGTGTGTGTGTGTGCGTGTGTGATATTTTTGTTTGCTTTCTACATGAGGATGGCATGCTAGTGGCTTTTCTAAGAAGGTGCTCACCTTGTACCTCCTTGGTTTTTCTCGTCAGCGTATTGTAAGTGTATACTCACGCACACACACAGAAACATACACGCATATATATATATATATATATATATATATACATATACATTTAAGATGTGTAAATTGCATCGTGATGTGTCGTGGGTTTTGACAGTTACACTATAGTGTAAATACGACATTTCATTCATACTACAATGAATGTGCATGCGTTGGACATTAATCGTAAGTCTACTCATGGTTTTAGTTACTCGAGTACAAGGGTCATGAATTGTTCCATTACAGATATCGACGAGTGCACACCCAACCCGTGTTTGAATGACGGATACTGCGTGGACCTACCAGGCTCGTTCATGTGCGTTTGCCACCGCGGCTTCTCTGGGGCTACCTGCGGAACGAGTATGTTGCAATTAGTTTCCTCTTCTTCTCTCCATTCTGCTCTATTATCATACTGTTGCGTCATTCGTCTGATAATCAAAATTAATCATCGGCGCTCCTGTCCGGAAAGCGTCTTGATCTGGATTGATAATTTAAATGTAATAATTTTTAGGATTATAAGTAAATTTTGGAAGGTTGACTCCATTGTGGCTGACTCATGGAATTCTGTGAAAGGCAGTCATTGTGAGCGGGAACGAAACTTTTGGTAATGTTAACTCCCCGCCCTTCCTAAATCCAGATGGACATATTATTTACATTGATACTCAGAAACAACAACAATATCAACAGGCGACACAAAAGAATTTAAGACAATAGATTCGGACTTGACAAAGAACTGCATCTAATTTTCATTTTCTATCCCCCACTACCCTGGGCACATTGTAATCATTTAGATCAGCATGGTAATTAATTTCCTTGATCGTGGAGTAATCATTACAATTCTTATAAAGTTCATTTTCTTTTACGTAGTGAGAGAGGAAATGGCAATTACCATCAAGGCAAATAAAGGCAAATCCAGACGGATATAACATTGATACTTGGAAGCAACTACAATACCAACAGGCGACACAAAAGAATTTCAGACAATAGATTCGGACTTGCAAAAGAAATGAATCTACTTTTTCCCTCAATCCCCACTGTCCAGTGCGCATTCTAATCATTGAGATAGCATGGTAATTCATTTCCTTGATCGTAGAGTAAATATTACTGTGCTTTAGAATTTCAGTGTTTGTTTGGTTGTTTTTTTTTTTTAAGCGGTGCGAGGGTAAATGCCAATTAGCATTGACAACTCCATATCTAGAGACCACACCGTCAGTGAAAAGTGAGCCTATTATGTTCATAACTTACACATGATTAAACTTGTTTGTTCAATTTGCTTCCATCGCAGCCTTTAATTGTGTCAGTTATGCTTTCAGCACCCCCCCCCCCCCCGCCTGCGTTTTTTTTAAAGACGGCACAGATTGGGGCATGGCGCGTATTAAACCTATGGGAAACACGTTGGGTTAGGGTTTATTAGGGTTAGGGTTAGGGTTAGGGTTTGATGGTTAGGGTTAGAGCTAGGGTTAGGGTTAGGGTTCGGGTTAGGGTCCCCAATCTGTGCCGTCTAAAAAAAAAACACGTCCCCGCCTCCCTTCCTCCCTCCCCATTTCGCTCTCACCACGTTGATTGTACCCAGTTCATTGTCTAGTGTTCTGGTCTTTGCGACTGTACAGATATGGACGAATGCGGGAGTAACCCCTGTGTTAATGGAGGAACGTGTGTGGACGGAGTGAACAAGTACATGTGTAACTGCATGAATGGGTACACCGGGGACAACTGCGAACTGGGTGAGTTCGTTGGTAATACATGTATCTCCACTTTATGCCATTTCAGCCCCTCCGCCACAGAAACCTGTAAAATTATTGATAATATAAATCTCTTTTTAGTGTAAGTGACGTTGCAAAAAAAAAAAAAAAAAAAAAAAAAAAAAAAAAAAAAACCAACAGTTGATGCATACCTCAATGAAATAAATAATTGATACTCAATGCAATAGAAATTAAATAAGATGAGTTAAAAAAAGGTCAACTTGTCAGTAGAAGACAGAAGAGTGCAATAGTAAGGAGCGGAAATGTATAATAAAAAGGATTTAAAGAGCGAGTGAAGGAAAGTAATGTAAATAAAAGGAAATGAGTCCGTTGAATGCTGGTCATTCACAATCAGGACAGTGGAGGAACCCACATTGGTTTGCAGCATTCTGAAGACCTTTTAAAGCCTTTTTCTTCGATAATATTGTAATGTTCCTTCTGTTCCTGGGACAGACTTTCAGGTGGCTTTGGATGCCTAGGGATCTGTTTACAAGATTAATAGCAATGAGATGAGTAATATATAAATAGCTGCAAATGTATCTCGTTGAACAGGTGAAGACAACGATCACAATTTATCATCTCATCGTTAGTAACAACTAAATTATAATGTATCGCGTTCAGGACACACACACACACACACGTCAATCATAGTGCCTATTATCATTTGATCACATCAATGTTCATCATAAATTTATACTGCACTTCTATTTTGGCGCCATAGATATCGACGAGTGCGCAAGCAACCCCTGCTCCAATGGAGCGACGTGTACGCACAGCGTCGACTCCTACACGTGCGCATGTGCACCCGGATACACTGGCAACAACTGCCAAGTTGGTAAGACATGCTATAGCGTTGATCCTATAGCGTTGCTCCTACAGGTCGAACACGTACACACTGTATAATGTTAATACCAATGTACCAGAAATGCAGCACAGTTAAAGAGTGGTGTTATGTTGTGTATATAGCATGTAAGTCTTTATCGCAGTAATGATAGCAGTGATTATTAGGTATTAGTATACAGTTTTTACAATTTTGCCCCCGCGATGTTAGAATAATTATTGTGAGGGTCTAAGTGGCAATTTAATGGTGTGAAATTCAAACGACATGAGGTAAAATTTATCATCAACACTGCTTTCTCAAGTCATCGTAAGATGCTGTTTTCTGTATAGTCAGATAATAAATAATATTAAAAAATCGTCATTTTCATGTCGTTCCTGCATATAGTATAATATTCAACTATTATTGTTTATTATTATATTCCTGAAAAAAAAAAAAAGAGTTTCTGGGGATCCAGTACTTGTAACAATTGGTTATACTATTACACTCACCATTCAGAATGTTGTAATGAAGTCTCATGCACTTCTTACTTTCAGGTGAGAATTTTTCAAGTAGGTGAAATAAAGATGCAAGAAAATGAATTAAATCATTAAACTTTCCTCTCCATTTCGTCGCTTTCTTGCAATAGACATAAACGAGTGTGAGTCGAACCCCTGCGCAAATGGCGGCTACTGTGTGAACTTGCTCAACCAGTACGAGTGTGTGTGCAAAGCGGGCACTTCTGGAACAAACTGCGAGGAAGGTATGAACGTCATAGAGCTCGGTGACGGAAGATATCTGTATGATATAAAATTTGTTTCACATAAAGAGAACAACATTCCTGGGGACGATAAAGAGTTCCATATAATCATTAGAAAGGAAAGGTACTCTCATTAGTTCAATCGGAAAGAAGGCATGTTTCAAGACATTTTTTTGTAGAACTACAAAAGATTATTGATGACTCAGACTGATGAAATTATTGACTATTGATTATGTACAGGAGCGATGTGCTCCGTAAAGCTTAGTGCAGATCGACTACTTGAAACACATTAAAATAATTATTAACGTTGTTACAAATTGTGCCTTTTGGCTGGTGTGAGATGCAATCAGCATTATATGTTGTTGGCATGATATTATAGAGTAATGGCGCTTTATCATATTATACTGTCTATTGGTTCAAAATTATTGTCATAATCTCAAACGATTAGAGGTAGAACTTAATTTTACAAGAAGCATCGTTTGTCACGACGTTCTGTGAACGTTCGACACTTTGTGAATTGTAAATTATTGATCATGATGCTGTGGATTTGTTAAAATATCGGTGATCAACGTTTATCAATTGTTTTTATTGTGCTTTACATTACCGCATGATGCGTCAAATGTTTGTTCCCAATAGATGTTAACGAGTGCGCCAGTAACCCGTGCAGAAATGGGGGAACGTGTAATGAAGGTGACCGTTCGTACACCTGTACGTGTCCGAGCGGATATGAAGGGATGAACTGTGAAGCAAGTAAGTAAATTACCATATACCCAAGACGTTGTGCCGACGTACCATGCTGTGGACAGTTTACCAGTATCGCCTTTTTAATATGTTACCATCACAATAACTGTTTGTGTGATCTTATCTTCCATTGAACGGTTACTTTAACCCTAACTTACCGGGGAGGGGGGGGGGGGGCATAATGCCCCCCCCCCCCCCCCAATGAATTCCGCGACCATTCCGGCTCGCAAATTTTTTTGACCGCGCCGTTCGCTGACTTTTTAATTTCAAGTCTTGCGCAACTTTTGAGACCAAATTTGACGCGCCCGGGCATACCGTTCCGAAGTCACGCCCCTTCAAAAAACTTTCGTCAACCCCAAAATTGCTCAAAAACGTGATTTTGTGTACAAAGTCAATACAAATTGTGTTTTTTTTTTTCAATTAATTCATATAAGGATTCATATTTTTAATTCTAATGGCTGAAATCAATTTAGTTTAGTATAATTATGCTTCAAAAAATGTGTGTGACAAATTCTGCTGAAAAAACAACAAAAACAAAAGTTCGAAAAAACAAGGAAATACATAAAGAATTAATAAAACAATAAAAAACATTAGAAATTAATTTTGATACTAAATTTTTTTACGCACAAATGTTCGGAATGTCACTAGGTATATTTACACCAAAAATCAGCATTCCATAAGCTTTTATAAGCCAATTACAGACGAAAATGAGTTTTTGTGCATATATTTGCATAATTAATTGATTTAAAATGTAAAATGCAAAGTTTTTGAAAATTTAACTTAACAGTCTTGTAGATTACATCCTGTTTTATGTTCATGCAAAATTTTGCGGCGATCGCGTGATCAACGGCCGAGATCTGAAGGGGGGGGGGGGCATAATGCCCCCCCCCCCCACGGAATTCAAGCTCGCTAAATATCTCAGGGAAGTTAGGGTTAAGTATAGGGTTATGTATTTTTTCATCTACCAGGGAAAGAGGATATACTTCTATTGTTTGTTAATTCGCAAGGACCCTATTAAAATGTTTGGATTTTAATTTTTTTTTCACAATAATTACAATAAAGTTAAAAACATAATGAAAAAGATTGGGAATAGTTCCTTTGCATGACTCGGATATTGTACGGTATGTTTTGCTTGAACAATAATAAATTGTCTTCCCACTCATCTGGGCAGACACCAACGAATGTTCCAGTCAACCCTGTGGACGAAATGGACAGTGTCAGGATCAGCAGGGCAGCTATAAATGCACCTGCAACTCAGGCTATTATGGAACAAACTGCGAAATGGGTAAGTTTGAAATGGCTTTATCGGAATTTAGTAGAACAGACCCAACGTACCGAATGGCGCTCGTGTAAACTAGACAGGAATCATGTTGATGACCGTTTCAAACTGCATCATGAAAGAAAAACAATAACAGTTGTTCTGTGACATCGAATATGGCAAATTCTTGTTTCGTTATATTATTGCTATATAATTACCCAAAGTCACGTGAAGGTAACTCCCCATATTCACCCATAACTCTAAGGCATCAAACAAAAAAGAAACCAGTTGTATTCTGCATCTACAAAATGTTAAACCGTACGATTTCAATAAGGATATCTAATTCACCTCAATTACAAGACGTTTTTTTTTTTCTTTCAAACATTAAAAAAAAAAAGAGAAAGCACAATAGATAGCCCTTAATCTTCTAAACGGAAGTATCAAATGAAGTTCGTGGAATTCTCACATTTCGCATATATTAACAGTTGCGATATGAATGATATGATTTGTTTTCATAGAAAGAGACGAGTGTTTCAGTTCTCCCTGTGGCAATAACGGAGTCTGCCAGGATGGAGATAACTCATACTTATGCTACTGTCTAACGGGCTACAGCGGGATAAATTGCCAAATCAGTAAGTAAGAATTTTTCTCTTTTGAACTTCATTATATATATATATATATATATATATATATATATATATATATATATATATATATATATATATATATATTATTGTCATATTGATGATGACAACAATTGTCGTTATTGTCAATATTATATTTTTTTTTCTCATTATTGACATTATCATTGCTATCTCACAGCCATCATACACAATAACTGTTATTTAGGAGGCCCAAAAGTAAGGGAGCACTCGCGGGATATTGTTGGAGCTATCTTTCCGTTATGCAGGCGCCATACTGTCCCGAAATCGAGCAAAGATGGACACACGATAAAGTTAATATTCAAATTCGGCTTTGATCGTATGAACTTCGGACTATTCGGGGGGGGGGGGGGCATTTTAAAGACATCGTATGACCACGCGGAGTTACCCAGGCTGTTAATAAAAAGATCGCACCTACTTTTGCTTTTGACAGGCTTTTAACCGAGTTCGGGGCTAACTTAGTCCAGATACTGGACGATTTTTATCATCCGCAGTCCCCACACACTCGGCACCCACCTAATGCGCCCAACCGCTGATTGCGACACTCCACCAATTGGTACAGGAGGGGTGAATTGTGTAATACAGTGTACATACAGACACCATCAACGTACGTCCGTACACACGCGGGCACACTACGAATACAGTCCAGGAAGTGTATTCAGGAGGGGTGAATTGTGTAATACAGTGTACATACAGACACCATCAACGTACGTCCGTACACACGCGGGCACACTACGAATACAGTCCAGGAAGTGGACTAGGGCTAACTACGAGCGAAATTGAAAATTCCATATTTTGTCTGGCTATCTTGTGTCTACTTCGGGATAGGGTGACGCCAGCAGTTTATCAGGGCCCTGTTTCATAAAGCTGTTCGTAAAGCTACGAACAACTTAAGAATGACTGGTGATTAGTTCTGATGTGTGCTATACTTATCAAAATTTCCATAATTCAGTACAAGAACTGATCACCAGTCGTTCTTAAGTCGTTCGTAACTTTACGAAGAGCTTTATGAAACATCCCCCAGATTGAGCACCTGATGGGAAAAAAAAACGGCTACACGAAGATTTTGATTTTGCCACAGCTCACGAAGTTGCTGCTGGAGCCTGAGAAACTCCACCGGCGGTCATAGATTTGATGGCTCGCGAATGGCTCACGATGGCTCACGAATGACCCTATGTTTATACAATTAGATTCGAATTTGAACATTTCCCTGATCATATTGTGTCCTCTTTGCTCAATTTCGGGGCGGCGTGACACCTCATACCTGCACACGAATTTTCGGCAGCTGCTAGCATTCCCTTTGTTGTGATGAATGCTTGTCTGGATTTCATTAACCAATGTATACCGCATCCTATGTGATTTACATGATTTCCCGGCAGGATCGACTTGCGCCAGGCCCGTGGACATCCCCGATGGTGTCGTACTCGACTCCGACCTCGACACCTTCTACTACGGCGACGCGGTTAAGCTCTCTTGCCCAGATAGCGACAGGTCAACTTTCTGGATGTGTGTGGATAATAATGACTGGAGGCGATATGACGACCTCGTGTGCCCGCCGCAGAGACACATTCAAGGTTAGCCATTAAGAATAACGTGTTGGCCCGCAAAGATTAGCCTAGTCTGTTTGAAATGTACGTGTTCATGATTATTGATGAACGTGAACTGTTTTGTGCCTGTTTATGTAATGCAAACAAGAGTAAGATATGATATATGTGATCATAAAGATTATGCTTTCTTGCGCAAGACCAAGAGAGGCTTGTCATCAGACATTATTCAAGTTGACTTGAATAAACAGAGCAAACAGACTGGCATGAATGAATAATTTGATTTGCTGGTCAATATTGGAGACGCGAGCTTAATGACAACATCACTCCATCTAAATTTGAATGCCAAAAGTAAATGTTTTGGGAAGATCCTGTTAAACCTTTGAATTGGCTTACTTATTTTGGATTCAGCACCGTAACGTAATAGTAACATTTCGTATGTTCTCTCTTTACTAGCAACATTTCTAGTCGGAATTTAGTCAAATTTGCTATGCATTCATATCATGGGGGGGGGGGGGAGAAACCGCCACCAATCGTTTTTTTTTTTTTTTTTTTTTTTGAACAGCGCCCTCGGTTTCTTGGCTTCTGTAGAGAAAAGTGAATTTTATGTGGTCTAAGCATGCGTGTGAGTTACGCGGCAAAAAAGTAGTTTTGTATCAGATTTCCAACGAAATTGTCTACTATTCTTTGTACATGATGATACTATTTTTTCACAATCGGGAATAATCATGGGGTAGTCTATCACTTAAAATATAAAATATAGCGTGTTGGTTTTGCCCTTATGCTAACATTCTCTTGGAATTCTCTGCAAGATAAAGTGGTTTAAACAACAAACAGGGGATATGGGTTTCCGCTTGATCCAGTAAAGTAGGGCATTTGTTAGCTGTAGATCACTGTAAGTAGACAATTTCTGCTTGTGTTAAAAAAAAACCAACAACATACATGTTGCGGCGACGATACTGTGCCATCTTTACTCTGTAATGTTTTGATGACAGGAAGCAAATCATTTCCTGTATGTTTTCAGTGTAAATATCCAACAAAGTGTGCTTTATTGTGTTGAAGAGATAAGAATAGAGTATTCGCTAATAAGTACAGTGCCTTCCAGGAGTGCCTCTTCTAATTCTTTTCATGCACAGCTACCTGCATGCCTTTACACAGCATATTTGGAATACTTCTGTACTCGATTTTCAATGCGTGTGTGCAAATAAACGGGAATCTATCCTATAGGCAAGCTGGAAAACATGCGTTTGAGCGCATGCTTTTAAATGTGGCGAAAAAGCAAAATCAAAATGATCTAATTCTACTTTTCAAGTGAACCTTTTAAGTGGCATGCGTGGTTTAAATGTGTATGTCATGAGATTCTTGTAGAATATCTGATATTGTGTAAAATTCATCAAAAACACAATGTGGATACACAACCATTGAATGCTTAGATTTTTTTTTTTATAAAAAAAAGCAACGAAATCCTGTTCCAGATGCAACTGTACCCAGACTTCGTGCTAATATCAATGTTCCGATGACTCTGGAATCCATTTTAATGGTCTTTCAAGTAAAATACCTCCAAATCTTCTCTGATTTCCAGATGCAACTGCGAGCACGAGTGTGGCGGTGCTGTTTGGGATCATCATACTCGTCATAATAATTATATGCCTTGGGATGTACATGTAAGTTGATGTCAAGTAAATCTTGAAATCTGATTACTCGTAACCTACACCACCGTCACCGGTTGTTCCGAGTTTAAATCAACACCTCAAATTGTTTTATTTACAATTATGCAATTGTCATAATGACGGACGAATATTTACCCTCCAGATAAAGACTTTCCAATTATCGAAAAAAAAAGAGAAATCGGTATGGTTCATGCTATTCCTCTAGCAAATGGTTGTCTAGACAGCGATTATTATTGTTGGATTGCAGCGGTATCGATCGCTTCTGCAGTATATCAGGAATTTTGTGCAATTTGTGTATTCTAGGAATCAGATTATCAAATATATAGTCGGATGATACCAGAAAATCCTAACTGGCTGGCAAGTTGTTGTAGACGTGCGCCTGGGATAAGATTTCCGCGAATCAATATCCGGTCTAGTTCGATCACCAGCTATACGTGGAAACTGAACATAGTTCCTGCGAACGTCCTTCACAGTTTGTAACCAAAAAACAAAAAACAAAACAAAACAAACCAAAAATATTCGGGAGAAATAGACCTTGACCCATGTACACATTTTCGGAGTCTAGAGGTAGTCACGTCTGATCCCGGTTTCATTTTGTTGTGCAGGCTTCATCGACGACGGAACGCGAGGAAGGCGGCGGCGGAGGCCGGGGTTGTTCACATGCAACGAGAACAGGTATACCGTTCTTGCTAACATTCACGGTCGTTGTTGTAGTCATTGCTGTAGTTCCTGTGGTTTTTGCTGTTGTGGTGGTGACAATGATATCCAACTGAAATTCACAAGGGAAACTGCACACACAGCTGTTTGGTTCCATATACTTGTTACCCCCCCCCCCCCAAAAAAAAAAGAAAGGAATTCAAAACTTACGTGTACATGTATATAAAACATTAAAATATTATTAAACTTGCTTTGATAGCTTTAATAAATCCATTGGTAGTCAATCATATAAAAGATAGGTTTATAGGCACTGTTGTTCTTCATCAAGCCCGAATTTGCCTGCGATCATTTTGAAATTCTTTCTTTTACTCCTTTTTACGTTCTCGTAGGTGAGCTTCGGGGATAGTGGTATGGTCAATCCTACTTATGCTCCGGCCCCACCTCTCCCTGAGAAGGCTCCACCCACTGACGCAGAACTGTCGGCCATTGGTCCTCCGACTTTCGATTCGTCATACGTCACGACGCGGGATGACGTGCCCCTGCATGAATATGATTTCTCTGAAGCTTGATTGGTTAGCATAATCACATTGGACCCGTGAATAAAAGAGGCGGGGCCCTTTAGATACCCCGGGGTCGTCCCATAAGACCGACACCCATGAGTCATACAAGCATACAGCCCACGAGTCCTACAGCCCAAAAGTTCGACACTAGGCAAATAAAGCCCATTACCCATGAGACCGACACTAGGTAAAAGCAGCCCACGAGTTCGACAGATATATAACACGGAGTTAAATGGGTCGGCCTCGTGGGCCTTGTTTGCTTTTATTGTCGAAGTCATGGGATGTATGACTTGTGGGCTGTATAACTCGTAGGCTGTATGACTCGTGGGTGTTGGTCTCGTGACGTGCATTCAATTACTACACAGAATGGATTACCATTACAGATCATCAATTGTGTGAGCTAGTTTAGCCAGTTCATTAAAATCATTGGCCAAAATCAAAATAATGTCTTTTTTCCTCTCTTCATGCACAATCAATGACTGCAGTAGTTCGCATTTGTTAGTCTTACTAAGTATTATATAACCTTTGACTTCATCTTAACCATGAACTTTTGACTAACAACATGAGAGCCGAAACAGTTCTAACTTCGTGCAAGGCCCACGAATCTAACGTCCTTTTACCACTGATGGGACGAATAGACGTACTCCAGGACTTACAGAGTTATCTTGACAGTTGTTACTATGTGTATGAACGTGACGATAAGATAATGTATATCATGTATTGATCCACATGTCTTTCATTCATCCATACAAAATATTATGAATACTATGTAGCGATACCAGGTGTATGCTACTGTATGCTGCTATGAATAAAAAAAAATAGTGGACACAATAATATTAAGAAAAGAATATAAGAGGTGGCCAAGCCATATAGTTTTGATTATTTGTTTGTCGTCTTTCTTACGTGCCTTATATCAGTGATAGCAACGTATAAATAAATGAATATGATCAGGATTGTGTTTATATATATTTGCGAGTTTTTTTATTACGGAAAACAGAGACACTTTTGATCGACAATTTTGGGTTGTCTGGACGTAAAATCATGCAAGCCTTGTTTGAGTATGTGCTACTTAAAAGGTCTCGTGCAAAAGGAAAAAAACACCTTTTAAAGGAAACCATTCCCATAAAAACAGAGATGAATGAAAGAAAATATCTAAACACATTCTTTAGTAATATTGTTGATTGTATTCGCATGACCCAGCTTAGACTGTACCGAGGAATTATTTCTTAATCACCCATGGAAAAATCCGGGATTTCACGTCGACTTTGCTTCAGCGTTAAAATTATAGAGGGTATACTCTTAAGCACATCTTAAAATGTGTTATCTCAAAAGAGAATGGCGCGTTAAGAAATAAAGAAGTATCATAGAATTCAGTAACAACATCTGTTTTTTGCGTTAAGAAGCGAAAAAATAAAGTTCTCCAAAATCGTATATATTTGGGAATAATGCGCTGGTACACAAAATACTGTCCCTTTAAATTTTACGACAACACATCGAGGCTCTGTTTTCTTTTAATTAGCAGAAAATATTAATACAGCCGTAATTGTCAGTCGCAGCTAGCTGGTCCTTATCAAGCAAGATTGGCTTATTCAAGAGATTCTTTCCCCAACTTACTTTGGTATTTGTGGTACGATAAAATAAACAGACCAATTGAGGTATATTCAGTGAACTGAACAAGTGTGAGACTTGAAGTACTATAAATTAACCTGAGTGAAGAAATCTTGGTTTGGTCGATTATTTTCTCCTACGAAAGAGAATGAAGTGGTTATAAACACCCATTCGTGATTCAATGATCATTTTTATAGCATCCACACTAGCTGAAATAAATTGTGCAATTCAAAGTTTAGACGCACGATTACGATATTATACAATATTGTATATAATTATTTGTACAACGTCATCTTTTCTCATCGCTATAAGAGATGTACATTGTTATTTTGAACTGCCTCTAAAAACCAGTGATTGCTCTCATAAGGTGGTAAGCATGGTTACAGAGCGATGCCAATCAATGGGATTTGGTGCGTTGTGAGATTGTTAACGAGATGTACGGCCAGCCTTAGCTCTTTTCCTTTCTTTCTTTTTGTACTGATTGATTCAATGATTCAAGTCAATCGTCACTGAATAGTGAACCATTACACAGGCACAAAGTTTTTATCACTTAGAAAGTTTATTAATACAGATTGTACAGGGTTTTGGGGTTTATTGGCTAGAAAACTTACCATGATAGCACACTTATTTTTTAGAGTGGTTAAAAAAAAAAGTAGCAGTATAGTGTACGTGTAGATTCAGTGTATTACGAGCAAGTATTTTGCTTTCCATGCAATTTTGATATCGCTATCTAATTAACATTAAGCATTTCCCATGTTGTTATGGTAGTTACTGTTACTCAGCGGCATGTCTCTAATGCGAAATGGGATTCTCATAATCATGTTTTTATATCGTTGGCTTGAAAAAAACATTTAACAACTGCGTAGCAGTTTCGGGGCTGGTTTTGTAATAGCTATAAATAATGCTTTCGTATCATTTGTGATATAATACATTTCCATGTGTTCATTATACTACTTGAGAATTGTTCAAAGTTTATTTTAAGCCTTAACAGTCACGCGCACTATTATGTCATCAGAAATCACACATTCATGACTATGAGGAACTTGCCACACAAAATATATTGTTTTATGGAAGATGAAAGAACTACAAAAGATATAACTAAGGTAATTATATATTCAATCAATCAGGAAGAAAACTGTAGAGTTGAACCGATTATAATTGTATCCAACTTAAGATTAAGAAACATATTAATATACTATATCAAACCAATGTATATAGGTGACAGATTGTCCGCGCCAACCATGTGAGTTTAACTGTGTCGGAGTTTTGTCGACATTCCTGTATGACAACTTCACCATTGTTCACTGTGGCGTTTCAGTACGACTGACGTCATTGGACTTCATATGATGTATTCACGATTTCATTGTGTCTTGGATATAGAGGCAGTTGATTTATTCAAATTGTTCTTATAGCAGGCTGACATTGTATTCGCTATATACACAATGTGTCATATGAATTAAAATATGCATAATATGAATATGCATGATATTTCTTACAATTCTTACAATTTCACTTGTTTTATTGTATATATCATTTTCACTTGTTATATATGTCTTTAGCAGACATCAAATTGTGACGTTGTTTGATGAGCTGTGTAGCTAAAGGGATGTGATAGTTTGGGTTAAAATGGGGATTCAGATTTTGACGTTTTGCAAGATGATTGGAAACTACTTATGAAATGTTAAAGAGCATACAATAAACTAAGCGTAACTCAAAGTTTATTCGATGAGCGACATGAGAATAGTAAAATAACTATACTATAGTACTAATCTTTTTTTTTAATAGATTGATCGTATGATTCAAGTGAATCGTCATTGAATGGTGAACCATTTCACAAGCACAAAGTTTTTATCACTTACAATTTTTTAATATAGGTTTTTGGGGTTTATTGGCTAGAAACTTCCATAATGGCACAGTTTCACAGTTCGTTAGAGTGGTTTCAAAAAATATAGCAGTATAATGCACGTGTAGATTCAATATAGTACAAGTAAGTATTTTGCTTTCCATGCAATTTCGATGTCATCATCCAATCAGCTTTAAGCATTTTGCCATGTTTGTTGTTGTTGTTTTAAAGACAGAAAGAAGAGAGAGAGAGAATTGCCATGTTGTTATGGTAGTTATTGTTACTCTTACAGAATGTCTAGTGAGATATGGGATTCTCGTAATCATGTTTTTATATCGTTGGCTTGAAAAGACATTAAACGACTGCGTATAGTAGTTGCGCGGTTGAATTTGTAATAGCTATAAATAATGCTTTCGTATCATGTGTTCAGAACATGTCTTCTCATCGAAATATCGTGGAAAATCTCACTGGCGATCCGATTTTTGGGGTTTGCTTCCTCTTCTTTCCCCAGTACTTAACTGTATGTATGTATGTGTGTGTGTGTGGGGGGGGGGGAGGTGTGTGTGTGTGTGTGTGTGTGTGTTTATTTTTTTATTTGAATAGGTGTTGGGTCTTTTATGCAATATAGACTCTATTTTGCATGTGCTCATTGTTAAATGCATTCCAAGTGGCCACCTGCCGCTAGGGGTTTGGTCTTGTTCGGCAGTACCTGAATTGTATAGGATGGATTTTATATGTTATGAAATGTTGTATGCTTAATGAAGAATGCAGATGTATTTAGGAATTTTGGTTGATGTTTCAAATTAGGAATTCGTAATTTGTTTTTGTCAGTTTCAGTGGAATTGAGAGCATTGAAATAGTTTTTTTTAACCTTTCACGAGTTTGGTTGTGTAGGCCATGTGGCCCTCTCATTGGCTGTTTCTGCGCTGCCTTGGGTAGCGCGGAGACAGTCAGCCACGGAATATGTAAATTGGACGAATGTTTATTATTGAAGGCATAGTGGGTGACAGGTTAAACAAAGGAGTCGACTCCTATGGTATTTCTGTTGTGTCTTTGAATATACGTTTGACGTCTTGGGAATGCCTGGAGCAGTGCGGAGGCAGCCAGTAACGTAATGAGATGAGGGTTTCCCGCTTTAGGCATAATGGGGGACATGTTAACCTGACGTTTTCTTTTGTTTGTTGTGGAGTCATATGATCCGAAGGAAAGATCATATTTTTGATTTATAAAAAAATGTGATTTCATGCTGTCAAAGTGGCTATCTGCCACTACAGGTTTCGGTGAAGACATTGGTTTACACAAGTTGATTCGTTTGTTTGGTAAGCCATGTCGTTAAACTATTTTTTTTTTTTTCATGAGATTGATTCTTCAAGATATTTTTGCTCCTTTAACTGGTTGTTCCCGTGCTGTTTTGGGTAGAAAGAAAACGGCCACTCACTGTGGAGAGCGTTAATTTACAAGAAAGATTTATATATGGAAAAAAAACTAGAAACAACTCGTGAATGAGGATTGTTTAAAGGGTGTGTACAGTTCTGGTCGAGGTGAGGATTTAGCTTTTAACGTTTTGCGAGATATTCAGAAACCACTCTATGAGATGTCAAAGAGCATGCAGTTCTAAGGGGTATCAAAATTTTATTCGATGAAAATCGGTTTTGAAATGGCTGAGATATCCAAAAACAAGATGAAACAAAGAGATCCTAATAAAGTTGTGGCTTGTCGCCTTTTATTTTTAGCACTTTTTTGGATATCTCAGCCATTTGAAAACCAATTTTCATCAAATAAACGTTAAATCCTTCTTAAAATTATATGCTCTTTCGTATTTCATAAGAAGCTTTTCATTATCTCACTGAGGAATGTTCAAAACATGAATCCCCACCTCAACCAGTACTGTACAGTCCCTTTAAGTATATATATTATGTGCTTTTATTGCAACTTTTTGTGACTTTTTTTTTCGCAACAGTGAAAATTTGATCAAAATCGAAAACAAAAAATCGGTAAAGCTTATGAAATTGCAAAGCCGTCACTATAGGGTAGGCACTAATATGCAAATGAGTGAGCTGATGATGTCATCATCTGGCAATTTTCTATTGATTACGTAACAAGCCCCCCCCCCCCAAAAAAAAAAATATATATATATGATAATATAAATGTATATAAATATATATATATATATATATATATATATATATATATATCTTATACATATATATATATATATATATATATATATATATATATCTTATACATATATATATATAGGCCCCTATGTCATAAACGTGAGTGTGGTTAGCATTTGCGATAATACATTTCCGTGAGTTCATTTAATCTAAATACTGCTCAAGAATGTTCAAAGTTTATATTGAGCCAGACTAACATTCACGCGCAGGATTATGTAAATATATTGTTTTATGGAAGATGAAAGAACTACAAAAGATATTACTAAAGTAATTTTATATTCAATCAATCAGGAAGAAAACTGTAGAGTTAAACCGATTATACACTGTTGGTCAAAAAGGTGGAACAATTTTGTATTGAATAAAAGTCGACCGTTTTGTTTGCATTTAAAAGACTGTCTGTAGACAAACTGGTATGTTATTGATAATATAATGTTACCCCACTGTTCAGGTGATATTTGAAGATGAGGAATGTGTTATTACGTAACAAAGTTTCCTTGTGCTGACTATAAAGCCATGTGCACTTGAAATATTGCCTTTTTTGCTGATTTTGCACCGTGCAGAGAAAGATTATTCTTTCCAAGTTCCCTGTACTGTTTTCATTAAAAATCGGTAAAGAGTCCCCCTATATTCATAGACTATGCCTGGTCCAATGCTGACGGCAATGCGCGAGAGAGTGGTGGCGCTTAGGCATGAGGGCTACATGCAGACTCGTACAGGAGAAATCCTAGGGATTTCACAGGGCGCAGTCACTAAAATCCTAAAGCGTCATCGTGAGAGAGGAAATGTGCAGCCATGGAAATCACCAGGACGTCCCAGACTGACAACAAGAAGAGATGATCGCCAACTGTTGAATCTTAGCCGCAGAAACCGGAAGTTACCCGCGAGTCGTCTTCAACGCCTGTGGAGGAGACATCGTGGAATCAACGTTTCAAGATCAACAGTCAATCTCAGATTAATACAACATGGCTACCGATTACGATGATTGGTTAGATGTCCACAGTTTACGGTTTACGGTTTACGGTTTACGGTTTACCACACGGTAGCTCGTCTCCTTTAAGCCAGGCAGCACGGGATGCTTCAACTGAGACATTGGCAACACGTTATCTTCACGGACGAGAGCCGGTTCATCCTTGACCGTAGAGTTGAGAGACAGCGAGTTCGTCCGTTAGCTTGGGAAAGCCTTCTGGATGACTGTGTCCACCAGACAACCCAAGGTGGAAGAGGGTCAGTGATTGTCTGGGCCGGAATCCATTACGGTGGAGAAACGCCACTCGTGGTGCCGGATGGCACCACGAGTGGCGTTTACTTATTTAGTGAACGCCGCTGTCTACAGGGAGAAATTGGAGTTCCACTGCCATCCATATGCTAGACATGTGTATGGGTATAATTTCCGACTGCAAAATGACAACGCTAGACCGCTCAGGGCAGCTGCAGTTAGAAAATTCCTAGAGGCAGAGGGGTTAAGCAGATGTCATGGCCAGCTTGTTCGCCAGATATGAACCCCATAGAACATGCATGGGATGCCCAAGGCCGAGTCATCAACGGCAGAGAGGTCATTCCTCAAAATCTGCAGGAGTTGGCAGCTGCGTTGAGGGAAGAGTGGGAAGCCATACCTGTCGACGTCATCAACAACCTGATAAACAGCCTGCTACAACGCCTACGCGCTCTGATTAGTGCTATAGGGTGGATATACCCAGGGTGGACGTACCCGATGTTAGTGAAATCGAACAATAACTTAAATTTCATGTGAACTTGTCAATTTCAAGAATCACCAACAAATAAGTAATCTGGAAAATTGAATTATTTTATTCAAAACAAATATTCTATTGATAGTTTCCTTTGTAATGCTATCAGTGTTGTTTTATGCCCATAGTTTATAATGATTTAGACATACAGCTGTACTTGTTCAAAATCACTGTAAAAGTGTGTAAGCGGCATGATAACAAACTTAAGTGATTGACATACATCAAACATTTTTCAAGCACATTGTAATAGATATGCCGTTAAAATTTGAGAAGAAAAAAATATTCCACCTTTATGACCAACAGTGTAATTGTATCCAACTTAAGTTTAAGAAATATATCAGTATACTAACATCAATGTATATAGGTGACAGATTGTCCACGCCAATCATGTGAGTTTAAGTAATGTGTCAGAATCTCGCCGACATACCTGTATAACAACTTGTACACTGTGTCGTTTCAGTACAACTGACGGGTCATTAGACCTCAAATATCGTATTCACGATTTCATTGTGTCTTGGATATAGAAGCATTTGATTTATTCAAATTGTTCGTATAGCAGGCTGACACTATTCGTGATGTACACAATCATATGAATTAAGATATGCATAATATGAATATACATGATATTTCTTACAAAATATATTTCACTTGTTTCCTTGTGTATAATCATTTTCACTTGTTATGTTGTGTCTTTAGCAGACATCAAGTTATGACGTTCTTTGATGAGCTGTGTAGCTAAAGGAATGTGATAGTTTTAATAATGATAATAATTAGACAAATTTGTATAGCGCAGCTACTATGTAAATTTTGGTTAAAATGGGGGTTCAGATTTTGACGTATTGCGAAAGGAGCATATTCTAAGAGGAACTCAAAGTGTATTCGATGAAAATCGGTTTTGAACAGTAGCTGAGATATCCAAAACCAAGCAAAGCTAACTGGTCCTAATAAAAGGTGGGCCCACCTTTTACCAGGACCCATTGGTTTTGGAGTAAATCAGCCATTGAAAAACTAATTTTCATTAAATAAGCTTTTAATTTCTTTTAGAATTGTATATGATCTTTCAGATTTCATGAGAGGTTTCTCATATCTTACAAAAAGTTGGAAACCTGATCCCCATCTCCACCTAAACTATACAATCCCTTCCAAAGGAGAATAATTATGTTTAAAGGACAAGTTCACCTTCATTAACATAAGGATTGAGAGAATGTAGCAATATTAGTAGAACACATCATTGAAAGTTCGAGGAAAATCGGACAATCCGTTCAAAAGTTATGAATTTTTGAAGTTTTTGTGCAGTCACCGCTGGATGAGAAGACTACTGCAGTGTATGATGTCACATGCGTACAACAATATAAGGAAAATATAAAGAGAATTTCACAAAATTTCATCTTTTGAAAAAAGTACACATTCCCTTGACTCATTACTGACATAATATTATGTTATGGGTAATATTATTCCCATTGCCTTTAGAAAGAGGCAAGTCAAGTGCTCTTTTATTGTGCGAAAAAAGTGAAAATATGTTGAATTTTCTTTACATTTCCTTTATACTGTTGTACTCATATGACATCACGAGCCTCCTCATACAGCGGTTCCAACACAAAAGTTTTAAAAATTCATAACTTTTGCATCGATTGTCCAATTTTCCTCAAACTTTCACTGATGTGTTCTACGAATATTGCTGCATTCTCTCAATCCTTACGTTAATGAAGGTGAACTTGTCCTTTAAGAAGAGTGATATGGAATGACATCACAGACACTTAAGAGATACAGCACTGGACATTCCTGCAAAGTCTATGAAATAAATACATATTAAACACTTAAAAATAACGTGTTTAACATATGCATTTTAAAACATTTTAACACTTAAGATTATGTAATATGTACACTCAGAAAATGTGAGGGTGATTAAATAGATTTTTGTTTGACAGTTTTGTCAATCACCAAAATTTTATGTCTATTTAACTATTTGGTAACTTGTTCACTGTTAGCGATAGTATTCATAAGATAGTGTGTCATACCTGTCATGGTGTACAGAATGCGACCATGGACCTGGTATAATGTTAACATGTTCTTTGTTTTGTTTTTCTTTACCAATAACGACATGATTACAACAACGGGGGTGGGGGGGGGTTAGAGAGGGATTTACTTTTGTATGAGAGAGAGAAAAAACGTTCAACCATCTGGTAACAACAACAACAACAATGGTTAAATGTCCGCAGGTGATGCTGGCATTGAGTCATTATTGTCGGGTCTTCAAGAGGTCAGCCCCGACGTTCTGTTACTTGTCACTGTTATTCAGGATTACAAGAGCGTTAATCCAGCAATTTCCGTCGACTGGCACCGTGGTTCTTCACATGCAGTTCCATCCACAGAGCTTTATGGATTACGGGACCTATATACATGAAGCCTAAACCTTGCGGTGGAAATTGACATGGAATTACGTAATTCAAACAAAGCAACAAAAAACAGCGGTATTTTAATTAGCACCATCTTTGTGCAGGACTTAATTTAAAGAGTCAATGTAAAGACTAACTCATCTCACGCCACACAAATATTTATTCTACTGGGCTGTCTGCAGTATTTGGAAATACTTGGGAAGTAGGTTCTGGTCCGTATTGTATGCTATATACTGTGCTGTCCATTTGCTACGCAAAACCATTAGGCTGTTTTGTGCGTGTGTGTGCGTTCTCTTTCGTGTTTGTTTTCATAGTTTACACGTGGTGATAAACCTGCTCTTATTTACCATAGGCTGATTATCATCATGCGAATCGAAAAACGGAAATCCGAGTTTTCTCGAACCCCGTTTCCACAGAGTCTTAATGCGGTTTTATAGGATAGGAGCACGATTGTGCACGTTGAAGTGTGTCCACGAAGATATAAGCACGAATGTGTTTGCGAACGAGAACGGTAGTCAGTTTTTGTAAAAAGCAGTCAGATCACCCTGCCTGAACAACCTGGATTGGGTCTCTTTGGAGTCGTGTTTGTACGTGCGTGTTGGGTCTTCATCCCGCCTTTCTGGTCTGATCTCGGAGCGAGCGATCTGTAGCCATGGAACCAACCGTTGGCGTCAGTGGGCAGCAGCTAGCACGGCTAGTCTCATTTGGGACTCCCCGTAACAGCAGGCTTGGCATCATCCCTCTAGACCTCACCCCTCGCCAGAGGATCTCTCGAGTTTGCGGGATGATCGCAGAGACAGGTACGTCAAGTTTGTCCCGTCATATTCGCAATGCGATCGTATAGTCCTTAATTCCCTTTATGTCCTCGTCAATCGATCGCTACCATCCCATAATCGTTCCCTTGATAGTCATCTTATATCTTTTCGCATGTCACAAACGATCTCTCATCCTGCCTTCAAGTTATTGTGCAATCAGAAAATGCGAGTTTTCACCTTGTAGTTATCACAATGGAGAACACACAGACTACCAGACAGACAGACAGACAGACAGGCTGACAAACAGACACACACACACACGCACAAGCAAAGACAAAAAAAAAAAATGAGACAAAAGAATCTAATACGCATTAAGCCAAAATATAGTGACATACTTTCATTTCCATTTTCATAAGTCACCACTAAATAATTTGTAGGGACTGAAGAGTAAACAGAAGCAGTTTCCATTGGCATTGAAGATACTCTGTGAGGTCTCTCCCTTCCCCTCTCTCTCCTGCAGGTATACAATAACTTGGAATATATTTTAGTATCATGATCCATGTAGATACAATCGAAATATCCGTGAAAGGTAAAGCGTTTCATGATTTTAATGTTAAAGCATGAAAAAAGAATTCACAGCGATCCACATTTTGCCAAGCCTGAGCGGCTACAATGACTCAACTATTTTCATTAACAAATCGGAATGGATTTCCAAGCAGAGGTTGCGTTTTGTTAACTCCTCGAATGTATATATATATATATATATATATATATATATATATATATATATATTATGATGATAAAAATTTTGCGTGTGTACTGTCACGAATTGCAAAACATAATATTGGACAATCAAATGCGGAGAATCCGACGTATCTCTCAATACTATTGAGATAGGATCACTTCAGGAACGGTTTTCGCCATCATGCCATATACTTTGTATCCCCTGTAGTTCTGCAGTAGTAGCTCATGGTGTGGTATAGTGCACTTGGTGTAACATGCTTTGTGTGTGTGTGTGTGTGTGTGTGTGTGTGTGTAGGGAGGGGGTGACCTTTTACGTCAAAAAAAAAAATACGTCAAGCAGGCATCAAACTCCCCCTGGGGCAGGTCATTAGTCATGTTAGTGTATGGGACTGATGACTATTTATACCCATTCAGGCGTTTTATGGTGTTCGGCTATTATGCATTGATATAATGAGAACTTGCCCTCATCAGAGAGAGAATATGCGTCGCGTATTTAGAAAATATGCTATCATGATGAACTGCCTTGTCATTGGTTGCACTCTTCTAGTCAACAGTTCAGTGTGGCGACCGACGACTGTACCTGTACACACAGGATTTTCGGTCAGTATTGGTTCGGACGTTACACAACTCGGGGTTCATTTCCTTTATCTCACTGCGACATTCGTTCCTATTTCCTCGTTTTCTGTGTACGTTTCCGCTCTAATGCAGGAGTCCAAGAACCATTGGGGGTGATGGGGGGGGGGGCGCTGGAGAGCGATACTCTTTGACACAGCCATGAACCCTAACAACCTCCCTTCCCTGGTCGGAGCAACGTTGATATGAGAAAGCATCAACATAATGATATCCTTAAAGGGACTGTACAGTACTGGTTGAGGTGGGGATTCATGTTTTAACATTCCTAAGTGAGATAATGAGAAACCTCTTATGAAATATGAAAGAGCATGTAATTTTAAAAAGGATTTAACGTTTATTTGATGAAAATTGGTTTTCAAATGGCTGAGATATCCCAAAAAGTGATAATAATAAAAGGCGACAGGCCACAACTTTATTAGGATCTCTTTGTTTCACCAGCCTTGTCTTTGGATATCTCAGCCATTTCAAAACCGATTTTCATCAAATAAACTTTTGATACCCCTTAGAATTGTATGCTCTTTGACATCTCATAGAGTGGTTTCTGAATATCTCGCAAAACGTTAAAAGCTAAATCCTCACCTCGACCAGAACTGTACACACCCTTTAAAAGTTAAGATTTTATCAGGGAAAAGAGGATATCCAAAATTATTGAAAGATTATGAAGAGTGTTATTAATCAACCGACTTGCATGGTATTGAATTTCTAGCTGTATACGTTGCAGTATTCCCAACTATTATCATGCAGCAATCGCTCTATATGTCAGCTTGATTGTGCTTAAATCATCCGTTTTATTATTATTATTTTTTTAGTTACCCTGACTCATGAAAGAAATCTAATCTACTGAAATATTGATAAAGGTTAAAAGTATGATTTCGTTAAAATTACTTGTGTTACCAAATATCACATTAAACAATTAAAGCTTACGGTTTAAAGGCAGCTAACCAAGTGATTAAATGTCTTTTCGAATGATTGTAAGTCTTGTTTATCAATGGCATCTCTTATATTTTCTCATAATTTCATGTCTGTGAATGATTAGTTTTTCTAAGTACACGTTTAACACCTGCAGACGGAAGAAATTCTTCTGAACTCATTAAAAGAGATGAAGTCCCGTGTTTTAAATGCGAAGAATCAAAACGATAAAGAAAAAAAAAAGTAAGTTTAGTAAGCAACAACCTAAAAACGATTTACGAACGATTCTTGAACACTCACAGAAGCTGACTTTGAAACAAATATGTATAGTGTTGGTGTTGCTTTGTTTTGTTTTGGTTGTTTTCTTCTGTTTACAATTTTCTGCTTGCATGAAAAAATAATCAACCAATTTACACCTCCCCCCCCCCCAAAAAAAAAAAATCAAAACACTTCATTCTTGCTGCTGTTAAGACCACTGGATGGGGTTTGAAGGGGTAAATGTAATTCAAAGTTCACTACTGTGTAACACGGGTCGATTAGCAACGCACGAAAGACAAAGATATTGTGACGCCTTTGTTAAAGCATTTCATTATTTTCAAAGTACACATTCACCTTCACACAATACAAATTATCGTCGTGATTATCAGTACTATATATTGTTCTTACTTATTTCATTGATTATTTTTATCATCGCATACATCATCGCTTTAGTTTGAACGGCAGGCGTCTATACGCACTTTGGCAACACATCAAAAAAAAAAAAAAAAAAAAAAACGCACAGATCTCTCTCCACATCGAATTCTGTGAGTGGATGAGAAAGTTGTATCCTCTCTGACTGATAACATTAGAGGGTGTCCTTCTCTGTTGTCGCACAGTACATGCCGTGTATACGGCATTGCTGTCGCAGAGACAAGTCTCTAAACACGGGGGTTGCAATGAACATGTAATTGCAAAATCATCTTACTTTGGAACCTTTTCTAAACTACATGATGAGTTTGTTCGCAAAAACCGATAAGTCCATATTTGCCAAATGGAGATATCTGCGATTAAAAGTCAAGAAAAATAAGGAGAATAGTAAGAAAATTTTTGCTTCTTTTGACCATAACTTCAAAAATGTACCTTGTAGTGACCAATATATCATTTAAAAGGTATTATTTTGCACTTTATGACAGAGACCGTACTTCAAAATCTTAAAAAATGGGCTTATCGGTTTTTGCGAACAAACTCTTCACATTGTAGTCAGAGACGTGTCATAATGACGATGTGTTCATGGGGTATGAATTATTTTCGATATTTACCTTTGAACAGACTGAAGGTAGTGCCGATACGATAATGAGAAATTCTTCGAATTGCAACTGCAATTTGTATCACTAGTTACGTTCAGACGGCAGGCCCTAACCTCGAGGTTAGGAAACCTCGAGGTTTAGCTCTGATTGGATGAAGCGCCCGCTAGCATCCATTGCTGCATAAAGGTCATAAGGTGCGCATACGTTACGCACTTTGTCTTGCTGAAAAGAAATGATTAGAATAAGTATACTTGTGATGATTTTCACGGTACAGTGTATCAAAAAAAAATATTTCTCGTTTTACAGTGAGTGTAGTATCATTGAAAAGATTTTTTTTTCGTTTATATAATGATTAATAGGGTGTTGTTCGTTATTCCGAAGGTTCGTTATTCCGAAGGTTTGTTATTCCGAAGGTTCGTTAATCCGAAACACACAAATTCCCTATACCTAGAGGTTCGTTAATCCCAAAATGAAAAAGGGTTCGTTTAATCCGAACATTTGTGGCGTTATTCCGAAGGTTCGTTATTCCGAAGGATCGTTAATCCGAAAATGAAATAGGGTTCCCTATTCCGAAGGCTTGTTTATCCGAAAATGAAATAGGGTTCGTTATTCCGAAGGTTCGTTAATCCGAAAACGAAAAAGGGTTCGTTATTCCGAAGGTTCGTTGTTCCGAAGGTTCGTTGATCCGAAATGAAATAGGGTCCGTAACGAACCTTCGGAGTAACGAGCTTTGTTTCATTTTCGGATTAATGAACCTTTCATTTTCGGATTAATGAACCTTCGGAATAACAAACCTTATCACATTTTCGGATTAACGAATCTTCGGAATAACGAATCTTCGGAATAATGAACCTTCGGAATAACGAACTTTGGACCAAAGAACCTTCGGAATAACGAACTGTAACCATTTTAATGGTTACTTCCATAAAAGAAAACCGTGAAAATGGTGTTTCTCTGTTTTTGCATTCAAAAATTGCAAGCAAAGTCATGTTTTTTGTAAACTTGTGAATACATTCGTAACCTTTCCTACTTTATCTCCTACTTTAGTAAGCCTACTTTGTGTGACTTTTACCCTTCATAATTTCTTTAATTTCATTATGTTATTAAAGGCACAATCTACCATTTGCAGATTAAACAAAAACCCAACATTCGTGCTTCAAAATAGCTCTAGAATGTAAGTTAGGGATATAAACAAACATTGTAAAAATTTAAACCAGTATAATCGATGTGAATTATTCTTAAATGTACAAAATGTGAAAATAGTTATATATAATACAAAATTTGATATTTCCAGACTAAACCGTCTCATACAGTTATGGTTTAATGACAAAAATCTTGATATCTCCTTATATTTTAGGCTTTATTGCAAAAAATGTTAGGTATACCAGTTTTGTGATACTTTACTGACCTACATTATGCATCAAAAGTGATATCTTGACATTTTTTTTAAATCACTGCTCCCAAACGTAAACAGGACCTTTAATGTGTAATTTCTCATGTGATGTAGGGGCAAATATCATCAAAAACACATTTATGATGTTACAGTGTTAAAGTGCGTGACTTTCTTTAGCGCTTTAGAGCCAAAACATAGCTGGGCCCCATTTCATAAAAACTTGATATGATAGAAACTCTTGTTGGAATGGCAGTTGCCATGGTAACGACAACAATCCAGTTTTCAGCTTCCTGATTGGCTGTTGCTATGGGAAGTTGCCATTCCAGCAAGAGTTGCTATCATATCAACTTTTATGAAATGGGGCCCTGGTAAGCCAACAAAATTGTCAAATTTCGCCCCAAAATGTCAACATATGCCTATATAAGAAATGTATGGAATAACGCTGCAATAAGAAGATATTCGTTGGATAACGACGAAAATGCGAAATATTAACCAAAAATGTTCACATCTCAGAACTTCCCCGATCGGGGTCAGGCTAACTCGGACTCGGGGACAACTCGGCCTCACTTTGATGGCGGGACCGAGTTGTCCCTCTGGATTGTAGGAGAGTAGATCTTATCACCGGACGCTTTTTTTTTTTTTTTTCGAGCTTTGAATTCCGTACTCAGATGATGAAATTTCGGCTTAAAATAACACCACTTATTTACAGACTCCTGGAAATTACGAATTCAGCCAACTTGTGCCAATTGTTCGCTCCAGTGTTTAGAAAATATGCTTCAAACATACCCCTCTAAAAAGAGTTGTCTTTTTGCGCGGTGCAAAATCGCATTGTATTACCGGACACGATTTTCGTAATGGAATAATCGAGGTTTTTCGCACCTAGTCCTTGCACCAGAATCACTATTCATCCCACAAATCACCATACACATTCTCACCGAGCGGATGACAAACAAAAAATTGGCAAATGAGGCTCAAATTTCGTATTTTACGGTTAAATGTCTGTCTTGAACATTTCGAACAGTTCACGCAATAAAACCTTGTCCTTGTGAGAAATCGACAACTTCTATTTTACGTGCTTTGTCTATGGGACGAGTTGCGGGCATCTCATAGCGCACAACTATTCCGCATCGTTCGCGTTTGAGGACGATAGCTACAAATTTCCGATATCGATCAGTGAACTTTTGGTTCTACTGGAATCTTCAGCATTTTTCCTGTATGTGAGTGGGATTTCATAGAATTTCAGCCACGAAATGTGATTCAAACATGCATAAATATTAACTATGACGAGGTGCGGGTCACTCAACTGTAAATTTTAGGTAAAATGTGAATTTCTTCGTGTTTTTACATTTTTCTTAGTGTCGCGGTTTTTTTTTTTTTTTTTGCTATTTCGGTCCACACAAAATTATGTGAGGCTAATCTACGAAGTCTCGCGCGTAAAGAATGTCATTAGTACGCAAAAATGCGCGTGTCCGGTAATACCATGGTGTCCGGTAATACCATGCTTGTATTGGTAGCTCTACTACACATCAACCACCCTTTTTGAAACCGACCGCGTAGTTTTGGCGCACAGAACGCTTAGTACGCACTGCACTGCGCGCAGAGCACATAAAAATGTATTGGCTTTGACCGTTCTTCTTCTTCTTCTTCTGGTTAAGTCTGCCTCCTTCAATAGCCTGAAGATTCTTGCAGACTGGTGCTATTTACATTATAATACAATCTATTTACAGATATTTACAAGCACATAGAACATTTGACGAAAACAACTAGCCACTGTGATCAACCGTTAGACGGTTTCGAAATGATCCCACAGATGGCGCAGAAACAATGTCTGACGACAGGGAATTCCAGTTCCTTACAGTTCTTGGGAAGAACGAATGGCGATGCGATTCAGTTCTCGAATATGGTACCTGATAGGAGTGTGGTTGCGAGGCTCTCGTTAACTGAGTAGCCTGTTTGATAATATAGTCCTGTGCTGAAAGAGGAGTTAGATTATTGTATATTTTGTACATCATAATTAACCTGTCATTTTCTCTGCGCTGTTCCAGAGTGGTCCAATCAAGTTCTTGTAGCATTTTGGTGACACTTGAGGTGTTATGGTAGCGATTTAAAGTGAATCGCGCAGCTCTTCTCTGGACCATTTCCACTTGGTGGATTAGCTTCTTGGTGGATGGGTCCCAAACTGTAGAAGCATACTCAACAATTGGTCGAACCAACGTTTTGTAAGCTGTGGCTTTAACATCAGAAGATTTTATGCGAAGATTGCGTTTTAGAAATGCAAGCACGTTATTGGCTTTATTGACAGTATTATTGATGTGTTGGGTCCACTTCAAATCAGAAGTAATGGTTACACCTAAGTACTTCACGGATTCAACAGATTCAAGAGGGGCGTTATTTAGATGATACACGTGTTGCACCTTACTTCTTTTCCTGGATATTGTCAAAACCTTGCACTTATCTGTGTTCAAATCCATCATCCATTTTTTCGCCCAGTCACCAATTTTGTTTAGGTCCTCTTGAAGATTTTGCGTATGATGTTGATTGTCGATGGTCATGTAAGAAATTGCATCATCGGCAAAAAGGCGAACCTTTGACGCGAGACCATCAGGCAAGTCATTGATGTAAAGCAGAAAGAGGCAAGGCCCAAGAACCGATCCCTGAGGTACTCCAGATCCTACCGCTACTGAAGAAGATTTAATACCATCCAAAACAACCCTCTGACTTCTTCCATTGAGAAAACTTTGAATCCATTTCAGATTTTTCCCCCTGATACCGTAGTAGTCCAGTTTACGTAAAAGCCGCTCATGTCCAACCTTGTCAAAAGCTTTTGAAAAATCCATGACTATAACATCCGTTTGACGACCTGCATCCAAGTTCCTTTGTAAATCGCTTGTGAAACCAAGTAATTGTTGTTCACATGACATGTTCTTACGGAAGCCATATTGTAGGGGGAAAATGATGTTATTTTCGTCCCCGTGCTTCATAATTTTGCTGGCTAAAACGTGTTCCATTAGTTTACAGCAAATACATGTCAGCGAAATGGGGCGGTAGTTTACAGGAGTAGATCGATTACCTTTCTTGTAGACTGGTACAACATTTGCTTCACGCCAATCATTTGGTATTTCACTTAATTCATATGACAACCGGAATATATTGCAAAGAATTGGAGCCAGAATTTTTGCCAGCTGCTTCAAGACTCGTGGAGTTATACCGGTCGTTGATGAGGATGTGTGGGAAAACGCGAAAATTCACTGTTCATTAGTGGTTGTAATCAAGGATAAAATTTCGAATGAATATTTTAACCGAATCGATATGTAATGTCAATGCATTTTCTAAAAAAGCTTCGTACAACACGGTGTTCAATACAACTCGGTTTGCGTGCATTGTCAATGCAAAAACAGCGGTCGATCTAAAAAAGGAGCGGCATCGCGGGGAGGTGAAAAGAGGCCACGCAAGTTCGACGGCGATATTTTTGCACTGAAACTTCGAATTGAAAAGGGAACAACAGCATTTGATAGTGCTGAATTTTCTCAATCACGTAGGTCAAGTTTTTATGTGAATTTCAGTGTTAAATATTCTTATCAAGCAAATAAACATCAGGCGGTCGATGAGTAGTAGGTCCAACCATACAGTGTTGTACTATGGGAGCGCTTCGCGTTCTGGCTGGTCGCAGTTATTGGCCGAGTTGAAACAACGCGCGCATCAAAGAACCTCTTTTTTGACGCGCATACAAAATGAACGTGCGCATATAGGGCCGAGTTGTCCCTGAGACCGAGTTTTTGGAAGAAAGTCGGTATACCGACTTTTCCTTTTGATCTCAAAATGCTCCAAAACAACTCATCATCCCGGCAAATCGCGTCAGCCAGGTAAGTTTCTTGGTAGATTCTTTCGATATGGTGTAAGACGGATTCTCAAACCCTTACCAGAACTAGGCCTATGTTTTCACTTTAACGGTTCATTAGAGGGGCAGATCCAGGAATTCCTTAGAGGGGAGGCGCCTTTGCAAAATTAAAGGGGGCGGAAGCACCCCCCTATTTTTTCCTTTTATATCTTTTGTTTTAACCAAAAACAAAGAGGGGCGCTCGCCCGGTGTAACCTCCTCTGGATCCGCCACTGCATGGTTATTAATTACTTTCTCCATAAATCTCTCCAAAATGTAAAGCACACTTCTCAAAACTACCAAAGGCTGATGGGGAGTTACCTTTGTTGTTTTTAGCGCGTATTTGAACATTAGCTATAAAGTCAACAAAAGTTCAGGAATGTTTCTGTACTAAGGGATACGACACGATGCTATGTCTTTTAGCAAGTTGTGCAAGGCAACACCAAGGAGGTTTAAGAGATGGAGTTCCAACTGGCTGTAATTATTCAAACAGTTGTCACTTTTCTGTTGATGTACAAAAGAATTCCACAGGTGCATCTGTGCCTTTGGTGACGGGGTTTGATGCCGCCGTCTTGCTGAGCAATCTGAAGATTCATTTTGAACGTTAACTTAATGTTGGCTATATTTTGCTTGTTTATCTATTAAATGAAACGAAATCTCACTTAATGATAAAGGTCATTAAAAAAGGTCAATCCCTTCAAGAAATATGTGCAAAAGTGAAAATCAGAGCTGTATCATGTGAAAGTGTTTAAAATTGTACCCTCCCGGAAAGCCGGTTTTATCACTTTTCCACTTAATTCCTCCAAATAAAACTGATATGGAATAATCTTCGAGTATAATATATTAATAGATATATCAGATTAGTGGCCGGGCACGGCCAGTCGAGTAATTTTCATTTTCATTTCATCATTTTTTGCGCAATTTCTATTCGCGCATCCCCGTGTCTTTACCATTATATACCACCTATCTTTTATAAGTAGGGATAGCGAAAAGTAATTACCATCACAAAGACATATTTTCGTTAGAAAGTGGCGGATGATTATATAATGAGACATGAGTCAATTGTCTTCCTATCTGCGCGGCAGATCCAGTTTGCCACATGCTTCAAATACTTTCGAGTGGCGGCATCAAACGTGACTTCAAAGGAAATACGACAGTTGTGACTCCATTCTCTTGAACCTCCTTGGCAACACTAAACGCGCAGCTAAATACACAAGTGAACGACAAAGTGAACGACAGAGACAAAGGTATAAGTTTGCGATGACCTGGAATGACAGGCATCAGAAGTCAGCTTGGCGAACCGTGACTGAGTTAAAGAAAGGGGTACGCTTGAAATCGTCAAGCAGTTGCAATACTATCATGATATGCCATATTACACTTTGTTTACCCAAAGCACAGCGTCTGCTGACAAATTTGGGCATGTGATTATTATTGATACAAACGTATATTATTACTGTGAAGGTTGTACATCTGTTCAGCCATCGTCGTTCGAGATATCCGGATAAAGTATAGATGCAACATGAGCAGGCGGCAGTTTCGATAATAATTGTGAAACCTTACACCATCATACAAAGCAGCGGAGGGCGGGGGGGGGGGGGCAAGGAAATATGCATTGCACTGTGCACTGGCGTGTGTGTAGGCAGTTTTAATTCCTACTGACGCATGTAACATGATTATGAATGATTCCCTCTGCATGCAGTCAAGTCAAAGCTCTTGGTTCAAAAAGTGAAGATGTCATGAGAATAAAGCAAAGTGCAGCATTCTATCGGCATATTCGCAGGTCTACACAGCATAGTATGCAGTGATGAAAGTGCGTGTAAATCTCGCAGTCTTGCATTTACAAGGGGACTCGGAGACAAAAAACAAACAAGACCCCTAGATAACAAATATTGCAAGCCCTAATACTCTTTACTAGCAGTACCGTATAGTGCGTATAATACGCGCAACCTATTTTTATGAGGTAGCACTGTTATAGTACCTATACCGGATGCGGCAGTTTAATTGTTTCAAAGTTATGTTTTGTTGCAAGATAGAACATTGTACAAACTGCATCGATAAAAACCGCACGTCACTCGAGAAAGTCCGTTGGTATCTAAATGTACAGTAGGCCTACAATATGTATTACAGAAATTGATGAACGCATGTCATGAATACAATGTGTGTATAATACCATTTTTACAAGTAAGAATAATTACAGGCACTAGACCCCCCCCCCTCAAAAAAAAACCAACAAAACAAAACTTACAAAACCAAAACAATTTTAGCTTTGACAAAGTAACTCTTTAGAGTAGAAGAAGAAAAATCTGAACAGAACACAGAGTGCCGCATGAGTGGTACTTATATCTACATAATCACAAAAATAATATTATGTACCTATGAGATCAATTCAACTGGAGGCTGGAAATGTCTTACAGCCTCAAATTCATTGGAAATGAAGTCGTTTTACATTCAATGACTACCGGTAAACAAAACTTGGTCCGAGTATGTCAGAAGGTGGAAAGAGTTTAAGTGGAATATCATTCCCTTACCAAAATAAATAAATAAATAAATAAATAAATAAATAGATAAACAAATAACTAAATTAATCAGTCTATCAATTAATTAATTAATACATTAATTAGATAAATAAATGAATAAATAAACAAGTAAATAAATTAAATAGATAAATGAAAATAGAAATTGAACAAATAAAAGAGGGGGAAATATGGCATACACACGTTGCCATATAGGGTCAGACCACCAAAACTTTTTTTTTTTTTTTTTTTTTTTTAGAATTAGGTAGGCCTACATTGAATATTGAACTATAGGTCTATTGCTTCTCAATCTTTACTGTCTATGATATCATTAATGAAGGGGGAAAAAAACCCTCCATGTCGCGATTAAATAAAAGAATGACAAGCATATTAGTCATGTGGTATAGTCTGCCCAATGTGCCCTTGCTTAAGGCCATTCCCGGGCGATCAGGAAAATCAATATTTTGCGATCAAGCGGAGGATCTCCAGTCTGTTGCTTTTCATCAAAAAAAAAAAAAACCAACCAAACGAACGGACTGAACGTGGAGGCCTATGTTAATGAAGAGGCGGAACTGATGTTAATCGATAAATTCGTCAGAGGGCCACTGGCCTCATACAGTAAATGGAATCTTGTAAATGGCTAGTCTTTGGCAAAGGCCCCCCAGCTATAATGGTATAATAGGAGCAGCAAGCGAGGGTCATCGCGCGAGACTAGTCTAGCAACCGACGAGAACTCAGACCCCTAGAGCGCCCTCCGTTCAGTCGAGTGGATAGGCCGATAGATAGAACGTTAAAATGTGCCCTACAGCAGTCGTATTCACAAAACATCTTCATGCTATTCACTCTCTTTTTATGTTTAAAGAATGGTTGATTATTCGTTAATGCTACAAGAATTTTGCAAAACTATAATGGCCCCATTTTGTAATCACGGGGGAGCATAATATAGGCCCTACACTATCGGAAACGTTCTTAGATTGCAAAACTGTTTTCATAATATAAGTTATGCCTTTTCGGCTAATATTTTGTATTATCGTCATTACCCAACTGCGATCATGTTATATCAGTGTTATTTCACACATTTCTTATGCATGATAATAAGTGTCAATTTCTGCAGGTGTATGTAAATCATATTTTACTTAAAAAGAACAAAAAACAGACAGCAGGTGCAATAATCGATGCCATGAGGGCTAAGGATTTTTCAAGTATAGGTATCACATAGTTCTCATCTTGATCTTGAGAGAAGGTTGCTGAGGAGACACCTGTTGTTTACGCAGTCACATGAATAGGGAAAGGGCAGTGGATATGATTTTTAGTCATTCATCAGTATTGTTTCCACTCCACGTTCAGCCACTACTAACTGAACATTGAGACTTGTTTGAGTTACAGAATGGACATCTCTTCATTTTTGTGGTGTTTCTACGCGGACTGCTAGTATCTCCCCCTTACTCTCGGCTCTGCCCCTCTCCCTTCCTTTCTTATTCTAATTTTCGAAAACTGGTGAGTGGGCGAGCAAACTCTTGAGACAAACACAGAAACAAAATAACAAAAACAAATATGGCGGGTGACTCAAAATAAAAGGCCATTTGAAGAAGAAACAAGAAAAATAAACAAATGGGAAAGCGGTTTCGCGTATCCACGGGTGACACAAAACGGGCCACCAAAATTATATCCAAGTCCAGTTCGAAATACACAGATTCCTCGCAGTCATTAGTACCAAGCTAGCTCGACATGACATGGCAAACATTAGACAGAAAGATTCGTCTGTCCGGAGGAGTCTTTTAGTTTTTTTGTTTAGGAGGGGATCCGGTGAAGTCAGACGCAGTCTCCGCGGAACATATCCCCGACGACCAGATACAGACCGATCTTTCGGTCAAGGCAAACAAACTAAAACTTCAGTAAATGGCTAAGGGCTAGCCACACTCTAAAGGGATTTAATATTCTGATGTGGGGTACGTCGTAAGCCGCTGGCTCGCTGTTGTAATGAGTATAATGAGTGGAATACTGAATCTTTTGAAACGTATCGTATAGGTGAGACGCTCAGCAGCGTGTCTACGCCGGCGTTATTGTACCCACCCTTAGTGACGACAATTTCGCTGATGATGTAAACTCAGTGCACGGTACGCTCGCAGACGGCCAAGCAAAGTGCGAATTGAAAAGGGAGCTAGCGAACTCCATTGCTGAGCGCCCGTGCGCAGGGATGGAGTGAAGGTAGACTAGATTCTAAACTTTTCTCCCTTTTTTTTTACATTCCTATCGTAATGGTACAATTTGTACGAGCCTCGCCAAGCAAGAATCTTGAGAATCTGAATAAATTCTCAGGATTGCACCAACATAATGCTTGAAGCAAGTAGTGCGTATCACGATTTTACGACGGAAAAATCAAATAAGTTCAGAATGTAGACTATGTCATAAGCTGTATCTCAATCCTTGTACACTCAGCACTAGTACTAGTATCATCATTCAGGACCATAGAAGTAGGGGTGAGGTTCTTTTAATGTACCCTGCGTGAAAAAAGGCTACACGTTCTAGGTGAATTGCAGTGTGTGTGCGTTCGATCGAGCCCTACGTATGCGACTGCTAGTAACGGTGTGAAATCCCCGTGTGTGCAGCATGCAGCAGCGCGAGCGGTAGTTACGTGGAATATTGTGTACATACAGCGAAAGTAACATCAGTACTCAGAGTCAGATATCAGATGGACGATGTTCAGAGCTGATGGATCTAAATTATGACAACGGATCCAATAAGTGGATGTTATTCACCCTGTGATATGGACTATCGTGGAATCACTGTTTTTTCTACGCAATCGTGAAACGTCTCGTGAAGGAACGATGATAAACGAAGTGGTGCTCGATTTCGAGTCCACGTACCGCACAAGGACTCCATACCCTACCGCTACCGGAGGTTGTGGGGAACAGAACGATTGCAAAACCCACAATCACAAGATTCGACGGAAAAGGGATAATTCACCTATCGGGGACAAAGTGTGGAATTCCCTATCGTATTTCTCCTTACCGAGTATGTATAAAAGAAATAACATAGTTCCTTTTGTTGTGTATCTTATTTTTCTACGTGCTACAAAACCGTGTCATGTAACAGATGCTTTATTGATAATCATTTCACTAATCACAGTGAAGGAATTTTGCGTGTGTTGCATATTTCATTTCATTTAGGATCTATGTAGCCGCGTGTATGTAGTAGTAGTACCATGGAGCTAATAACAGAGTGGCTCCATGGTTGTACACTGACTGACTGACTCTGTACACTCACGACTTCAACACTTGCACTTTCGCTGTTCATGTTGGCAGTGATTGTTTCTATTGACACAGGGTCGCGGAGGCATTCATTCGGGGGTATGTCTACATGGAAATCCATTATTGTAACATGATTGATGATTATCTCTAGAATTGTTTCATTTTCTTACGATTGACGATGGACCTTCATATTTTCGGTTCATTTCGGATGTATCGTCTACCATGCCACGGGAGTGATATTGTCTTTTTTTACATCATCTGGTCGACTATGAAAAGGACGTTGTAGACATGTACTAGTAGCTTCTAGTACTTGTAGATCTGCATACATTTTTACAAGTCAATATATTATCCACCAGCAGAACTCTATAGATAATTAGTATCAGACCCTAGTCATGGAATGCAGAAATTCAAATAGCTCCATTTTCGGCAAACATCTGCTACCTGTAGTAGACGAAAAAGGATCACCAGCACTCACTGCACCACTAGCTATTGCTCTACAAGTACAATGTCAATGACAATGTATACGAATATGAATACTAATGCTAGTTTTTATCATATAATCACCTAGAGTTTGATCTAGGCTTACCATACTTTGGTATAAATGATGAGAATGATGATGGTGTATCAAATTTGTTGGCATGTCTATATATTGCTGCTTGTGGCATAATACATTGTAGAATGAGTAATATCAAAGACATACATACAATGTATGTACATTAATGTAGGACCTATTAAGTATTATAGTCATATCCAGGGTCTTCCATTCTGAAACTTTCATCATGTGCTCATTAATACACGTATGTTCTCATTAAATTTACTTGCAAAGAGACAAACAAACCGAAACTAACTGTGACTTTACGATGCACATCAGAGAGGGTACTTTAATTGAAATCGGATCTATGACTCTGAATCGGACAGGATGATTAAATGTATCTTGAGAAGAGAGAAATATGCCCGCAGATTTACTATGCTTGGATTAATCTCGACAGTCTCTATCCGGGCAGTTTACAGAGTCAATCGGAAGACACTGAAAGAATAATCTGGTTGTACGTGAGAGGATTTTATCTCCCAAACCTTCGTCACGGGTGTGCTTCGGGTTAGTGCCGATTGATCGTACTGTATGTTGTGAAGAGAATCTTTGAAGCATCCCCTCCCCCCCCCCCCAAATAAAAAGAAATAGCAGTGAAGTGATACAGAAATCCTCGATTAGTAACACAAAATTTGGTCTAGTATAAAGTGCGTTTTAAAGAGAAGTAGGCCTACGTTCATGACGCGTGCAGTTGTCACTCCCACGTCACTTGACAGTTGTTACTCGCACGGTGAATGACTCAGGTAGGTAGTAACCGCAGTTATTACAAACGGTGAACTAACCACTTCCCGTCTCTATGTACGCCATTCGTGTGAGTGGCAAGCCGTGTCCTTTGATCTGGACCGGATCTCTTGATATGGATAGAAAAAACAAAGATAAATGCTTTATAAGCCATCATTCCATGATTATCTCAAGTACACATTGGTACAAATAACCTTTCTGTTCTCTTAGTTTGTGTATCAAATCTAGGCACTGCACTCGTCTTCAAAGCGGCATGGTGTATTTCAAAGCTTGCCCGACGTATACAGTTTATTGTAACCATGTTTATTATCGTAATTATCATCGTTTATCATTATCATTATTATCAGTATTGTGTCATCATCATCGATGATATATGTGTATCTATAGATTGACATTTCATGATTATACTACTGGTGCAGGATACTCATGTTATATACCGACGATATTCATAGAATACAACAATATCCGACAATTATGGAGCTGCAACCCTGGTAGAGACATTAATCACGCCTGACAAGCCTCGCCACGAACAGAATTATTGAGTAAATTAGTACTGTCTCGGTGTCTGATCACGGTTTCAGAACATTGGGATGATTGTCAATGACAAAAAAAACAACAACAAGAAGAACAGAACGCAAGGTATATAACGTTTGCTTCTGAAGGAAAGAGAAATAGCTTGGATACGACTCTGAAATTCATTGGTCAGGACCTCGAAGACACCAAACATCTTGAAGTGATCCTGACAGACAGTCTGGACTTGTAATCGACACATGACCATGTGCAAGCTAGCCTGTGCATTAGCTTGAATCATAGGCACATTCAATCTCGTATTTATCCTGGAAACGGCTGTGCATTGGCATCTGTTTACATCGACTGTAGTGTATCTATAATGCAGTTTGGTCTCAGGGAAAATTGTACAAAGATTGGCATGGTCAGACTACAAACAAACAGACAAGCAAACTAACAAACAGCAACATTATCATGGAACAGGAAAAAACAAACAGTCCAAAGCAAACTGGGAGATTAGTACTCTTGGTAGACCATCTCCCCATCCTCCCTCCCCCCCCCCCCCATGGCTCTATGCCTAACTTTATGAACAGACCGTCCAAAGTGCACAGTAACATATAACATAAAGTATCATTTGAGTGATGTAGCCTTGTACACCGTCTTGGACGGATATTCTCCATCCAAGTACCCTGTATAATGTCCACCATTGGCGTCGCGTCATGAATGAAATCAAGACCTGCCCGGACCATTGCGCATCCCAAAGCCCAAAACAGCATTAAAAAAAAGAAAAAAAGATAAATAAATAGAAAAGAGGACAAACAAAAACAAAGACAAAAATACACTAAACTATTTTTTTTTTGTTATAAGCTCTTAGTTTTATCCAGATTTCTAGCTTTCTCGAGATTTGTAGAAGGCACTTAATCGATCAGAATATAAATTAACGCAATTTAATTGATTTAAGCCATCTTATAGCAAGTAAAATATTCTTATTTGCATCACCAAGAAGGTATTCTTGGTATCACACTTATCATTGCATAGTCTCACACTATATAGTTTGTGTTTATTTTACTGGGCGTTGTTCCTCCTGTGCCTCCACGATTGTGTTTCCGTGTATATGTTATCAAATATCTAAGTGTATGCGGTAATCAAATATCTCCATATCGCGGTATGATGGAATAGGAGCAGTCATTTATCGAACATGACATGCAAACCAAAGGAGGCGCTGATTTAACACCGCCCAACTCTCCCAGTAGTAGTAGTACACAAAAATATTATTTTTCTTGCTGGTATGGAAATTAAAAATCATGTTTTTCAGGTCTACAATTTTGCAGCTGCAACATTTTGTTCCCGGAAGTCATTCAGTGTTCAGGGGGTGTTTCATAAAGCTGTTCTTAAAGTTTCGAACGACTTCAGAATGACTGCTGATCAGTTCTTGTGCTGAATTATTGAAATTCTGAAATTGTACAGAACTGATCACCAGTCGTTCTTTAGGCGTTCGTATACATATCACTTTAAGAACAGCTTTATGAAACACCCCCTGTTACTAGTATTACAAGGCTGCTCTGCTTTGATACAGAGGATACAACGTGTTCATTTACGCTATCGAAAAAGAAAAAAAAAAGAAATTATTTTAGGGAAGATCTGTGCGCGTCAGGTCATGTGATACCTTAATGTGCTTTGAATATGACATTATATTACCCAATCTCCTCATTGTAACTATAGCGTGAGCAGTTGCTCCTTGATTTATTATACACTATACTGTTTAATAGGAAAACTGTTTTGCTGAACTACCAAAACTCTTCAGTTTCTACAATGTAGGTCCGACTTCGATGAAATACCTGCAATATCGTTCGTCCGTCTGCATTACTTTTCCTCTGTTTTCACGAAGGCCATATATTATGATACACACAGACTGGTCCATGGCTGAAACATGCACCAAGCGTTAGTAATTTCTCTTTCTATTCTTGCGGTGCCGTATGTTGAATGTGCCAAGACAGATCGCCAAACTGAATATGAATAGAATATTATCAGATTGTTATCCCCCACCCACATGGGGGTATTATAGGAATCATTCTGAGGTCGGGTGGCCGGTCGGTTGGTCGGTCGGTCGGTCGGTCCGTTGCAAAATCTTGTGGATCGAACTACTCTCTCATTTTTTGAGCAATTGACCCCAAATTTGGCATGTGTGACCGCTATCAAAGGTAGATATGCAAGACATCTTTTTTGTTAGTATCGCATGCGTTGCCATGGTAACGGCATATTTTCATCAAAACTTGTGGATCGAATGTTACGACCAAAATCACTCTGAGAATGATCGCACAAAAGAAACCATCAACTAATGTTCAGGCGATTTATTAACAGTGATATTGTGGGTACAGACTCGTAATCGGTTTTTACATCAGTACAGTAATGATCAATAGAAACAATCATGAATCGGTAATGACATCACTTACACGTGTTACATCCACATCTTAAATCACAAGGTCCATATAGTCCCCTGGTGATGTCCAACTACGATGTTCGATGCACAAGTGAATGATCCTTGATGCACCGATGAATGATTCCTCCAACGTAAATCCAGAGGCACCGTTTGCAATAATCCACGTTATAGATCCAGGGTATAGGTCCACAGCGAAATGTGCAGAATCCAACGCTTTGACGACCACGTCCAGTCGATGCGTTGAATGATGATTCACTTTATAATGTCCAGCAAGGAATCCAGCCCGTCACAGCTTTGCCGTAACAATGTCCGTTGACATTAAAATATGGAGTCTATCTCCGATGTAGGCAAATTAGTTCTCTGCAGGCAAAATGTCTCCCAGGCCTTATCTCCACAAACATAACAGGTTAGCAGGTAACACAGGACTGACTATAACAAGTCGCTTCAGAGCCAGAAGTGACGTAACTCTCAGAGCAATGGTGTTAGGTACTCTGCCTACTGCAGAATTTCTCCGGTTTTTATATCTATTCACCCCTTTCTAGTACATTCTGTAATTTTCTCCAACCTGGGGCCACACACTTGAACATACTAGCAAGTCCAAGTTCTAGGAATCCTGGATGACTCACTGCCTAACTATGTGCATAACATAATTGCCAAAAATAACTACCAATCACATTGGGCTACAGGGACAGTGGCTCACTCAGCTAAATATGTAAGCACTTCCCAGAACATTCTGGAATGGGTGAAATTATTCTAGATTGAGTGAGCTATAATGTATTTCCTGTCACATGTATGTACTGTAGTTACATTGTATTCCACCTAGAAAATTCTCCACTCATCTGGTCAGCCTGTATGTACTATATCTATATCATATAGAATGTTCTCCATTAATCTGGTCCACCTGTGTACATACACATTAAAACAACCATGCATGCAGTACATCATACGTACATAACTGCTAGTGTGTACATTTGTGACACGAACTACTCTCATTTTTTGAGCAATTAACCCCAAATTTGCCATGTGTGACCGCTATCATAGGAAGATGTGCAAGACACTTTTTTCGTTAGTATTGCGTAATGCATTGCCATGGTAACGGCAAATTTTTAAAAATATTGCATAATGTGGATCGAACTACTCTCTCATTTTTTGAGCAGTTAACCCCGAATTTGGCATGTGTGACTGCTATCAAAGGGAGATGTGCAAGACACCCTTTTTGTTAGTATCGCATAATGCGTTGCCATGGCAACTGCATATTTTCATAAAAACTTGTGGATCGAACTACTCTCATTTTTTGAGCAGTTAACTCCAAATTTGGCATGTGTAACCACTATCAAAGGAAGATGTGTAAGACACCTTTTTCGTTAGTATTGCATAATGCGTTGCCATGGCAACGGCAATTTTTTTTTGAGATCTTACAAAATGTGGATCGAACTACTCTTTTATAGTTTTATAGCAATTCAGTTGAAATTTGGGATTATTTTTTTTTTGTTTGTGAATAAATCTGTTGCCGTGGCAACAGCAGTTGGTTTTTTTTTTGTCAATCATACAAAAATATGTGTATTGACCTATAACTCCCCGAGTTCTTGAGTATTTGACTTCAATTTTGGCACATGTAATCACAACAGTATGTAGATGTGCAGAAACACATCTTTTGTCGATGTTAAACAATGCGTTGCCATAATAACAGCATTTTTTTTCACTAAAAAGAATGCAAAAATATTGTGGATTCAGCTAAATCCCTCAGTCTTTGAGCATACTGTACATGTATGGCTTGAAATTTAGCATATATGTGACGGCTATAGTACATAGATGTTCAAACTTTATATTTCGTAACAATGCGATGCCATTGTAACAGCATAAAATCCTGAATGAAAATCGTACAAAAATACTGTGGATTCAGTTATCTCAATCAGTCTTTGAGCACTTGGCTTGAAATTTGGTACATGTGACCGCTATAGTACGTATATGTGCAAACTTAATCTTTGTTTTTGTTAAACAATAGGGTGTTGCCATAGTAACAGCATTTTTTCAATTAATACAAAAATAGTGTGGATTCAGCTTACTCCCTCAGTCTTTTAGCATTTAGCTTGAATTTTGGATCATGTGACTACTATGGTACATAGATGTGCAAACGTAATCTTTCGTCATTGTTGAACGATGCGTTGCCATGGTAACAGCATATTTTGAATGAAAGTCATACAAAAATACTGTGGACTCAGTTAACTCCCTCAGTCTTTGAGTATTTGGCTTGAAATTTGGCACGTGTGACCGTTATAATTGTACGAAGATGTGCAGACTTCATCTTTCGTCATTGTTGAACAATGTGTTGCCATGGTAATAGTATATTTTGAATGAAAATCGTACAAAAATGTTGGTTCAGCTAACTCTTTCAGTTTGTGAGCATTTGGCTTCAAATTTGGCACATGTGACCATTGTATTACCTACACTAGATGTGCAAAATATATTCATCTTTCGTCATTGAGAAATGTGTTGCCATGGTAACAGCATATTTTGAATGAAAATTATGCGATGATATGAATTCAGCTAACTCCCTCAGCTTTTGAGCATTTGACTTGAAATTTGGCACATATGACGGCTGTGATAAATAGTTGTGTAAAACTTCATTTTTTGTCAATGTCAAACATTGTGTTGCCATGGTAACAAACATTTTGAATGAAAATCATAGAAATTGCTGATTTTCTTATCTTACTCCCTCAAGTTTTGAGCACTTGACTTGAGATACAGTGTGGCACTTGTGACTATCAGCAAAATGTTTAACAATACAATACATTGCCATGGTGTCTTTTTTTTTTCCAATAAAAAGCATACAAAGTAATTGCTGGTTGAGCTAACTCCCTCAGTGTTGGGAGGGGATATTAATCACATTGAGTGATAGTTCTAGTTACGTTTGTTTGTTTGTTTGTTTTTTCTGTTCTGTGAAACACAACGAACTATTTTGTTGTAATCTTTGATCTACTTAAAGGGATTACCATTTGCAGGTGAAACAAAAACCCAGCATTAGTGCTTCAAAATAGTTTTAAAATGTGAGATAGGGATAGAACCAACCAATGTAAAATATGAACCAGTGTAATCGATGTTATTTTTAAAGGGATGGTACAGTATTGCGGTCGTGATTTGGCAAAAAGGTGTATGTCTGCCGTTTTACAGCGACTACAAAGCTGAGAAAATCGACTTTAAAGTTTTGGCAGTTTCCTTGACCGTAGAAGCCACCTAAACTGTGCAACGCTCAGGGATTCAATTCCATGATTTAGTATACACTTCAAATTTCATTTCCTGATAATTTTCTTGCATCTAACTTTAAAGAATACTTCAGAATTAGCACGTTTAGCATGTTTAGAGACATACACCTTTTTGCCAAATCACGTTTACAGGGACTGCGACCCACGCTATTTTGGCAAAAAGGTGTATCTTCACATACACCGTAAGAAATCATGCATTTAACTTGGCAAAAAGGTGTATGTATAGAGATACACCTTTTTGCCAAATCACGTTTACAGGGACTGCGACCCACGCTATTTTGGCAAAAAGGTGTATCTTCACATACACCGTAAGAAATCATGCATTTAACTTGGCAAAAAGGTGTATGTATAGAGATACATCTTTTTGCCAAATCACGTTTACAGGGACTGCAACCCACGCTATTTTGGCAAAAAGGTGTATCTTCTCATGCACCGTGAGAAATCGTGCATTTAAGTTGGCAAAAAGGTGTATATATAGAGATACACCTTTTTTTGCCAAATTAAACGATAACAAAATATACCAGAGATTTTGTAGGGAGAAGGATGTATGTGAGACCATTTCTAATCAAATGTTAACTCTTGACAATCTTTACTTCATTATTACAAAAAGATTTAAAAAATAACAATAAAGAAAAATCCAGGATGCACAACTTGTTCATCAAACATAGAAAAATGTGCGCAAATTACAACTCACCCTAGAGTCTAAATATTAACAAAACATGGTCTCATGGATATGCATGGTTAAGGATTACAGCTGAAGAATTTTTCTTCTTCCTTCTCCTCCCTTTTTTCCAAAAACTTCTACTTCCAATGAGATGATTCATCATATTTTTAGCTTTGTGCCCCTTTTTTTCGACAAAAGGTTCGTTTGTTTTCTCTACTGAATGCTTTAGCAAACAAAGAGGCAGTTGTTTGCACATCATGTATCTGTTCTTAAAAACGCAGTTATCATGCTGCTCCCAATTTTTGCAATAAATTCAATAAATGTGAAAATTCAGGTAGGATCATTTAACTGTTTGCATCCACTGAGCACTTTGAGCAGTACATCCAAGTATCATTTCCAAAGACAGGGACACATCTTTCTCTAGACCTTTGTGTGTAACTGCCACTAAATGTCTGTTAGGTAACAGCCCCATACGCATAGCGTAATGGGTAGCCGATCTTACAGTCACACAGCACACCATTACACTATATACTAACTATACACAGCCCAGTCGCTGTACATGGTACGTCGCGACAGGGCTGTACGCGCGCGACCACCAACCACTAGGAGAGCGACGTAATCGTATTACGATAGCTTTGAATTTTGATACTTAACATCATTTTTGTCACCTCAAACTCAACGAGTATACTTTTCAATATTTACTCTACATCTGATGCTATCAGTATTCAAATGTACGCAATGAAACTACCGAAATTGATCATCATATCCAGCATGTCCACACGGTACACAATCTTTCACGCCAGGCCTAACTATACACAGCCCAGTCGCTGTATGGTACGTCGCGACGTACATTACCATGTACAGCGACTGGGCTGTGTATAGTTAGGCCTGGCGTGAAAGATTGTGTACGGTGTGGACATGCTGGATATGATGATCAATTCCGGTAAGTTTCATTGCGTACATTTGAATACTGATAGCATCAGATGTAGAGTAAATATTGAAAAGTATACTCGTTGAGTTTGAGGTGACAAAAATGATGTTAAGTATCAAAATTCAAAGCTATCGTAATACGATTACGTCGCTCTCCTAGTGGTTGGTGGTCGCGCGCGTACAGCCCTGTCGCGACGTACCATGTACAGCGACTGGGCTGTGTATAGTTAACTATGTACAGGCTTCTACATGCAGTGCACAGCACGGACAGTGCAGGGATCACTGTCATTTTGAAGCGTAGAGAACTCTCATCCCACAGCCACACTTGCCGGAAAAGCTGTCATTTCAACAGAAATGCTAGATTTTACGAATCTGCGCATCTAATGGCATAGAAGTGGCCATAGAAGTCTAGGACAAACGTTAGATCTGAACTTCTAGATATTAGGTTCTATCTACTCACCGACTAGCAACAAGGAGAAACTTCTGCAGTGCAACGGGCTGCCAGTTTTAAGTCAGGAGCATGGCCCGCCACCGCACCGACCGGTGAAACGGTACACATACATGCCAGCAGCACGTATAAACAACAGAGTATATAATATACACAGAGTATAAAAGATACACCTTTCTGCCTTATCATACTTCGCAACTATAATTCATGATTCATTCGGCAGATGGATGTATCTAAAGATACACCTATCTGCCAAATCTTTAAGCGCTCCCCAGCGTGCACGGTTAGAGGTGTATCTAGAGATACACCCTTTTGCCAAATCATGTAGTTCTCTATCCTGGTACGTCATTGTACGTCAAGGGTGTATGTAAAGATACACCCTTTTGCCTAATCAAAAGCAGGAAAATTGATAAAATAATACAGAGATAGCCCCAAGTATCTCGGAAACAAATGATCGATGACTTACGAAAGTTGGTCACATGAAAATTTCGGCATCGAAAACCCCCCAAATGGTAAAAACCAAAAACATGATATTTTTCAGACATACACCTTTTTGCCAAATCACGACCGATTGGTAGAGATGAGAATTGGGTTTTTAACTTTTTGCGAGATACCAAGAAAACACTTATGAAATAGTACAGAGCATACCATTCTAAGAGGAATTCAAAGTTTATTTGATGAAAATCGGGTTTGGCATGACTGAAACGTCCAAATACAAAGTAAAACAAAGCAATCGTAAAAAAGTGTGGGTCCCACACTTATTAGAATCGCTCGGTTTTGGATATCTCAGCCATTTCAAAACCATTTTTCATCAAATAAAATGTTGAATTCCTCGTGGAATTACATGCTCTTTGCACTTTCATATTTCATAAGAGGTTTCTCATTATCTCACCAAAAATGTTAGAAACCTGAAATTAAGTCTCAACCAAAACTATACAGTCCCTTTAAGTACACAAAATGTGAACAAAAAATGTTTCCAGACTTAACCGTCTACAGTTATGGTTTACTGAGTAAAATAGTGATATCTCCTTATATTTTAGGGTTATATTATATATTTTAATGTTATATGGTAGGATGTTTTGTGATACAACTGACCTACACATATGCATCAAAAATAATATTTTGAACATTTTTAAAAATCACTGCTCCCAAATGTAAACATGACCTTTAAACATCCCTGGCCTATATGTTGTGAGTGATGCGAGAAAAATTCGGTCTTATGCATGACATCGATAAGAACAACAACAACAACAACAACAACAAAACAACAACAAAACAACAACAACAACAACAACAACAACAACAACAACAACAACAACAAAGAACATAGGGAAGGGGGTGTTTCATCATCATAATTATTACTATACTTTCACCTTGATCCATAAATGTATTTTTTCACTGCCCACGCCTGCGCACTCCCGTTATATGAAATTCCAGATAAATCATCCAAGATAACGTCGGTGATAATGTCAACAACAGCTGAATCCCACACATCCCTCTCGGCTCTGCCACACAGTTATGTTATTGTGTACTTTTCCGCCCGTTTTGCCAATATTTGTACGTCCTTTCTTGGTTTATCGATTTATACGTTGCCTTATTTGATTAAACTTTCCGTCATTCCATGCACACGTTGAAAGTATAATTACATACACGTTGTATGCACCGGTATATGTGCGCACTTCGCAGACAGGGCAGGCCCTATGGCTTCATATTGCTGGGGGTAAATCCTTACAAAACATTCAGAGGTTGCACTATATGATAAATACGAAAATTACGAAACTTTGGCATGTTTTTGTTTTTGTTTTTTTTTAATGAAATGTCGATATTGCTCACCACCAATTTCTCGGGATTGGATGCGATGATGATGTTATTGCCTATAATAACCAGCCCTTCTGCTTGTTTGTTTATAGAGTTACCATAAAGATATTGTTTATAATACAGGCGATAAATTATCAACTACCCATTTAACCCCTTGTTGTTATTATCATTATTATTATTAGTATTATTATTATTATTGTTATTATTATTATTATTATTATTATTATTATTATTATTATTATTATTATTATTATTATTATTATTATTATTATAACCCCAGTCCAAAGACAAAGGTATTATCGCAATCTTTAACTTACAGTTGTACCTCGACCTGAGTAACCTGCATGGAAGGAATGAAAGAGACTGAAACCTAATTACTTTCACGTTGTTGTTCGAGGTTTGTGTGGGTTTTTTTTTATCCCGTCTGCGTACAGCGGAAGCGAGACATAGGCGTCATTATTCCGTCATCGTCGTCGTCATCCTCGTCATTGTCGTCGTCGTCGGCGGCAATTTGGTGTACTGCAGTACTCTCAATAACTTTCCTGAGCTTTGAACTATGGCCACCACATTCACACCGCAGGTATCATCACCTAAGAATGCTGGTCACGTTCGAATATAGGTGAAGTCCGACAAGGTCAGAGTTCAAAAAGTCAATGAACTTTCCGTGGTTTACAAGCACTGTAAAGTGGTGAACTCGATAACTTTCCACAGCTTTGAGCTATGACCACCAAACTCACACCACAGGTACATCACCTTAAAGATGCTAGTCAAATTCGACTGTTGGTGAATCCCGAGAAGATCAAAAAGTCGATCAACTAACCTGACAAGCACTGTAATCCGAAGTATTGTGGTGTGCTCTCAATGTACCTTTCCAGGTCTTTGAACTGTGGCCACCACATTCGCACCACAGGTATACATCACTTAAGATCCAGGTCAAGTTCGAATATTGATGAAGCCCGACAAGGTCAGCTGTCAGTAGGTCAATGAACTTTCCGTCCAAAGTTTTGAGCTATGACCACCAAACTCACGCATTGCATATACCGCAGAACAAGAATTCTGGGACGTGTACATCACCTAAAGATGCCAATCACTTCGAATATTGGTGAAGTTCGACAAGGTCAAGGGTCAAAAGGTCAATGAACTTACATTGACAAACACTGGTACTCACAATATTGGGGTGTAGGACCTACTCTCAATTATAGCTTTCAGCTCTGACCATCAAATATGTAGGCCTAGGCCTACACTGTACTATATAACGTACGATACCTATAGAGACGACGGTCAAGTTTGAATATGGGTCAGGTCTGACAATGTGAAAAAAAATAGGTCAAAAGGTCAATGAACTTGCATTGCAAAACACTAAAAATACAATATTTGGGTGATTATACACTGTCCTCTCAATAACTTTCCACAACTTTGAGCTATGACCATTTAATTCACACGGTTAGGTACGTCACCTAAAGATGCCGATCAAAATAAATGTGAATATGGGTCAGGTCAGACAATGTCAAAGGTCAAACGGTTAATGAACTTACCGTGATCACTTATGTGCACTCATCGTGTTGAGTTTAGACGTGAATTTGGTCTTTCTTATTAAACCAGGCACATGGGTAGAGCCACTTGACACCATTCATAATACTCACAGGCTATTGTCTAGCAATTTGTTTGTTTGAAAGCTTTCATTTTAACAACTAATGTTGTATTTAGTCTCTAAATCTTCGTAAATACCAGAACGTGCCACAAAACAACGTTAAAAAAAAGTATAAATCAGCAGGTGATAAAAATTCATAGAAGTGTGCTATGAATCATAATGTGATCATATGATGTTTTACTCATGACATCGGTTTTATGCATGTACTTTCGTTTTGTTTCTGCTAATTTATTCATTTTCAAATTGTCCTAACAAGTTTTTTTTTTTCACACTTAATACTAGATAGTTACTACAGTGCATTATTGTACTAGCAAGTAATTTTGACCTTTGATGACCTTTGCCCTTCCTGACATTAAAACAGTATACATCGTCTTCAGGGAACCGTTTCATAAAACTTAAAAATCAGTGACAACTGCCACTTTTCTATGACAAATTTGCTCTCATCCAATCAGGTGCAAGGATTTCAGTAGCTTGTAACAACTATCACAACTTGTCACTGATAACAAGCTTTATGAAACGGATCTTCATGGCATACAATGTATAGTGACATAGTGTATAAATCTCTGCTTGGAAGCCGTGTCAAATTACCAAAATACAAATTGTGATTATGCAGGCGAGACATCACTTTGCGTATGTCTTCTTTAGTTGTTGTTTTTTTTTTTTGTGTATATACTACGTACTTCAGTGACCTATGAGAAAAGTTGTCTACACTGAATACAGACAGCATTGGACAGTGTCTTGTTCGTAAAGTCTGCTTTTAATCAGCCAAAGAACAATAATTGTTAGAATAATATTACACCCCCCCCCCCCCGTGTGCTCAAACAACCAAATTCAATCAAAAAGAAAGATATCCAGTTATAGACCGAAGTTTCCAAGTTTTCGTTTTACCCAAGTTTCGCGTGTTTTTCTCGCACTGGTACACGGATATCGGTTTCATTCACATCCATTCACACATTGTCATGAATGAATTGCAGACCTCAAACAATGTGAAAATGTGAAATATATCAAATGTAAGCGTAGAAATACCAGCACTTGCTGCTTTAAATAATCGTATATCAAAGGTTACTAATAGTCTTCTGCATGGTTAGTATTTTCATCACGTGAATACACTTTATACCATCCATTGAAATGGTGCTGAAACTTCCGTATGAAGATCGTTTTCTCCGGTATAAAAATAAGTGAATTACAAAGAGGTGACCTCTTTGATGAATTAATTACTAGTCCTGTATAACATATATGCCCTATTCCCAATGTATGTATAGACTTCGTGAGTGTCTGATGGTTGTGTTGCACTAGTGGATGCACGATGCCTTTCGTGATAATGTGACGACTAACAATCCCAGCCATGACCTAGTTTGCAGGCACAAACCCTTGTTGGTCGTATAGGAGTCTGCATGCGCCAAGACTAATACACGCACCACTACACTGCATCCTTTACGACCAACAAGGGTTTGTGCCTGCAAACTAGCCATGACCTGGCAAATATTACACATATCCATGCAGTCATGCAACCGGATTATCTTATTTGCTCATCCTTGAATCGTTTCGTGAATCCACATGTATCCTGATTTTGTTTTGCTTTGTTTTGTTTTGCTTCTTTCTTTCTTTCTTTTTTTATGATGGTGGTCTTGAAGTAGCCCGTGCTGCACGTCATCTCACAGTGACGTCAGCCAACCACGATGTAGTAGATATACTGTGCAACATCCTTGATGTCTGTAAAGCTAGAATTTGCTGACATTATTTCGTCAGGTCTTGATCATTGAGGGAAAAAAAGGAAGGAAAAAAACAAACAAACAAACAAACAAAGACACAAAAAAGGACCCCCAAAAGTTTTCTTCTCCCTTTTTGATCAAAACGTATTTACTCGGTCTGCCACATTATGGCGCCGTAGTTCCACCAGTAAAGTACACGTATAGTTACATAATCTGTTGACATTGGTTTAGTGCAGTTTGCCATGGAAGAGGTCAGTTGTGACGTTTATCATTGCTCTCTCTCTCTCTCTCTTTCTCTCTCTGTGTGTGTGTGTGTGTGTTATTTTATCGTATATGTTCAATACTTATTATTTTTTTTTTTTGGGGGGGGGGTAAGTACACTAAATCTTCATAGTAAAAGTAATTTTAACTGGAGTCGTGGAACATAAACGTTCGCACTGTTTTTAATGGTTATATCTGAATTCATCCTTTTCTGAAAATTAATTTATAATGTCTATATGTTCTTTTCCAAAATTGTGACATCATGCGGACTGTTTTAGTAGTCTTCTTATCCAGCGATGGCGGCACCAAAACTGTAAGGCCCGAATTCACGAAGGTGGTACAATCTTGTCCATGGTTTAAACCATGGACAAAGACAGTAGTTTTATATAGTGCGCCAATTGTCGCATGGAATATTTCGTTACGAAATCAGTCATTTCGGTAACGAAATATTCCACGCGACACTTGGCGCCCATACAAAACTACGGTCTTTGTCCATGGTTTAAACCATGGACAAGATTATACAACGTTCGTGCATTCGGGCCTTTGAGATCATAACTTTTTACACGAATTGTCCGATTTCCCCCAAACTTCACTGTGATGGATGCACGACGTATGCTTTTAAGAAACAGACGCACACACGCCACTGTGTTTGTACACATGTCATGTTTGCTATACCTACATGATTTTATACCATACCGATTATTCTGTATAATCATGGAGCTATACGCTCCATGCTCTAATGTTGAATTCATGGCATCAAAACGGTTGATTATGGGACATATAGGCATACATGACGGAAGTAGTACATTGTAAATTATTGTTTTAGATCTAATAAAGATAATACTATCGTCACTTCTTCTTTTTTTCCCCCTTTTTTTGTGCATAATTATACCAAGGGAAACAGCTTTACTCAATTCACCAGTTTACTATATATTACATCCCTTTCAATCAAAAGTTGCTTCCGGAAACCAAAAAGTGTGCCCGAGGCTTGCCTGACATAATCAGAGCATCAAGTACTGAGTATTGCGCTCGCTGAAAACCGAATTCCAAGTATTGAAATGGACGTATGCTACAGTGTATTATAGTGTACGTACAGGTGGATTACATTTTTTTTTTTTTTTTTTTTTTTGGGGGGGGGGGTTTCCACGTGTGTGTGTGTGTGTGTGTGTGTGTGTGTGTGTGTGTGGTGATCATCGCGGCTGTGATGACACTAAAGATGACTGTATGTGACGTCAAGCTTCCTGGGAAAGATTTTGTCATGTGACGATTGTTTCCGATTCCGATAATGTTACTTGGTATAAGTAACGCGGATAAATCCTGAAGGATTTCCCCCATCACTCCCTCAAATCAAAAGAGGGGTTCCGTGTTCTTCTCTGTCGCTTGTACTCGTATACTGTATACGCACTTCCGCGTACTGAAGTAATGTGTGCAAGCTGACCGTGATGAATAAAACAATTGAACAGAGCATGGACTTAGGTCCACGAACAGAGCAACGAACTGCTAAGATCTCACACCTACCCCGTTTGTGCGCGCGCACACACACACACTCACACACACACACACACACAAATAAATAAAAAATCATGGAAATCACTTTATGATAATGACTTTATAATTTAAAACAGTAAACCTTTATATACCCCTAAGTCACCAATGATAGGTTAAAGTATGGACATAACAAACATATAGGCCTAGTTAGTAGTGTAGTGCGAATGAAATACGTAGGCCTATATAGGGATTTTTCCATTAATTTCATGCCCCCCCCCCCCAAAAAAAAAAAAAAAAAAAAAGTAGATGAAAGTTAGTGCAGCTTTATGTCAGGTTATAGGGAGATTATTGTGAAACGATGAAATTGTCACGTCAGTTGCATTGGACGAATATCAGCACTGTTTCGTGAAAGCGTACAATGCACCTTGTAAATATGCCAGGGAGGTGAATTGGCTCTCGGAGCACATATATAAAACTTCGTGTATTACATCTTTTCCGTGATATATACACTGTATGTCATGGAGAGGAAGAGAGTGTTGATATATGGGTTTCATTCCCCTGAGCGAAGTGCGTTACCATATAGGCCTGGTGACAGTAAATTATGGCCCCAAACTTAGGGGAAAGTCTTGTAGATTGTTTTATCAAGTTTTAAGCGATTCGAATGTCATGTGATGTCACTGTTGGCCATTATTTACAGTTTCCATTCAAAATCTCTTTTTATCATTCTCGGCAGTGTACCGGTACAGAAGTGTTACTCAGGTGCATTAAAGTTCTATATATGACATTAATGCTCCTGCGACAATAAGCATTGCTCCCATGAGGTATCTGCACGCTACGCCAAACATTCTACCCACGAACATAACCTTAACCCTTATCCTAATCCTCGCATCAAACCAATCCTAAAACCCTACAACCCTATAACCCGTACAAGTCCTTGGGGAAAATAAGACCGGAGCAATTGTTGCAGTGAGCAAATGTCGTGTCACCTTATTGTATTATAATTGGGTTTGGCGACAGTGGCTTGCAGACTTCAAAACAACAACAACAAACGAAAACAACCTCCACAGGATCTACTGTTTCCAGAGGGATGCTACTTATGCTCTGAACATTATTTTTCATCCCATCCCACGCAGATTCCTAACCTCTCGCACCTCGCTCTAGTTTCATCTCAATTCTCCTTTCTCCCTCCATTAATCCACTACATGCCACAACCCTTACCTGTCCATATAGGCTTGCATGTGTAATTCTGTACACACTTGACTCATTGGCACCGGAAGTGTTATCTCAGGCGTGGTTTCCATGGTGAGAGCAATGAGAGCTTACATATCTCCTATCACATGGTCTTTCTTTGATCCACTCGCCACAGCCGCCACCTGATTTATGTCCATCTTAAAGGGATACTACATTAAATTGGTTGAGGTAAGAATTCAGCGTTTAACCTTTTGTGAGATAGTAACCACGTTATGGAATGTAAAAAAAAAACCCTCCAATTCTTAGAGGAATTCAAAGTTTATTTGATGAAAATCGGTTTTAAAGGTAGGGGATACCTTTTACAGACGTCCCAAAATGCAGCAAAACATTAAATATGAACCTCAGGGGACTTGTTTAGGCCACTGCTGAGAAATTTGGAAGTCAACAGTTATCTACAATTTGAATAATGCACAAAACTCAACTACTCAGTAGTTCTGTGTGTCAGCCACACTTAAGCATTTTTGTTGCAGTCTTCTGTATTTTTTTATCTATAAACACAAATCTAAAAGTATAAGAGCTGATGTAATAACATAGAGAGTGTGTGGCAAGAAGGTATATAGAAATGTTTGTAAGTTTTGATGAACTTTCTTCACAAAATATACATGATGGACACACATGCAGTGCATGGGTCTGCAAAGGTAGCCTAGTAATGTACTGGAATTTACGGTGAGCCCCGAAAAAAATTCAATTCAAAATCTAACGGTCAATAAAAGTGTACTAAATGTTACCTTCCACTTTCAATACTTTATGGGAGTTTCTAAAATGATACTCTCTTCAACATACCACTGTATTTATACAATTCTTCATTTAAGGCACGCAAATGGGACTCCCTACCTTTAAAATGGCTGAGATATCCTAAAACAAAGTAAAACAAAGCGATCCTAATAAAAGCTGATGGGTTCTCCCTTTTATTATGATTGCTTTGTTTTGAATATCTCAGCCATTTCAAAACCAATTTTCTTCAAATAAACTTTGAATTCCTTTTTCTTTTCTTTTTTAATTCTCTGTATATTTTCCTCATATCGTTCTGCGCGTGTGACATTTATAGTAATCTTGTCATCCAGTCAGTGACAGAAACTTTTTAAATTCCCAACTTTTGAACGGATTAATTGTCCGATTGTCATTCAACTTTCACTGATGTGTTTTACCGACATAGCTGCATTCAATCAATCTACAGTATGTACAAGTTTATGCATAATTATGAAGGTGAACTTGTCCTGTGTATAGTGTACAGTGTAGTCGCTCCTCCGCTCAGAAGTCGTGTATACCACCACTGTGCTCCTGTTATGCGTTTCATCAACTCACCAGTAATTTCCACACGCCATCAACCAGCCACTATTGCATACCATGGTCATTTAACGGTCTGTAATGGATGCTGGGTGAAGTTAACAACATGCAGTACCTCCATAATTACAACAGTGGACGTGTACGAATATAATATAATGTATCACTTTGTATCATAAGTAAAGCTCGTTGATATAGGATTAACGCATTCGATCAATCAACCAATTAACAGCGCGTTCGATCGCGTTGCTGCGTTATAGAATACAGAAAAGGGTTATTTTCGTAGGGAGCGGATTTACAGTTTCTTATCTCTTTTCTAAACAATGATAATCGAAAATGACATGTCATTCCACTCTCCAAATTTGCTTTTCATAAATAAGTAAAATCAATCAACTGAACGTTAACGAATTAGTGGCTACAAGACATGATTGTAAGGAAGTTATCTGATCTGAAAGTGATATTGGACACATCTGCACATTATACACACATACACACACACGCAAACACAACAAAAAACCCTCCCGGATAGTTCTGTACTAAAAAAAATCGGCAAATTTGTTCCACCATTGCTGTGAAGGATACACTTCAGTATACATGGACGTCTATTTGGAAAAAAAAAATGACAAAGCTCGCAAACGTTTCTTTTCATTTGAATGCCTCGGCACTAAAAATTCCATCTTTTCAAAATGTGTATGATATACAAGTGTATTATTGACGAAACGATTCTGCTAGTGGCTTTTTCATTGTCGCCACTGTAGTGTGCAGTGTCTTCGCCCGCTTTCGCCAAGCTCTGGCGATCACGCTGCTGAATAGGACACAAGATAACAAGTACAGTACTGAGTATACTATACTAGTATTTGACCTTGTACTGTTGCTGTCCGTGGTCCTCCTAACACATGGACAGCACACGTGCAATGATTGGCACGCATAATCATGACTCTGTGTGCAGTAGTTTATGTATGAAGTGGAAAGGAGTCAGCCTTCCTAGATTATGTAGGCGCATGTGGTAGCAATGTGTGTGTGTGTGTTTGTGCGCGCGCGTTTTCACAGTATTGATAAGGTTTCTTCTTTTTATCTCATAACCAGACAGCTGTTCTGAAACAATAGCTGAGAAAAAAATGAAACCTTTGCAGGCCTTACATAGAAAATTGATATCAGTTACCTTATCAGTATACGCATCTGTGTCAATGATAATCCACCGGGCACAAAGCCATAACTGCCTACATGAAGTGATAATACACTACTAAAGATCAACGCACAAAAGTGTTGCCAATCTGCTAACACCACTTTGCTCATTGTAATGTCACATAATGTTGACGTTAACTTTGTTAAGTATAGGGAAAGTGGTACGAAGTGTATAATTCATGATTTTTGTTGAAAAAGGTATTTGCATTAAAGGAATGGTGGAAGTAGTGTAATGTCATGACATCAATTTTAACACACTTTTAACTTGCATTGAATTTATTCGTTTGGAACCAATATCTCTGTTCCCTAAACATGAGATTTCTATACCAATACTAATATTACATGGTTTTCGTACAGTTATATACAGTTATTACGCTTAACGTTTAAATGAAACTGTCTGACGTTTTAATGAAACATGAAATACCGTTCTAATTTCATCTGTCTTCACACTAAAAAGAATTTGAACGTGTCGTGCCATCGCTCTTTCGAAAACGTGAACTGACAGATGTATATCACTGTGATCCCGTTGCTTTCGCTTTGACCGATTATTGATAATGAATCGTAGCCATTAAACAGAGAGCTCGCTCACCTACCTACAATGTAGGCCTATATGCCTGTCCCAGCTTCTATTAATGTTTCCAACTTTCGATTATCTTGTGTTCATTGGCTTTCTGTCGCTATGATTATGTATCCCTATGGCTGATGTACGCTCATCAGCTGTTTGTTTCGAAAAGCCGTCACCCAACATACACTGTACACACCTTTGTACCATCTGAAAGAATTGACGCCATGCAAGCGTCATGCAATAGTCTGCACCAGTGGCGGATCCAGGGGGGCGCACCGGCCGCACCCCCCCCCCTTTTTTTTTTGGGGGGGGGGAAGAAATAGAAGGAAAAAAAATGGGTGTGCGTGCGCCCCCCTTTGATAATTTTGCAAAGGCGCCACCCCTTTACGAAATTCCTGGATCCGCCCCTGTGCACTGTCAGATATCTCGTTCTATGTGCACTAAGATGGATGTGTGAGTGAGTGTGTGTGCCCTCAAAATAAATGTAGGTACATGTTTGTTTATTTGTTTGTTCGTTTTTTGCCAACTGATGTATGTACAGTCCTGTATGTCTTATTTTAATTGATTTGTTTTTGCGCATATTTTGGTCAATGTCACAACGAGTAATGGTTAAAATGTATCTTTTTTTTTTTTCTTTCCTCCAGCTATACAAGCACATGTTGCTTCTTAGGAGTCCTGGCCTTTATTGTTATATTTGCTTCACTGATTTGACTTGTATATTGTTTTATATTTTGCCAAATAAATGAATGAGTGAATGAATGTTTGTATGTGTATGTGTATGTGTATATATATATATATGTGTGTGTGTGTGTGTGTGTGTGTGTGTGTGTGTGTGTGTGTGTTATGTGTGTTTGGTAGCGCGTCCCCCCCCCCCATAGGACAATAAAAGATAATAATAATACACTTTGTCTATGCCGAATTCAGAATACATTTTATGTCAGTCTCCATGGTCTATAGTATCTTTTTTAAGCGTGTATTGTTTTGTGTATGTAAGGTTTTTTTATGAAGTCTATTGTAATCCAATGTTTTATCATGTATAATTATGTACACAGGGCTCCCCTGGAAAGCAGTTGAGAAACTGAGGGGACTACCCTGTTTAAATATGACGGAATGAATAATAATAAATAGGGTCTATATAAGAAAGTTATGATTTGTTTTTGAGTCTTGAGCAATCACACACAAATTGGCAACTCTGCGATGTAGCATGACATGTGAGCCCACTTTTCATCGTTGTCCTATAATATGCATAAAATTCCATGAAACCTGTCCTTTCTCTCTAGGCGTTTTTACATCAGCCCGATGTTTCGAAATAGCGCGCTATTTTCTGACTTGGGAAATTAACCCGATCACGAAATAGCGCGCTATTTGATAATGTGAATACAAATTAGCGCGCTAATTGATCGAGAACATTTCTCGAGTCCAACTCGGGAAATTTCCGAAATAGCAGGATGATTAATGCGAACTAGCGCGCTATTTGATAATGTTCGGGCTGGTGTGAATAGGAAATGAAATAGCGCGCTAATTTGCGATCGCGAAAAATATTTCGAGCTTGGATTTTTATCGGTCTGATGTGAAAACGCCTTCCCTCTCTCTTTCTCGTTATTTTGCATACGTGTAGGGTTTGGATAGGGACATTTAAATCGGACAATCGATGCAAAAGTTTTGGTGTTGGGACCGCTGGATGAGGTGACTGCTGGAGGTTATGACGTATGTGTGGACAACAATTTAAAGAAAATATAAAGGGAATTCGACAAAAAAAAAATCACTTTTCTAACATAATGAAAGAGCACTTGACTAACCGCTTTCAGAAAGCAGGGGGAATAATATTGCAACCCTTAACCGTCAGTGTCAAGTCGATGGAATGTGTAATTTTCATGAAAAATGATTTTTTTTTTTGTGGCAGTCCCTTTATATTTTCTTTACATTGTTTTCCACACGTGACGTCATGAACTCTAGAAGTCTCCTTATCCAGTCATATACAACACCAAAACTTTAAAAAGATGATTACTTTTGCATCGATTGTCGACTTTCCTCAAACTTTCACTGATGTGTTCTACTAATGTTCGAGTGCTGCTTTCACTCAATCCACATTTCCTCTTTGGGTTTGGGTTTCCTTAAGGGTGATCTCAAATGTCTGTTCGAGTTTTGGTTATGTCAAATGTCTGTTCGGTGATCTCAAATGTTTGTTTTTGGTGATCTCAAATGTTTGGTGATCTCAAATGTCTGTTCGAGTTTTAGTTATGTCAAATGTATGTTTGGTGACTTCAAATGTCTGTTCGAGTTTTGGTTAAATGTGCAATATTTAGTTGGAATAGCTTTTGTTCTTCAGGTGGTGTATAATTCTATGATGTATTTATATAGTGAAAGCAGAAACTATAACCTGCTGTCAGTACTTCCCGTTATCTCATCCAACATCACATGATCACCAGACATGCCAAGTGCAGTGTACTATTATACAACTAAAGTGCACAATCACCGCGCTCACTAAGAATACACTTATTGTAGTGCGCGGTGGGTACTGGGATTAGAGATGTATTAAAGTTGTAAAAAAAAATTATACTTCCGACTGTTTATTATACGGCATTGAACAGAGAAGAGAATTCTATCCTTTGATGTCAAAATTAATGTATGCAGGATGCAGTTCAGATAGGGTGGAAAAACTCAAAACTCCGAACTAGCGGCCCCTTGCATATCATGCCAGTTCCATTGTCTATTGTCCAATGCTACTCGGGCCTCCCTCCTCCTCCCCTCCCTTCCTCCCTCCCCCTCCCCCCCCCCCCCCCCCGGACGAAGCTACAGTAGGCATGCAGTCTCCTTGCACATCCTTTGTCCATCACGCGGAATTGATGGACAATACACGCATTACATTGTAGTATCGAACATACATTAGTCATTTAGGATCAGCCACAAAGCTGCCACCCCCCCCCCCCCCAAGTCTGTATGGAGTCGCCTTGGAATCTTTCGATTAAAGTGCTCATGCCCTGACAAAATTAAACCCTTAGCCCCTTCCATTCACATTATTGCCATTTGGAGTACTTTCATGATTACCCAGGGGAACCCCGTGGATTTCATGTGTGTTTTGGCAGTCTTGCTGCCAAATTTGTGCTGCATAATAGTGCATTGTCCAACGACTGACAATGGACATTTGAATAGCTTACACTCAAAACAATGTCTGTGCTTGGCAGGAAAATTTCCCAATTTCCTTCACGACAGAAACTGTAAAAACGTGTCAAAAGAAGAAGAAAAAGGAAAAGAAAATCAAAAAATCACGTGTTGGTAGTGGAACTTGGCTTGAGTACCATTTTTCAAGGGGAGATAAAAGTTAAAATGCTGATTACAGCCATCGCGCCCTGTAATGAGCCAGCGTCTGCATGGATTACCTTCTTCTTGTTTATACAAAGGGTAGCTAAAATAAGCTTCCTTGTATTTTCAAAATTGCTCTTAAATTCCCTGTTATTGTGGGAGAGTTGTTGCGTGTGTGCATGATGAAAACACCATCATTGCATCTACTCGACATGTGGTTACCACCGTTAACATGATTAAAGGGAAGGTAAACCCAAAGAGCAATGTGGATTGAGTGAAAGCAGCAACATTAGTAGAACACACCAGTGAAAGTTTGAGGAAAATCGGACAATCGATGCAAAAGTTATGAATTTTTAAAGTTTTGGTGTTGGAACCGCTGGATGAGGAGACTACTAGAGGATATGACGTATGAGGGGACAACAATACAAAGAAAATATAAAGGAAATTCAACAAAAATTCAATTTTCTAGAATTATGAAAGAGCAGTGGATCAACCGCTTTCAGAAAGTAGGGGGAATAATTGCTACCCTTAGCATATGTCAATATCAAGTTGATGGAATTTGTAATTTTCATGAAAAATGGATTTTTGTAGTATTTTCTTTATATTTTCTTGGTATTGTTGTCCACTCATACGTCATAACCTCTAGTAGTCTCCTCATCCAGCGGTTCCAACACCAAAACTTTAAAAATTCATAACTTTTGCATCGATTGTCCGATTTTCTTTAAACTTTCACTGATGTGTTCTACTAATGTTGCTGCTTTCACTCAATCCATATTGTTCTTGGGGTTTATCTTCCCTTTAATATCACTGATTCGCAACCATGACATGAAATCCCAAATCTTTTGTCTTCTGTTCGATTTTAAAGGCATTATTTACCATTTGCAGATGAAACAAAAACCTCAGCTTTAGTGCTTCCAAATAGTCTTAAAATTTGAGTGCATGGGCACCAGGGATAGAAACAACCAATGTAAATATGCTAATCACTGTAATTGGTGTTAAGTAGGCCCTACTGTTAAAATGAACAGTATACAAAATGTGGACAACAGTTAAAATAAGATTGTTTCTAGAATAAACTGACTACAGTTGTGGTTTATTGAGAAAAATAGTGATATCTTCTTATATTATAAGCTTTATTGCAACATCTTTATATGGCAGGATGTTTCATGATACAACTGCATGACCTACACATATCCATCAACTCAAATGTGATAACCCGAATTTTTTTTTTCAAATCACTGCTCCCAATGATAAAACAATACGCGTGTAATATGATGATCCGAAACATTTTTCAAATCACAGCTCCCAACCACGTGTACCATTCTATTTTGTTTAAAGGTACTACTTTGTTTATGGCAGTCAACCTTGAAGATGCATGTGTAACCGTATACTATAGTACATGTACTTGACACTGTCCCGAGCGTGGACGCGTTGGAATGACAAAAATGTCGTGGTCATGTCCCTAGGTGCCCTGTCGGCACAAGCGACCGTCAAATACTTCGTGAGTGCTCATTCTGTGCCTAGCCGCACTCACACACCCCCGAAATTAGCGGTGTTTGAAAATCGAATTATGCAATGCTATGCGAAAACTGTGTGTGTGCGTGTGGGGACACAAGATTGAGATACGAAAATCAGTCCCGCTTGTTTGTTGTTTCTTGGTTGTTTTTGAAATAAATATGGTGATAATTTGGCCTGCGCGGTGTGTCTAAACGGCACGCGAACAATTTTTTTAATCCCCCAAATGCCACTCGCCTCAGTAGGTCCACACTCTCGGTTATAGTTACCTGGGGTCACGTTCCGGTCACTACTTCGCGCTGGTACAGCTATTTTGTCTTGCAGCGTGTGTGAACGGTGGCAAATATTAAAATCGGCTGCTTTCATTGTGATGCAAAAACCGATACGGCCGATATGACAATGAGGGTCTACTACCAATAACTTACAAAGGTACAGTGTCCTTTGACCTTGACCTCTCATTTTTCGTCATTAATTCGTAGTTTTAATATACCCTTCATATAAAGCCATATCAACAGTGAATATTTCTAGGAGAACTTGACGCTATTATTACGGGTCAATTTTTAGCCGGAGTTCAGTAGCCTTTTATCGCTGACCTTGATGGGGTATTTTCCCCCAAATCTACTCAAAGTATCTACCATCATGTTGCATGCCCGGGCCAGGTATCTATTAGTGGAACTATATTGTTCTTTAATCGGGCAGGCGAAATCTATAAGCGAAGATTGACTTCTGAATCTATCAGATTCAGATTTTCAATCTCATTTCAGATTGGTCCCTCGTTTTAAAGGAGACCTCCGGATGATTTTCAAATTTTTACATTTGAACATATATAAATTAGTTATACATGTACAGGGTACAGAGTTTCAGGATTTATAATGATTGGGATGAAAAATAAGAATGTTTTCGAAGTTTATAACAAATTGCAATAAACAAGGATGATGACATGGCAGCCTCACCATAAGAATGCATGAGATGTGGCTCAAGGAAGCAGCACAAAAGAAGAAGGCATGCATAGATTACACACAGGTGAGCTTGCAAGCATGCGGTATTGTAATGGAATGACACTGCTACATTTCTGAGATATGTGAGGCTCCTATGTCATCGTCTTTGTTCAGTGTAATTTGTTTAAGGTTTTTGAAAGTATTGTTTCTCTGCTCAAGAACCACAATAAATTCTACAAATCTATACATGAAGCTGTTGATTTATGTACTACATGATGTGAAATTATGAAAATCGTCCGGAATGCCCCTTTAATTTAAAGAATTTAGAGAGTAGCCGAGCGCCTTTTTTTTTTTTTTTTTTCATGGAACTCGCCGTTTTGGCACACTGAATTGTCCTCTGCTTGCATTTTATACTCGTTATCTTTCATTATGATTATCATGATACATAGGAGGTCACTGTCCTGTTCCAATGCAGGCACAAAAGTAATCATATTCTGTATGCCCTGAATAATAATCCATCCACTAAATATTAATGGCAAGGGAACAAGACAGAGAGTTAAAGGACAAGTTCACCTTCATAAACATAAGGATTGAGAGAATGTAGCTGTATTAGTAGAACACATCATTGAAAGTTTGAGGAAAATCGGACAATCTGTTCAAAAGTTATGAATTTTTGAAGTTTTTGTGCAGTCACCGCTGGATGAAAAGACTACTGCAGTGTGATGATGTCACATGCGTACAACAATATAAGGAAAATATAAAGAGAATTTCACAAAATTTCATCTTTTGAAAAAAGTACACATTCCCTTGACTTGTTACTGACAAAATTGTTATGGGTAATATTATTCCCATTGCCTTTAGAAAGAGGCAAGTCAAGTGCTCTTTATTTATGCGAAAAAAGTGAAAATATGTTGAATTTTCTTTACATTTTCTTTATACTGTTGTACTCATATGACATCACGAGCCTTAGTAGTCTCCTCATCCAGCAGTTCCAACACAAAAATTTTAAAAATTCATAACTTTTGAACGGATTGTCCGATTTTCCTCAAACTTTCAATCATGTGTTCTACTAATATTGCTGCATTCTCTCAATCCTTATGTTTATGAAGGTGAACTTGTCCTTTAAGAAGAAGAAGAAGAAAAGGTGATTATCACATGAAGGAACGACTCTTTACCCCGGCCGGGTCGCGGGTCCCTCCTCGGCCATCCATTCTTATTTCATGGAGCGTTTTCATTCCATGGCATCAGTGTCATCTAAAATTCAACGCATTGCAGTCTGCATGCGTGTCCCTTTCTCAGCCAATCTCGCGTGGTGTCGAGTCATCCAAGATTTAACATTCTCTGGCTCCTTGATCGAATATGCCTCTAGGTGATTTTGTTTTCTCTTAGTTTTATCTTTCATCATTATCATCAGGTCATTATTGTGTTTGTGTGTTTGTGTGTGTGTGTGTGTGTGTGTGTGTGTGTGTGCGTGTGTATGTATGGGTGATATATCAATTACATCAATTTTTTTTTTTCAAAGAAGGGTTACACCTTTTACCCTTCGACAGAATTTACATTGCTCCACTTTGCACTGGGCGAAAAGGACATTGGGAGCACGTGAAAAAATGGCTATCCAGCAGTAGTATTTTGTCTGTTTTAAAGCGTAACCTCGTCTCCATATTCAAGAAGTTGGCTTCACGAATAAAGTGATCATAACAGATATGCACTTGAATCGGAACAAAAACTTCTAAATGGTTTATGATAAGGGCCGTGTCTGCATATAACATTGGCTCCGATTGTACTAAAAACAACAACAAATATGTTATGTTACATAATGTGATGTAGCTCCGATTACAAAGACGTGATGTTACGGACTTTTCATGAAGTGATGATGTTATCGCCTAAAAAAATCATCTCCGGGTATAGGCCTATGCGAACGAAATTTCAGCTACATTTAATATCATCGTTCGAAGCGATAAAAAGTAATGGCTGTTTCAATCACATTATACATTAATAAGTGTTGTATAACATTCAGCGAGTGTAACATCCTGAGGACTCAAGAGAGTTTATTGTTGGGAAATTATCGCCATCCTATCCTTGAGTTATTCGACGGTGACGTCATTACTTCATTTAAGAAGAACTATTTGCCGTGACTTTATCAAATATAGGCAATATACCCTTGTTGCAGACGTCATTGGTTTACTAGTATAAGGTACATGTATAACGTTAAGTGAAACTCGTAATCCTTAAAGCGTCGTTCATTCTTGGTTTTTGTTTTGTTTTGTTTTGTTTTGTTTTGTTTTGTTTTTATTTGTTTGTTTATTTGTTTTTGCTTGACGAATGTTAAGTGAGATGTATACCCTTGCACCATCTCTGCTTAAAGTGGATCTACTAGAATATGAATATACTGTAACTGTTCTGCATGTTTCGTTTTCTTTCAGTGTGCTCGTCGTCCACTAAGATGCGACGTCGGCTTCATTCACGCCGCACCGTCGTGATGCTGGCCGGCACGTGTATACTGACGATCTTCTGCTACCACTTCGTCCTCTCAGCGCTGGGCAACATCCGGCGCTCCTCTCGAAGCGTCAAACTCTCGCCCAGCGCGCGGTACCTCACGGAGGCGATGCACGGCGGCGTCAACGAGTAGGTAGTCGACCTCAAAGGTCTTTCTCTCTCCATGAGGATCTCGCCCCTCGCCCCATCTACTCTCGATCTCCCCTCTCTCCATCTTTCTCCTCCCCCATCTCTCTCTCCTTCCTTGTCGATCCCATTTCTGCTTGTTCTGTCGACCCCCAACTTTCTCGCATGAAAGAGGGGTAGAGGTAAAAGACAAGATGGTGTGTGTGTGTGTGTGTGTGGATGTGTGTGTGGGTGTTTGTTTGTTTGTTTGTTTGTGTGTGTGTGTGTGTTTGCACTTACCCATGGTGTAAAACGAGAACACACATACGAACTTCACATTTAAACAGAGGAAACACAGAGAACCGAGGACGTCCTCTGTCCGCAGACCATTCCAAACGGTCTGCATTTGCATGCTTTTGCATAATTATGTAGGGGTACATGTTTGTATTAAGTCCTCGATTAGCATTATTGTAATAAGTCCTCGGTTGGATGGTGATTATTATACGAATGAGTCCTCGGTTGACAAGAGTCCTACTGACACACAGGTCCTCGCGTATGTATGTGTGTGTGTGTGTGTGTGTATGAGGAGGATAGTCAGCTCAGTCCATTTACAAACCTTTTTCGTAGAGATTTTTTATTATAGAACTGTTAAATACTTAATATACATTATAAGAAATAATAGATGATAATAAAAATAATGATAAGAATGAGATGATTATAATCTCACAGCTTCCTTTTGGGATGTTCAGAATGCGAGCAGTGTAACGGATAATATTACTAGATCATTGTCGAGCACACCGGAGGTGAGGGGAGACTAAGGGATCGCCTGCGGCGTCTGTCCGTCCGTCGTCCGTCCGTCGTCCGTCCGTCCGTCCGTCGTCTGTCCGTAACGCTACAAAAACTTCAATAACTCTTTACTCTGGGCTTCAATTGCAATCAAACTTTGAGGGAAGAGGGGTCATACAAAGTTTCACATTTTACCATATATGAAGGTCACCTCAAGGTCAAAGCTCACAGGCAGGGGTCAATGAACTTTAGGGCCCTGGCGCGTTTCTATTATGGGTCATAACTTTTGATCCATAACTCCATTTGTGACCAAACTTGGATGGTAGATGTCCCTTGGGGAGTGGATGGTCATTACAAGGTCAATGGTCACAAGCATGGGTCAACAAACTTTTAGAGCCCAATGTTAAGTTTGTATGGTGCGTTTCTATTATGGGTCATAACTTTTGATCCATAACTCCATTTGTGACTAAACTTGGATGGAGTGATGTCCCTTGGGGAGTGGATGGTCACCACAAGGTCAATGGTCACAAGCATGGGTCATCAAACTTTTAAAGCCCAATGTTAAGTTTTTATGGCGAGTTTCTATTATGGGTCATAACTTTTGATCCATATGTCCGTTTGTGACCAAACTTGAATGGTAGATGTCCCTTGGGGAGTGGATGATCACCACAAGGTCAAAGGTCACAAGCATGGGTCAACGAACTTTTAGAGCCCAATGTTGAGTTTTTATGGTGCGTTTCTATTATGGGTCATAACTTTTGATCCATAACTCCATTTGTGACTAAACTTGGATGGTAGATGTCCCTTGGGGAGTGGATGGTCACCACAAGGTCAGTGGTCACAAGCATGGGTCATCAAACTTTTAGAGCCCAATGTTAAGTTTTTATGGCGCGTTTCTATTATGGGTCATAACTTTTGATCCATATGTCCGTTTGTGACCAAACTTGGATGGTAGATGTCCCTTTGGGAGTGGATGGTCACCACAAGGGCGAGACACGTTTTGGCACTTGCCTTGTTTTTGTAACAAATATCTTTTCCTCTCTATGGTATACCACAGCGTATTTGCTGAGTTTCAACCCTCATATCAGACAACTGAAAGGCATAGTAGTAGCCGGAGGCTTCGTATATAGGCCTATATAGGGAACTTTATTGTCACTTGGCCTAATATCAGCTGCTTTACTTCCAGTAACGCAAGGACAATGTATACGGCTAAACTCATTAGCCCGAATTCACGAAGGTGGTACTAATGAAACCATGGTTTAAACCATGGACAAAAACCATGGAGCGCCAAGAGTCGCATGGAATATTTCGTTACGAAGTCAGTCATTTCGTCGATGAAATGATTATTTTGTAACGAAATGACAACATTTTGTAAGTAAATGAACATTTCGTCCACGAAATGATAATTTCGTTAACGAAACGGTCATTTTGTCGACGAAATGTCCAATTTCGTAATGAAAATCTATATTCCGTGCGACACTTGCCGCTCCATGGTTTTTGTCCATGGTTTAAACCATGGTTTCATTAAAGTACCACCTTCTTGAATTCGGGCCATTTGGTCTACTATCGTTTTTGTCTAATGCCCGTTTTGCCCAATCCTCACTTGGATCTAATGCACAGTTCGGCTACTAGTAATTATCCTTTCATCTAATAACCAGATGGTCTCATTGCAATTTTGTCTTCTTGGATTTTCTCCCATTTCTTCTGACATACCGTGGGTATTAGACGAAATTGGCATAGCCCATGTGGAAGTACCAGGTAGACCTAGTGAGGCTGTGACAGTTGCACTAATGGTCATCAGACGAACTGGTTGTAGACGAAACAGGATTAGACCATGTTTGTTGAGACTAAAACAGCTATTATACTTGAATAGTATTACAGACGAAGTGGAAGAAGACCAAGTATTGATGATAGATCGCCCATAGGGACAGCGTGTGGGATATTTTACGACAAAATTAATGTGTATGAAGTAGAGAGCTTCAGGTTTGTAGAGGTGAAAGCGAGGTACCAGTCGTTTTCACGTCGGGCATAATGCCAGGCACATACTGGTGGTTTATGTCTCTCCATAACTCTCCATACGTTGCTCTCGAGTAGAACAAGTTTTGTTTTGCTTCTTTTTTCTCCTCCTTTGGGGGGGGGGGGGGGACCTTTCTAACCCCCCAGAAACACATACGCAGGGATATAATATACATTGTAGCAACTTTAGCAAGTGAGACTTGTCATGATTATATACAAGACACAGTCATGTTCAAAGGTCAACCGTAACGCTCGATGTATTTCTGTTTCGTGTATTGAGAGTCACAGGACCGTGTCAAGTCAACAGCAGTGATCTTTGTGCTTCTCTGCCTCGTCTGTGATATATTCCAGATAAAACCAGAATCATAGCACCGTGTCGAGTGAACGGCCGTGACTTTTGTGCCTCTGTAGATACACTATGTGTCTCGTATACTTGCACCATCAAGCCGGAGAATACAGTGCCGCAAGCATTCCCAAATTCCAGAGAATTTTAAGTCGTCATTAGATTCACCGTATATTGACATGATGAAATCTTTAGAGAGAAACTCGTACCCTGCAAACAAAATTGTTGGTGTGTATAACAGTGATGGCCCATACACAAATTATCACAGAAATAAAATTTCTGTGATAATTTTGAATTCAACCTATATATTCGGAGTTTGTGAGATGATGATATCAGTACCAGATTTCTTAATCATTAGCGTTATTAAAACGTCTATCATGTGAACTGTTGACATTGTAATAACATTAGTTATACGTTCAAACGGTGATCCGTAACCTTGAGAAGAACTTTCGAGGATAAGCTGTATGGGGCGCCAAGTGTCGCACGGTCGATTTCGTTACGAAATCAGTCATTTCGTCACAAAATGACTGATTTCGTGAGGAAATGACTGATTTTTATGAATTTTTTACCGCTCAATGACATGTGTTTGACTGGACTCTGTCCACAAAAACCTTCTGAACATGGAGTCCTATAATATAATATATGCACTGTAAATGTTTGCGAGTTTTCGTTTTCATCTTGTTTGGAAACTGGGAAACGACGGAAATCTCCAAGTTCAAAACTCATCAGTATAGCTGACTGTGTTCCCAATGTGTTCACATTGTGTTTTATAGTGTGCTTCACACTGTGGGATACTGAACATTATTCCCAGCAGGATATACCGTGTTGTGGTTAGTAAAAGGATGTAGGGGCCTACATATATACAGTATACAGTAGTTCATAGTCGCATAGTGCCAATTTACGGAGGAACACGATTATCATCATCAGTAAATAAGCGGAGGACTGAGTGGAATGATAAGAATCAAACAACAAACCGCAAATTCAAATTGAATTTCATTATCGACATTATTTATTATAGATTTTTCATGATCATATATCGATGATGTTTGAACATAATATTCTTTCCAGTACTTCTCAAGAGATAAATACCACCCTCGAAATATTCAAACAAATTTTACATTCACTCATTCAAAATGTGATGTCATAATATCTATTATGCTTAGATGGAGACAAGCAACTGATTTTTCTAGTTAGCTCACCTGAGCCGAAGGCTCAAGTGAGCTATTGCAATCGCCCTTCGTTCGGCGTCCGTCGTCCGTCCTCCGTCGTGCGTCGTGCGTCGTGCGTCGTCCGTCGTGCATAAACTTTTTACATTTTCATCTTCTTCTTGAGAACCCCATGACCGATTTTCACCAAACTTGGCAGGTAGCATCCCTAGGGGGATAGGATCTCAATTTGTTCAAATGGGCACCATGGCCCACCTGGGGGCCCCAGGGGGCCCAAACCCCCTAAAATTAAGGAATCTTTGAAAATCTTCTCTAGAACCAGAAGTGATAGAGCTTAGTTAATACTATGAGTTAGTACATTGATGACTGTAGTTTCAAGTTTGTTCATGGGGGAATCAGGGGTGCCCCCCTTGGGACCCATGGGAGGGGGCTTGGGAGGGGTCCTAATGGGGCCTAAATTGTACATTTTCATCTTCACTTTGAGAGCCCCATGTCTGATTTTCACCAAACTTGGCAGGTAGCATCCCTAGGGGGATAGGATCTCAATTTGTTCAAATGGGCACCATGGCCCACCTGGGGGCCCCCAGGGGCCCAAACCCCCTAAAATTAAGGAATCTTTAAAAATCTTCTCTAGAACCAGAAGTGATAGAGCTTAGTTAATACTATGAGTTAGCACATTGATGACTGTAGTTTCAAGTTTGTTCATGGGGGAATCAGGGGTGCCCCCCTTGGGACCCATGGGAGGGGGCTTTGGAGGGGTCCTAATGGGGCCTATATTGTACATTTTCATCTTCACTTTGAGATCCCCACGTCTGATTTTCACCAAACTTGGTAGGTAGCATCCCTAGGGGGATAGGATCGCAATTTGTTCAAATGGGCACCATGGCCCACCTGGGGGCCCCCAGGGGGCCCAAACCCCCTAAAATTAAGGAATTTTTAAAAATCGTCTCTAGAACCAGAAGTGACAGGGCTTAGATAATACTATGAGTTAGTACATTGATGACTGTCGTTTCAAGTTTTTTCTGACATGGGATTGGCGGAATCAGGGGTGCCCCCCCCCCCCTTTTGGGACCCAGGAGAGGGGATGGGGATGGGTCCTAATGGGACCTGAATTGTATGTTCATCTTCTTTTTGAAAACCTCATGATGAATTTTGACCAGACTTAGCAGGTAGCATCCCTAGGGGGATAGAATCTCAATTCCTTCAAATGGGCACCATGTCCCTCTTGGGGGCCCCTAGCCCCCCCCCCCCCCACATTAAGGAATATTTAAAATCTTCTACTCTAGAACCAGAAGTGGTAAAGCAAAGCTAATACCATGAGTTTGTACATTGATGACTTTAGTTCCAAGTTTGTTCATTGCAGATCCAGGGCTGCCTGCCCCCCCCCCCCCCACCCTGGAGTTGAGGAGGGGGGATCCATTATGCAGACCTAAGTTTCCAATGTTCTCAGGTATGAGTGTGCAAGAATGCATGGAAGGTGAAATTGCAATACTCAGGTGAGCGCGTGACCCCCGGGTCTCTTGTTTTGTTTAACGTATTAGGAACGACTGAACCTTGCCGCAAGATATTCCGCAGATAAGGTTATTCACCAAATTTACGCGGGAACATAGTTGTAGAGGGAATGTGAAACTTATGGATATTCACTTGTATCTTGTATCAGAATGTTCTCAATTGCTTTTTTCCCCTTTTATTCTGGTGATTCAAGGCCAATATGACGAGTGAGTTTTTATTGCCCATATAAATAAAACAATGCCCCTCCCCAATGTCGCGAGTCACAAACTATATCTGCTGCTTACAAAGCCTAGCTCTTTTTGCGGATTCAATTTATTTATACAGCCCATTCGAGCACTTTACATAATTATAACCGCTGTCCATTTATCTCGTGTTCCTACTTATAGTTTCTACACGATTACCAGGGGCCCATCACACCCAATTCCGTGTTTTTTGTTTTTTGTTTTTGACTGTTTTGTATTGTTTTGTTTTTTTTTTTGTTTTGTTTTTTTTTTTTTTTGTTCTGCTTGCAATTATCCAAGTTACAACGAGCGCAGTTAGTACCAGCTAACTGAAATTCTCACATCTTTAGCTGCTGTACGGGTTGTTTTCGTTTCTGTTGCCATGGCAAATGCAATTACGGCGAGCTGCAATTGCCCTGTGATAAACGGCTGCTCTTTTACGAGTTCTAGAAAAAGTATTCGCTAGAGTACGCCACATAGATATGATATCTGTGAAGTGCATGCAACCTTAAAATTAGATTGGATATCAGTCTGTTCGTTATGTTGGGAATAAAAACCCTGGTCTGTTTGTTTTCTTCGATTTCTTGAAGGTGATAGCTACGCGATATGCACTTTTGCTCTGTTTATGATAAAAGTCAAGAAAAATAATATACGAGGCAAATGAAGTGTAAATTTTCATGTATGTATATTATGCTATTTTAGTACATTCATGACGTATGCTCCGGAGCTGGTATATCAAACTGCACACGCGCCCACAAGTGTAGAATTTTCAAAGTGCATTCGTGTTGTTGTTGTTGTTGTTGTTGTTTTTTTTCTTTTCGTGTTCCTGCTTCTTACTCAATGGCAGTTTATGGAAATACACTATTATATACGAGGGTATCACATTTCACCGTATGGATATGTGTATTTCCTGGTATACTGCTTGGCCATAAACATGTATGGTATTATGTACGAAGAATTTTGATGGAGCTGCGGACCTTACACATGAAAGGGATCGTAATAGTTTTGGTTGAGACCTAACTTCAGGTTTCTAACATTTTTGGGCGAGATAATGTGAAACCTCTTATGAAATATGAAAGAGCATGTAATTCCAAGAGGAACTCAACGTTTATTTAGATTGAAATTGATTTTGAAATGGCCGAGATACGCAAAATAGAGCAATCCTAATAAAAAGTGGGACCTATCTTTTGTTATGATCGCTTTAGTTTACTTTGCTTTTGGATATCTCAGCCATTCCAAAATCGAATTTCATCAAATAAACTTTGGATTCGTCTTAGAATGATAGGCTCTGTACTATTTCATAAGTGGTTAATTGGTATCTCACAAAAAGTTAAAAAGCCTAATCCTCGCCTCCACCAACACCTTTAAATGTTCTGTAAGAAGAACATTACGTCATTATCTCTGTGGAGAACGTATCTTTCAGTTTTGATATCAGTGGTTTTCCAAGTGCATTCGTGTGTTCCTCAAGGTCTTGTAACATGCAGAAGTGCAACAGAAGTTCATGAGAGAATTTGAAACTCCTACTGTATTGTATAAAGTCATGGTATAACGACGATAACTGATGGTTGAAAGTTCATTTTGTCACAATCAAGTTGCAAGTTACCTGTACAGTACAACCAAGGAGGTACGTGTACTAGCCACTACCTCCTTGGTACAACCATGGAGCTACCTGGTAGCTCCATGGTACAACATCATGCATGCATGCATGTATACTGTATATTTCCTGTGGGATTGGGGCATTTTGGCTTGTACGTAATTCTGGATAGAAATAGATTGGGAAAATGAATTGATTTTCAGAATATGGTATAGGTCAAGGCTTTTGATGACTATTTTCCCCACCAGTTGTATCGCTTATCTTTCAGTGTTGGGAATGCCCGCAGTTCGCACGCAGTTAACCCCCTGATCCCGTATGTAACGATACTGTGCGATTGGGGGGGGGGGGGGTGTCTCTCGAGTATAGGCCTACAGTGTGCACATTGATTTTCATGAATGAATCACGGATCATACAAAACACAAAGTCGGAAGTGACATGAAAGAAATCTGGAGCAAAATAAAGAGATTATAATGGTACATTTTGTATTGTATTGTCTTCGGGAAATGGTATTGGTCTCAACCGCATAATGCCTGTACTTGCGGATTATAGATTATAGAGTTCGATACGTCGTATAGTCTCACAAAGTCTCCTCGCCCATTCGTCTGCACACAAAAGTCAACGTCTTCACGAAATGTCCTTCGTTGCCAGTAGATTTTTTTTTTTTTTAGATTTTTTAGATTTTTTTTATTTTTTTTTTGTGCTTTTCAGCTTTCTTTCAGCAGTATAGCCCTTCAGTTGGTTAACTCTCTACCAAGGGTCCCCGTTCACGTCCATGGAATAAGATACAGAAATACAATGAAATAGCATATAGAACAAGTCAACTTCAAATACTCAATGATACGAATGATTGATACGAATACCATGTATTATTTCGCTTATTGAAAGTCTTAACTGTGCACCCAATATTCGGATTTAAAAATAAACATGTTTTTACTTGTTTTTTTTTGTGTGTTTTTTTTTTTCAAACACACAAGCCGATGAGAAAGTTCAAAGGTGAAAGGATCACCACGTCAGTATCCAATCATCTGGGGGCATTTCATGAAGGAACTTGTCGGATAAAATGTCCGACAAGTCAATTATATCCGACAAGTTCAGAGGAATCGGCCAATCAGACTAAAGAATTTCTCAAACTTGTCGGATAAAAGAGACTTGTCAGATATTTTATCCGACAAGTTCCTTCATGAAATGCCCCCCTGATGTCCAGTCTTAGTCAATATCATACCTTTTCGTTTAATCAATATTACTCTGATTTGTCCGTTGAAGTCTACAGTATCAAACGAGGGGTGTCTTTTTAATGACCTACTTCTTGCCGCAGACAGGGGCCAGGAGACACTGTTGGTGATGCTAGACTACTCGTCTGCATTTGACACTATTGACCATAACATCATGCTCCGCCGTCTGTCATCGACTTATGGAATTGTTGGTACTGCATTTGATTGGTTTCAGTCTTATTTTAGCAACCGAACACAGAGTGTCTCAATCAATGGTATTGCATCTGCCCCTTATGTTCTCAAACAAGGGGTTCCTCAGAGTTCTGTCTTAGGACCACTGTGTTTCATAATGTACACAGCTCCCTTAGAGGATGTAATTGACAAGTGTGGCATAAGTAAAATTACATATGCTGATGATACTCAGATTTATCTTTCATTGCCAAAAAGCACTAATTCTGATGTAGCAGTTGGTCAGATTGAATCATGCTTAGGTAAAATTCAAGATTGGTCTTTGCAAAATGGTTTGAAATTGAATCTTGAGAAAACTGAAGTTGTGCATGTAAGATCTCGTAACAAGTCCTCAACAACTTTGTCCGTCAATGTTTGCAATACTCCTGTGCTGCCAATTTCTAAGGCACGTGACCTTGGTGTCATTATCCAAGATGATCTTAGTATGAAAACTCATATCAATAACATATGCAAATCTGCAGCCATAGGTCTACACAGGATTGGAAAATTGAGACACTTTCTCGATAAAGCAACTACAGAAAAACTGGTTCATGCGTTTATTCTTAGTCATTTGGATAATAATAATGGTTTGCTCATTGGAGTTCCAGACTCTCACCTGAAAGGACTCCAACGGATACAAAATTCAGCCGCAAGGCTTGTGACACGCAAAAGGAAATTTGATCATATAACTCCAATTCTTCGTAGTCTTCATTGGTTGCCCATAAGAGCTCGTATCAGGTTTAAGATTTTGACCCTTGCATTCAAATGTTTTCATGGAAATGCCCCTGCATATCTCAGTGAACTCATCAAGCCATATCATCCTGGTCGTAATCTGCGCTCAAAATCAAAAAATCTCCTCTCTGAAATAAGTGTCAAATCTAAGACATATGGTGATAGGTCTTTTGGAAAAATGGCACCCTCATTATGGAATAACCTCCCTCTCAGTGTTAGATGCATTACAGATTTTGATAAATTCAAATCTGTGTTAAAAACTCACCTTTTTGACAATTGTTGATTACATGTTTGAATTAGAGAAATATGTGATAGATTTTGTTTCATTATTTTGTACACGCATAGAGACTATTTGTATGGTATTATGCGTTTCTAAGAACTGACTATTATTATTATTATTATTATCGCACTTTTATAGGCACGGTGGCAGACTGCAACGGAAACGTGTATTGTAACTACAGTAGATAAGTATGTTTACTCACATGATTTACGCGAAAAGGTCCTGCATCTGGAGCTTATAGAGATCCCAAATTGGAATTTGACGATTTTTGTTGAAGCGTAACGTGCAACATACCGCATAGGCCTAAATATAGGGTTCCATACTCTTGCAATATCATCTGAATTGCCCATGGCGACGCGGCTTATACATCCGAGCACACACACACACACACACACACACATTTATAGATCTCGTACAAAAGTTTATCCATAATAACACTGGATCTAGGTGTGAGATTCTTCGATTTTTCTCCCTCTACAAATTAAATTTGTTAAGATCGACACTAGAGGGAGACAAGTTGAAGATACTGACACCTGAACCTTCACCCCTCTGAATAAATATCCTTCTTTCATGATCTACCTTTAAAGCATGCGATTGAATGAGATATTTTTATAGTCGAAAACGTTCAAGAGACACAAGGTCGTGTCTCTCAATAAAGTATGCCTAATTATGAGCATATACATGTCTCCCTAAACCTGGACCCATATAGTTTTGATGACATAATAGTAATGCACGTTTAGTTTGCGACGTATTTTCCGATATTTCCTTTTACATGAAACAGAGTAAGAGCTAGAGACACGTGAGAGAGGGATGTAGAGCGTTATACAGTGAGTTCAAATTGCATGAATCAGGTTTTTTGTATGAATCGGCATGCATCGCCTTCCTTTTCTTTCTCTTTTTTTTAAAAAGACAATCGGCTTTTTCCTTTGTTTTTATTAGAAAAACTGTTAAAAAAACAAAGAAAACTATTTTCAAATATATATATATATATATATATATATATATATATACACGTATATATATATATATATATATATATATATATATATATATATATATTCTTTCGGAAGAAAAGATCGCATTCTACAATTTATCTTAGTCTCCCGCATCAACTTTTCCACTTGCTGTGAAAATTGCCAATGTATGTCTGCATGAGTGGCTGTTATGCGTTTTCGTCCATGATGTTCCCCCATGTAAAGTTTCAGTCACTTTGAAATGAAATTTACACGGCAGTACGGCTGTACTTAATTTTTTACCCAGTCGCATGTCACGCGACGTCCATAAAAACCACTGGAGTTGAGATTGTTATTCTCACAAGACCAGAGTCTATTTTGTGCTCTGTCATTCTCCGCCTCTTGATAGGCTGTGTACGTGAAGTTTTATCGATAATATACTGCTTATGAAAACTGCTTCATTTTGCTTCTTTTGATTTATGTGTCAAAAAGAGACACCACAACAAGAAGTTAATGTGATTTTATGATATTGTGTGATATTTTTTTTTTTTTTGCGGAGAATATAGTTATGAAACCGGATACTGCATGATATCACTTTCTATATTGACTATATGCAGCCCTGATAAAATCATGTCATATCCTAGTCTAAGTGGGGTCCATTTTTTAATGCCTCCGCCACGAAGTGTCGCCGGAGGCATTAAGTTTCCGAGTTGTCCGTCCATCCGTACGTTCGTCCATATCTATAGATGCAATGCCTGAAGGTATTAACTTGAAACTTAGTATATGCTTTACCCGATTATTACTCTCAAGATAAAGTTTCGAGCAATAAGGTCAAGAGTCAAATGTCAACCTATCAACAGTTGGGTGCACATGCTCAAAGTCAAAGGTCAAGTTCAATTCTCAACATTTCACCATTTCCCCATATCTATGCAATGCCTGAAGGTACAATGTATTTTATTGAAACGTAGTGTATACATGTATTACCCGATGAATATTCTCTAGAGAAAGTTTCGGGCCTTGAGGTCGAAGGTCAAAGGTCAAGTGAAAATGCTAAAATTTCACTATTTTCTTTATTTATCTTGAAAATTTTTCAAGCTATCTTCATGGAACTTGATACATATGCATGTACTGCCTGACAGTAATTCTCTTAGGAATTTTTGGGATATGGGGTCAAGGGTCAAAGGTCAAAGTCAACTCCTTAAAATTTCACTTTGCAATGCCTGAAGGTATTTTCTTGAATCTTAAGAATACATGTATATTTGCCCAATAGAGATTTTATTTTCTGGGAAAGAGTTTGGCCAAAAGGCCAAAGGTCAAGTGAAATTGCTAATTTTCACTCAATACAGAAACTTGTAAAAGGGTGAAAGGTCAAGTAAAAATCCTCAAATCCCCAAATACCTGCTCTCTTAAACAATATGGCACATAATTCATCCAATTAAACCTAGTTCAAAGAAAGTGAACACTCAACACATTCGTGACAAAGATATCATTTTGTTTATTTTTGTTTACTTTTTTTTCTTGCTAATTATGTGAAACTGTTGTCATACATTGCCAAGACGTACTCGAGACCTATTGGGAGAACCATGCATTATGGCGGAGGCATACCAGTAGCCATAGCGACATTTCTAGTTTCTTCTTACACTTATGGCCATCTTGAAAGACAATTCAGCTGATTGTTTTGGAAAATATGTTAGGCGCCCCCTTCTTTATAGAGCCCCCTTGCTTCCCTTTTCCGCAGAGCACTAAGCTGAACTTAGATTTCTTTAATTACAATTTTGCGTAAATACACTGTATCATCTTTATCTATTTTTGCTTCAGACGTCAGATGATGGGGCCTGCTCTTCTGTACACTTTAAAGAGTCTTGAACAAATCAAGCCCTCAGAATACACAAGAAGCCATCATGCTGCTGTAGTTCACCAACTTTAGGTCTTGGCAAAATAGATATGCACCAGATATGTTATGGTCCAGTGGGATGTAATACTCAAATCTAATACATGTATGGTATTGTATCATTACATGCTAATTCAGCACAGTGCATAGAGATCATGCACTTCGGTATGTATGCACTATACGTAGTATACACAGTGTACGCTTCATCATGCGCCTCCTTATTGATTCGCAATTACACGACTTTCGTGCATATATTATCGAGGTTGGTCAGCTAATCAATGGCCATTGACCCTGACCAGTGGGCCACTTTATTAACATGACATTCACATTTATACAATTAAAGAACGGAGGTTTGTGAGGCCTATTAAGAACTGCCCGACTTAGCATCAACAAAATATTATATGCAAACGGATCGTATGCATCGAAAGTGTATAGTGTTTAATACGAACTTCTATGAATTGACTATATAGCCGCTACCATTGTCTTATGAAGATAACGGAAGAAATTAGCTGTAAATGAAGTCTAGTTTTCTCTCGTGTTCGGGTAACGATCGCTATAAAACAACAGCTATTAATAAGGAGGACCTATGACGTCCATCAAGTTTGTACAAGGGGGTAATGTACTTGGTATCTGTGTGTAAGTTCGAGAGAAGATGTACATGTGTATCATGTTTACGAAGTGAACCGTGCGTTTAGGCCTAGAGTGTATGTACATGTTGATGTATGTATACACAATCTGAAGATTATGTAATAAATCCATGATTATTTGCCCTTTCCTCAATTCCAGATCTTATTAGCAGTTCCTATTAACATTTCAGTCGCTGCATTATTTGTTTCAATTGATTGAAATACGTACTATCCTTTCGATGAAGTTACATCACCTGCAATAGTGCTATGTTTACGCCGCACTATTGCGCGTGTGTGGCGACTTTAATCAAGGAAAGGAAAAAGATGTCGCTCACATTCAGAGATTCCTATTTGGTAGGCCTCATTTAGTGTCGGGCCAAATGGCTTATGCAAGGCTGTGAGTCATTTGCCTTAAAAATGAATGAAGAGAGTGCTTAATGGTGACCTCATTAAAATACTTTTGCCACCACCCCAACTACCCCCCCCCCTTCGTCGCTGGTCGGCGCTTCAATACCGCAGTAATTAGCCACCCCACGAAGAAAGCAGACGACGTCCCTTCATTACATATATTGCGAGTACGAGATAGGTTGGTGCAGTGAAACCATACACGCGGTCTTGCTCAGCACGATATTAAAGGGGCGATTCTAGTCTCCATCAATTTGCAAGTATTGACTGTGATAACCAGAGTGAAATCAGACATACGAAATATCATTATTATCAGACAGTGTTGTGAAAATTATCGGGGGACTTTCGATGTCCAATACGTTCTTAAAGGGAAGGTAAACCCAAAGAACAATGTGGATTGAGTGAAAGCAGCAACATTAGTAGAACACATCAGTGAAAGTTTGAGGAAAATCGGACAATCGATGCAAAAGTTATGAATTTTTAAAGTTTTGGTGTTGGAACTGCTGGAGGAGGAGACTACTAGAGGATATGACGTATGAGTGGACAACAATACAAAGAAAATATAAAGGAAATTCAACAAAATTCACTTTTCTAGAATTATGAAAGAGCAATGGACCAACCGCTTTCAGAAAGCAGGGGGAATAATTGCTACCCTTAACATATGTCAACATCAAGTTGATGGAATTTGTAATTTCATGAAAAATGGATTTTTGCAGGATTTTCTTTATATTTTCTTGGTATTGTTGTCCTCTCATACGTCATAACCTCTAGTAGTCTCCTCGTCCAGCGGTTCCAACATCAAAACTTTAAAAATTCATAACTTTTGCATCGATTGTCCGATTTTCTTCAAACTTTCACTGATGTGTTCTACTAATGTTGTTCCTTTCACTCAATCCACATTGCTCTTGGGGTTTATGTTCCCTTTAAATCTAACCGTGATCTCGGGCACAACCGGTGCGCGTCATCAGACATGAAGCATGCAGACGGTCACACTTTCTCGTATTTCCACATAAAATGTACTGGCTTGCACACAGATATTTGCCGAATTTCCAAACCCTGCATCTTTCTAACACTTTTATGATTTACATAATTATAAAGGAAGGAAGAGATGATATGATTTGCATCATGTTGTACAGTTTATGACTTTTATGTGCAAGTCATTGTGAACATAATAGTGTGACGAGGTGATTATGACTGTATTCGATTCCACTGTCGACACCACTATGATCATGATTTTGATTTGTGTGTGTGTGTGTGTGTGTGACTTTACTCTTCGTTGTGGAGTTCCCTCCGAACAAGGAGCTTCTTGCTCCGAACGTGAGCCCTGCAGCGCATCAGGCCGACCCCCCCCCCCCCATTTCCACGGCCCATGTATTTCAATGACATCTATAGGCCTCCGTACATTCGGACACAATATCAGAGATACTGGTAGCGTGTAGCTGGGATCATGCAGCTCAGAATATAAAATGGAAACTGAAAGCAATGTTAGGCAACGTTAATTCCTTGAAGAAACTTCGATATCGTAAAACAAAACAATGTTTGGTGCAGTTCTTGCTCTTATCTAAACATATACAATTTTGTAGTTATTTTCATACGCTTAAAGGGACTGTACAGTACTCATGGTTGAGGTTGGGGATTCATGTTTTGAACATTGCTAATTGAGATAATGAGAAACCTCTTATGAAATATGAAAGAGCGTGTATTTTATGAAGGATTCAACGTTTATTTGATAAAAATTGGTTTTCAAATGGCTGAGATATCCCCCCCAAAAAAAATGAAAATAATAAAAGGCGACAGGCCACGCCTAATATTAGGATCTCTTTGTTTCACCTTGTTTTTGGATATCTCGGCCATTTCAAAACCGATTTTCATCAAATAAACTTCTGATACCCCTTACATTTGCATGCTCTTTGACATCTCATAGAGTGGTTACTGAATATCTCGCAAAACGTTAAAAGCTAAATCCTCACCTCAACCAGAACTGAACACACCCTTTGATAAACAATATTGTGCGTAGTCCGATGTTTTTCGATGCGCACCATAACTTATTTGTGAGTCGTTTCTTCCGTTATTTATCGATGCCCAAGTCACGCTTTCGTCAGTGAAATATAGAGCATGACTTCGTTTCACTGGCAAACGATTGATAACGGCGAGTTGTATCATTAGATCGTGTTGAAATGAATGGATGAATGTGTAGATTGAAGGGAATAGTTTTGTCTCGACAGAGATAAACACGAAATGCTGATACAGATAAACAAACGGTATTTACTCTAATACTGTAGTACATGCAAAAGTTCCTCATTCTCATCTTTTCCTGTAGCCTATTATGCCCGATATGAACGTGTGAGTTCTAGCCTGGTCCATATCCGATTTCTTCCAGTCGGCAAATATTATGCCAGTATGACGTATCTCATAGTTTTCATTTTCATTCACTATATGTTTGTTGTTTTTTTTTTTTTTTTTCCTTTCGACTCTGCCCCTCTCCCATATACCAACTTCCGCATACAGGTCAACGAACTTCACGCACAATATGTGGATGTTCAAAAACAGCGACGCGGAACGGCTGTATCTGTACACGAAACTACTTGAAGAGCACGTGTGGACGCCGAACGAAGAAAACATGAATTCATTCAGGTGAGTAATATGCGATTCCTGAATTAAAAACTGATATGATTATATCGTTGTGATTTTCATTCAGTTTCCTTCCTTCTTTCTTTTTTTTTTTTTTGTGATGTTGACCGAGACGAAAACATGAGTGATATAAATCGTGTAGCACGCACATTCACGCATGCGTACATAGCCGCGTACATGCAAATATATGCGTGCATGTGTCGGGTGTATTTTTGTTTTGTTTTCGGGTCGTTTGTTTTTGTTTATTCTGATATGCGATAGATACAAGGTCATGTTTCCACTAACGGATTTGATTTATTTTTTTTTCTCTCTGCCAAGTGCCGACGTCATAATGCCATTCTTTGCTTGTAGTGCTTGCAAGCGGCATCGCGAGAGAAGTAGGCATATTTAATTTCGTCGATATGGCATCAGTAGCCCGGATGAATTGAGTGAATTGAACGTGGAGCTTATTGTAGCTCTATGACTTGAATGTGGTAGCCAGGTTGACAACAGCCGAGAACTTTACTTTAAGCTGCAGTGCGCCCATTTCTGCTTCGAGGATCCGACATAGAAGGAAGTAAACGTCAGTAAATTTGATTGACGTGAGCGAGTGACGCCAGTTTCTTTGAAAGTCTCACACTTATTAAATGATCTTTACTGGTATGAAATTCACTAAAAGATTCACTGTTTTCGTTTTTCATAATACATTATAGACCAACCTGTTACAATCCAGTCCTGAAATGCGCAGGGATGGGGGTGGGGATTGGGGGGGGGGGGGGATGATTCCAACTTACTCTAGTAACTCCACTAAGATGTCCCGATAGAATACGGTTTCGCTATACCCACAACAATTTCACGCGTTTGATGAATCTACGCCGAAACAAAATGTTGTCCCCCTAGGCTATATCTAAAAGAAACAGTGTCCAACCTGCATCATGAGAGGCATATCATAGGCAGAGGGGTTCACCTTCATTGGCCACGCCTCAACTGGCTGGTATATTTAGTAGGTTACAGCTCGTTATTCCGAAGGTTCGTTATTCCGAAGGCTCTTCAGTCCGAAGATTCGTTATTCCGAAGGTTCGTTTTTCCGAATTTCATTTTCGGATTAACAAATCTTCGGAATAACGAACCTTCGGAATAACGCCACAAAATGTTCGGATTAACGAACCCTTTTTCATTTTCGGATTAACGAACCTCTAGGTATAGTGAATTTGTGTGTTTCGGATTAACGAACCTTCGGAATAACGAACCTTCGGAATATCGAACCTTCGGAATAACGAACAGCACCCATTTAGTAACCCTATACCAAAGTGTAATGCCATAGTCATTCATCGCCATGGAAACTAGTTCTTATAAGCAACCTCATCTGGCCCGAGTGTTAATGCGCGCACCTGGTTCCGACCCAAGCTATAACAAAAAGACTGTGACATCATCGCTTAGGTACTCTATATTGCTTAATATAATAAGTTTGTTTGTTTGTTTGTTGGTTGGTTGGTTGTGTGTTACTTATTGGGGGGAGCGAGTCGGATCTTATAATAATAATAATGATGATAATAATAATAATAATAATAATAATAATAATAATAATGATGATAATAATAATAATAATAATAATAATAATAATAATAATAATAATAATAATAATAATAATAATAATAATAGTAATAATAAAAGATGATGATGATGATGATTATCGTCATCATTGTCATCATGATTAATGATACTAGTAGGAGTAGGAGTAATAATATCTTTATTACGAGAAAGTGATGTGGCTCGGTTTGGTCCATTTTATCATAGTACATACTGTATGTATTTGCCGGTGTGAGACCTAAAGAACGATTCCGAATACGGTGTGGAATTGTCCTTGGTTGTGGAGCACCTGCTTCGTCATAAAAGCGAGAAACCTTTCGTGGGTTTAGGTCAGCGAGTATCCAGTCGCAGTTCCCCGCCGTTTATTGTAGGCACCACCCGGCGCGCGTACTGAAGACGTCACCATCAATGATGCGGGTTTGTGGTAGGGTCGTATCCATGGTAACAGTACAAATCCGCCTCATTCAATGCAATGAAGACAGATGGCGGAGTTTTAAACGCGCAGGTGAGGCCACAGTGATGTGCCGCGCGCAAGCGATTAATATCGGTCGTTCGCTATTATTGTGCGAAAGAGCGTGATTATTTTGTAAACAAATTGGACAGCGCAGCTTTCGACATGTCGTAGATTCTGTGAGGATGATTTTATGATCTACTGAATGGCTACTCCCATTGACAATTTCCTACACTTCTTAGTGGCCATGAGGATTTCTCGTGGCAGTCTATTCGCAGCACCTGCGTATTTGACGTATGTTTCTGCGGCTAGATAATTTTACATGTAATTGTTGCAGCAGATTTTTTTTTTTTCAAGCGAGCGTTAATTTGCACTTAAAATTTTATGTGTGCTTTATCTAGCATCATAATCTATCATGGCCGCGATCCTGTATGTTATCATTTGCTCTTCATGCGTGTGTGTATCTCGTTACGTTTATGCATACCAATGTATTTTCACGATAACTAGCAATCTATCAAATTTGCGACAAATAACAGTAAAACGGTCCAGTTCAGTGCATAATACACGAACACGGTTATAACGATTCCGGTTCCGGTTACAACGAAGTAAAAATTCACGCGGCAACATTATCCACTCTATTGTATTGTGTGTGTGTGTGTGTGTGTGTGTTTTCTTCGGTTTCAACGAAATTTCGATATAACGAAAGAAAACGGCCGTTCTTGAGGACTTCGTCATAATGGAGTCCACTATATCATGTTTCCAACGTGAGGACGTTTCTCACTTCTCAACATGTTACTAAGGTGGCTCTCCAGTGGATTTTCTATACAAAGAACGAATCGCAAATCATACTCCTATAAATACAGCTATAAGCACTGCGCAGATGAAAGTCATTCCAGTATACGTAGATCAGAGTGATCGTCAATGTCTGAATGAACTTTTTGCTTCTGCCCTTATCTCCTCATTCTTTCTTTGTTTTGCTTTGTATCGTTTTGTGTTTTAGTGTTAAGTGTGGTTTTTTATTTTCCCCTTTGCTGAGTAAGATTCTCATGATGGGGAGGTTCTGATACCTGAAAAAGGATTGTCTGGATTTCCTGGCTTTGTTTTTACTCCCCATTTTTTTGTTGATACTTTTTTTGTTACTTTGTTTTTTTTCACAAATCTTTCCGCTACCATTCAGCAAGTCGTAGTGTACATTGATGTTAGGGGAAACATTCCCTTGAAAGTGCAATATGTCCCGTAGCGAATGTCTGACCTCGGACACGATAATGGTTAACCTATCGAGAGTGTCTGGTGCTCTCCTTAGAATTTTCCTTTCTTTTTTCTTTCTTTCTTTCTCCTTTTTGTTTTGTTTTGTTTTTTGTTGGGGGGATCTATCAGTGTGACTTGGGCTATCAAAGGGAAATTGCCTGATTTCAGCAACAGGTGTGATTTCATGTCTTAAATTGCTTTATAGAGTTCAGCAGTTTCTTCTCATCCCCACACCTCCCCATGTTTGGTTCTCATGGCTCTGTCTGATATTCCTGTGTGTGTCTGTGTGAATTACATAACTTAACTCCGCAATCGCTTTACCAGTACAATGTGTCTCCAAAGCTTGGGTCTGCATGGCGCCCCTGTACAAATGAATCATGCTCATTATGACTTAACAGCACCACACCGCGCACCTGTTTTGTTACGATCGATACACACACATTTCACGTTGCTGGGTTTTTTTTTTCTTCGCGTTCTCGTGATCGTCAGGTACGAGCTGAACACGGAGTCCAACGTCACCACCGACCACCACCTCATCATGACGCAGGACAACGTGAAGATGGGCGAGGAGATCCCATGCTACGTGGCCACCAAGTCCTTCTGGCAACTCAAGGCCTTCACCGTCGAAGAGGAGTTCATGGCAACGTTGCCAAAGGTTGGAAAATCATAATCCGTGTGTGTGTGTCATCGTCATAGTATTCACCGTTGTATGACAATGATAATGATGAAAACGACGATGATGACGACGATGACGATTTTCTAATCGTAATGATTTTATAATGATAATGGTTTCATTTCATTTTATATCATTTATATATCCACAACTTGCACAACTCAAGTAGAAAAAAAATGAACAATACAGAGACAACATGGCAATTAAATGCAATACAGAGTGTGTAAAGAAGGAAAGGCCGATTATCTGTCAAGGCTTCTCCTGAATACTAAGAGGTAACAATTATAAATAACATTTTAATTAACATATTAAATCATTAGAGTCTATAGCGCAAAATTCCTTTCGGTTAACACGAAATTTCGATATCACGAATGAACGCTGCTGGCCCGTGGATTTTGTTATAACGGGAGTCGCTTGTACAAAATATCATATCAATATCGTCATTAAAGTTATGTCCTGGACGCAACGATGAAATGATTATTATGTTCTACAAGCTAGAATTGTTTATGTTGTAATAGAGGACATCTGGAGGGGATTGCCCGTCGGCAAACCATAGAAGACGATGTCAATAGAATGAAGCTGAGAATGAAGTAACTTTTTCTCGATTACCGATTCGCTCTCACATTGATAGTTACTATAGTACCTGTCCATCTTTCACAGGCATCGCCAATGGCGGGGCGGAAGTATAAGAAGTGCGCCGTCGTAGGAAACAGCGGGTCGCTGAACAACACCGGGTGCGGCCAAGAGATCGACAATGTCGACTTCGTGTTCAGGTAGGTAGAGGCAAGACAGATGGCTATGTCTTGGTCCGGAGGTCGGCTACACGCTTGGCCTACCATAGTTCTAGGCTAGGTTCTGACACCAGCCACTATATTGATTCTTTTGCTGGTATCACTCTCCAGATTACACGCAAATATTCCTATTTACGAAGGGAATTGAATTATGGTAAATGTAGAATGAACTGACCTTGGCCAGCAGAGGGATTTTGCCGAGGTTTCATTTCATTTCATTTTATTGTTTCTGCATGGTACAAATAATCAACAATGATCACTTTCAGAAATATGGTTCATCATAATTCATGGCTAATTTTGCTCATGAAAGGTAAGCAAATCATTGTGACAGAGAATGGAGACATAATAAAAGAAAAAAAAAATCAAGGTACCATACAGGAGGATCCCCAGTGAGCCGAGCTTGATATTGGGGCCTCATTGATTTCACAAAGAAATAAATAAACAGTTTTAACCAACTATCGACTTACTTAACTACAACGAAAACAAACTATTTCACACAACAAAACATAAACGGTAATGTACAGTTTGAAGTTTGAAGTTTGAAATGGTTGAGATGCTAGGGTGGGCTCGTAGTGCACCCAGGAACCAGGGGTTGAAGATTTGTGTATGAAGTCATGTGACAGATTGGGAAGAGCAAGGAGGTATCCTTGGTAAAGGCTTTGTATTGAAGACTATGAAAGCCTGTCACAATACTTTGAACCTTAGTGCCTGAAAGGAAGGCTGGCATTTCCGGTAGAGTCGATTGCCCAGACAGTAGATTTCAAGCTCGCAATGCTGGTCGAACTCACCTGACCTCGCGACGAGTGTTTCTACTGTAGCTACACAAGGACAACCCTTGGTATCGAAACAGCTCACACACCAAGTGTTATTGCTCAGTCAGCATGGCTGAGAATGGCTGGGCTATAATAGAGAGTCATCTCTATCTTTATCTCTCATAATACAATAAGTGGTGGTCATGGACATCCATCAGTGTGTGTGTGTGTGTGTGTGTGTGTGTGTACTATCTGATTACAGTACACTACATACGTACACGTTGATAAATATATAATGTATAAATATACGTATATAGTTATATTTCTCTCTCTCTCTCTCTCATATATATATATATATATATATATATATATATATATATATACACACACACACACGTTTATGAATATATATACTCATAATATATATAATATATAATCATTTATAGTATGTATATATCGAGATACAAACGCATATGCTTATCTATGTATTTGAATATGATAGATACAAAAATAAATACAGATGTAAAAATGATATATTTGTATGCCTGCATATTATCTATTTCATATTGCTGGTAGCTACAATATAGCAAGCCGTGTGCGATAGGCCCTACCTACTGTATATACTACAGTACTGTTCATGCTGTGTGGATGACATTTTGGGTTGTCGTTGTAACAGATGCAACGCAGCGCCGGTGGAAAACTACCGCAACGACGCGGGGAGCAAAACGGATTTCATCACGTTCAACCCCAGCATCCTGTACAAACAGTAAGTGACTTCTTTATATAAATAAATAAATAATATATATATATATATATATATATATATATATATATATATATATATATATATATATATAAAGTCATCTTTTAAAGGGATGGTGAAGTTTTGGTTGAGATGGGGACTCGGGTCTTTATTTACTTTTTTTGTGATATAATTAGAAACCACTTATGTGAAATATTAAAGAGCATGCAATGCTAAGAGAAATTGAAAGTTCATATGAAGAAAATTGGTTTTGAAATCATGGCTGAAATGTCAAAAAAACAAAGCAAAACAAAATGGTCCTAGTAAAAGGTGGGGCCCATGTTTTATTAGGACCGTTTTGATTTTGTATATCTCAGTCAGTTCAAAACCGATTTTCATCAAATAACATTAAAGTTAAATAAAGTTTGCCCTGGCTAAGAGAGTTGCCATGTTATGTCAATTTGTTTGTTTGTATGTGTTTGTTTGTTCGTCTGTAATATGATTAAAGGCTTGAAGTTAGATGGGATGTGCATGCGACTTGGCGTTTGCAGTAAGTTGACTTCTCAGCTATCCCACGTCTAGTCTCACTTTATTCATACCTATTTTCTTCTCCTTCTTCTTCCTCCTCCTCCTTCTTCGTCTTCTTCTTCCACCCCGAAGCTTCGGCGGTCTCTCCAACGACAGCAGCGTCGAGTCGTACGTCCAGTTCATGCAGCAGTACAACAGCGTGGTGTGGTATCCCTGCTTCGGCTCCCGGAAGCTGGTGGACCCCTGCCGCCAGGCCATCAGCTACCAGACCCGCATCTCATCACAGCTGGTTATCGGTCACCCTCGCCACTATACCAGCATGTGGGCGTTCTGGAAGCGGCGTGGCCTCAGGAAGAGACCTTCCACTGGTGAGTTTTTCACTTGCGATTTAGAAATTGAGTCATTCATTTATTTGTAGTATTGTGTATCTTTGTATTATCATCATGACTAAGTCTGTCATTTAGTAGCTGATATAATATGTTTACATGTATATAATATTAATTAAATGTTATTACTTTATCATTGTTTATACAAATATCATTCTCTAATGATTTCGTGACTGTGACCTTAAGCAGGAATTTGAACGCTGCATGGCACGCCACATGTTCAAGTCATGTTATGTGGCAGAGGGTCCATTATAATTATTGTTGCTTGCAGAAGAAGAAGTAGTAATAGCGGTAGTAGTAGTAGTAGTAGTAGTAGTAGTAAAAAGTAGTAGTAATAGTAGTAGTAGCAGCAGCAGTAGTTGTAGTATGATATTATACAAATATACTTTGCCTTGAGAGTTTCTGGTTAAAACTGTGGGCAGGAGTGACTCCAAAATAGTACTACTGACTGAAGGGTGCAGCCTCGAAGTGAAAAGTATTGTTGGAGTACATTTGGAGTGCCTTTTGAGGCACCGAATATAATTGTGCTTCTCTGGTATTCTATTAAAATCAGTCTAAACATGGGTGTGGAAAATCGGCGTGATAGATTTTTTTTTTTTTTCAATTTTGATTTCTTGTTTTCAAGATAGTTTAATGTTTTCTATAGATTAAAAGTATCCACATTAAATGGTTGGAAAGAGAAGTCGTATTGTAATTGTTCCAGTTTTAAACTCTTTCTTTTTTAGTATTCCAAATGTAATTCATCGTATATTTTATCAGTATTTCAAGATATCTCTTTCAGCTCAGAATTAGGCTGCTGACATGTTAAATACTTTAAGTCTTGATGTTTACCAGAACTTTACATTTGTTTTCTCTTCAAACTCACGCACTTAGGCCTGTACCTCGTCGGCGTCGCTGCCACAATGTGCGAAGAGATTCACCTGTACGGCTTCTGGCCGTTCCCTGTCGAGATGCGCGGCGACGCGTTCACGGAGGTGCCCTACCACTACTTCGACAAGGTGCCGTTCACCAACCACCACAACGCCGACACCGAGTTCCGCATCATCCTCCAGATGCACATGCACGGCGTGGTCAACCTCCACACGGGCGTCTGCAAGTCGGGTCACTGACCCCCGAGCATCGTCGACATCGCCATCGCCATCGCCTTGATAGTCGCCGGCAACCGTCATCGATGTCTTCTGAATGTCTCCGGCGCCATCGCTGTTTTCCAGATGCCATCAAAGACTTCGTTGTCATAATCGTCGTCATTCAGATGCTATGAGCGTCATCCAGATCACGTTATCGATGTCATCGTCGTGGTCTAGAAAAGTGAGAGAAACACGTGACCGGGTTTGACAAAGCCTTGAAAAACAGTCCTGGAATTTCTCCAAGCAGCCTTGAAAAGTACTTAAACCAATGTACTGGACTTTGTACAGCAGATTCTGTATTTTAAGATATCGCTATTTGAACCTGCTGATCGTATTTTGTGAAGATTTGTCTCTTGAAACTTATTATGTGTGTGTGTTATTTTGTGCCTGACCAAAGGCTGTGTTGTCACGATTGTTCGCGTGGCCTGAGCAGCCTTTGATACGACGATTGCGATGTAGATAACGTCGTCGTCGTCCAGCACAGTCGGGTGGACGGTGGGAGGGAGACGAGTGTTTGTTAGCCTGATGAGCTGTCATGCCCGATGTCTAGGGGGTGTAGAATCGGGCCAAGAAATGAAGGGTAGCACGTAACACTTGAACACACAGCACTGTCCGTCCGTCCCCGCTAGGTATCACAAATGTAGGTAAGCGCTGGCTCTGATTGACGTTATATTCAGTTACTAAAGGTATCATCTGCCTGTGTGTTAGTTGTTGTTGTTGTTTTGTTTTTGTATTGTGGACTGTTGGCAGGGGGTGTGGTGATTGTAGGTGGTGTAGTCATTAGGCGCGGTCAGACTGGCAAAAGATCGCGAAGTTTAAGGTCGCGATCTTTAAGATCTCGAAGTTTTGCCAGTGTGACCACAAACTTCCCGCGAAACTTCCCGCGAAACTTCTCGATCAGGTTTGCGGGCGGTGCCTCCGAAGCGCGAGGCCATTGTCATGTACAGATGGGCATTGTTATGTCACAATCGCTAGCCATCGGACGGCGCACTCTTGCTTGCGCGCGTACCAATGGCCCAAACTTCGCGATCTTAACCCTATTCTAACTGGGCTATTTGAGACCAAGTTTTTACTGAGGGGGGGTCAATTTGACCCCCCCCCCCTTCAGATCTCGGCCGCCGATCGTGCAATCGCCGCGAAATTTTGCCTGAAGATAGAGCTGGATGTAAACTACAAGATAACATGGTCATACAATAGAAAAATATTGCCTTTCTATTTTTAATAAATTAATTATGCAAATTTGTGCATGAAATCATATTTTCACCATAACTCCATTAAAAAGACTGGAGGGTTGCTAAATTTTTGTGTCAGAATTCCTCAAGACACATCAAACAATTTTCTTGAAAAAAATTAGCACAATCGAAATCAATTTCTTTTGTTTTTTATTGTTTTGTTAATTTTTTTATGTATTTTATTGTTTTTTCGACCTTTTGTTTTGTATTGTTTTTTTGCCAAAATTTGTTGCAGGCACTTTTTCAGGCTTATCTACACTAGAATTGATTAATTTCAATGGTTAAAAGTTGAATAATCTAATTTATATCAATTTAACCAAAAAACACAATTTGCATTGGCTTTGCACACGATATCATGAATTTGAGCTGTTTTTTGGTTGACATGCATATGCAAAACATTACGTAACTTCAAAACGGTGTACCCGGACGTCGCAAATTTGGTCTCAAAATATGCGGGAGACGTCAATGAAAAAAGTCGTGAAACGACGCGGCAAAATCTTTGCGCGTTGCGAAATCGTGGCGCGAAACGTCGAGGGGGGGGGGTCAATTTGACCCCCCCCCCCCCCAGTTAGAATAGGGTTAAACTTCTCGATCTTTTGCCAGTCTGACCGCGCCTATTTGAGGGGGTGTGGTCATTGGAGGGAGCGTGGTCTCTGACATAAGCCTAACTTCACTTTCATTAGGAAGAGTTCGAAGCATGGTGAGGATGGAGCGTGTGGATCCAGTAGGCAGATACAGCGGATCCTTTGCCATACAGTCCCAAGTCAGTCCATCGATTTTTCTTCAGTGCATTCCAAGCCTCTCGACTGCATTCCAGATCTGTGATTGCCGTATGTCATTTTCTTTGAAACAAGGTGTAAGGCTTTCTTTTTCCACAAAGAAATTTTATTCACTTTATATTGGTACAAAACAAATGTCACATATGATAAGTAAAGACAAATACATGTTAATACCTCTATTATTATTCATAAATTTATCTAACACAATTTGACAGGTAGCTACAAACAGTCTAAATAATATGAATACGATTCCAAATAATGAATACAAAACCTTTTTTTTTTTTTTTTTGAGAAAGGAACTGGTCAAATTATAATGAATAAGAATCAAATTTTGAGTTGGTGGTAGGAGTCGTAGCATGATTGAAGTAAAAGTTATCCTGCTTACAGACAATCTTCTTTATGGGGAGAAATGGCAGTAAGTGACAAATAGAATTCTGCACCCATGTGGAAATGTTTTTATTTTTGGCAGACAGAATAAAAAAACACCTTATCCTAACAAAGCCTTCGGAATCTGAACTACGCGTTTTACGAGATGCCGCGGTTATGTTTGATTTAATGTTGTCCTTTTTTATTTCAATTTTGATTTTCATATTGTTTAAAATTGTCTTTTAAGTGGCGTTTTGTAAGGTGCTTTTTTAATTGTTGTTGTTGTTGTTGTTGTTGTTGTTGTTGTTGTTGTGGGTCAGCAGAAGTATGTTAAATGTTTTACTGGATTCTGACTTCACCACCAAAGAGGCACCGCATAACATTATATTCAGCACACCCTTATATATCGAACTGATGCTAAAACTACTATGTGGTAAGCACATGAAGTTTGATATTGTATTCGAATTATTTGTACTGCCCAATAGTGTGCCTTTGCATGCATTTCTGTTTTTTCTTCTCCTTTTTTTTTTTTCTTTCCTGTTCTGCATTGACCATCCATTAAACACAGGTGCTGTGTGGTGTAGATGTGTAGGTATTGCAATGCACAACTTCGACAGGTTGCTGGTTCAAATCGCAGTGCAGCTATGCGGCACGATATTGTGTGCCCAACTTTGGCTATTAGGACAACCAGAACTGCCCCGCCCCTGTCGGCTGAAGCGAACACGGGCACCCACGGTTTATTTTTGTTTGTCTATTTGTTTGTTTGTTTATGTTTGTGTGTTGTTGTAAGCAAAGAAGAGTGTGCAAAATAGTGGAGAGAACGGCTAACTAGCGCAATAAGGAATCTAATCGTAAAGAAACTTAAGTTGTTCTTTAAACTATTTTGTGAATTAAAGCGCGCCTCTTATACTTTGATGTATATTCATTGACGTGTTCAGCGGCAGGCGCCTAGGCCTTGTGTTTATGTCTGCGAAAAGTGCAATCTTAAGTTATTACGGTTGTCTATTTGTCTGCGGTGTGTTCGCCATGGGTTAGTTATTCACCCTCCCCCCCCCCCTTTCCCCAATCCTATCTGTCAATCACTTAATATATGCTTCTTTGGATATTGAATATTGTGAAAAGTAACTTGTGTTGCAAAATATAATAAAGTTTATATTTCTTGGGTTTGTGTTTAGTGGGAGTTTTTTTTTATTATTATTTTCATTTGTCTCGAATTATATTGTCCGTTTTGGTAGTGCACATCATGACTTCGATGATTAATTGGCGGAGAAGTAGACAGAACATATTTTTATATGTGATATTTGGGTTTTGTTACAATGAACATCATCATAATTAAGTGCGCTAATTCGCAAGCCAAATCTCAATTTCTGCATTTAGGTGAATGGACAATATCTCCATTGATGAAATATCACTTGATAAAGTTGAAAAAAAAAAACCAACAACTTATGAATAATAAGTATCGGACATTCTTGGTAGTTCTTGCTTGTGAAATGAAGTGTTCTATTTATCTTTGTATTTATGTGTGTGTTCATCTTTTTATTTATTAATTCATTCATTTACAGGCCCCAGTATGTATATATATATTTTTTCTTATTTTGTAAGAGTCTTATCTAGAGCTGTCAGGATTTTTAGGACACTTTTTCACCGTGAATTATATTTTCACATCGTTTCTGGCTTCTCCCAAAGTATGGGTTACCGGGAGGGGGAAAAGTAATAAAAAATGACTAAACAGGATTGAACCTTTAGGGGGAAAGCAATGTTTATGTTTGAGGACTGTTTTTTATTTTTCCTTTGAAGCTGGTACTTTCAATAAGATTCCAGACAGTGGTTATGAATACCTTGAAATTTTTCCCGTGACAAATACACCAGTGTCGACTATGCTTGGATCCATACCACCTAATTATGTAGGCCTCTGGTATTTTCTTATGTTTTTCCCCTAACTGCTATGGTGACAAATTACCCATTTTGGCAAATTAATGATTACTCTTTCCTAGAGAGTATGAACCGTCCAGGTAGACTAAGGACTACTATTGCTTCGTTTCCACGAGTTGAATCGTTTCTTCTTTTTCTTTCTTTCTTTGATTATGTGTGTATGCATGTGTATCTGTGACATGTACATAATTCATGTCCATTTTTATGTATTCATGTATCCAATTGTATACACATTCGTGGCGTCCGTGGATTTTGCGCTTGTATGAGTATACGGATGTTACGTAACAGTTTTAGTGTATTTTTATATGAATGCATGTGCATGTCACACGAAGAGATAAGGCGTTGCAAAAACACAAGACGTGACGAATTAGGTTGATAACGTCTTCTCATGTAGAAATCTTGTTGATATTGATTAAATGGAATCCACCCCTACTTAAATGTGAATTTAGTGCGTGCTAAATTAAAACAATAGTGTGGATTACATCGGTGAAGTTTGAGGACATTTGCACGAGCCGTTCAAAAGTTTTGCATTATTTTCCTGTGTTGTTGGATGGGAAGGCTACTACAGTGTGTTTTGTCACGATATCAAAAAAAAAAAAAAAAAAAAAAAGAGAATTCCATATTTTTTGGTCGAGTGAGAAGTACACATTGCCTCGACGTGTTATTGACGTAACAATAGGGTTAAGGTTGATATTACTCCCTGGATTTTAAGGGGCTAGGTGAACTGCTGTTTCATTCACGCTAGAAAAGTTAAATACCAATGTATATTTGGAAATATCTCTTCACGTTTTCTTTATATTCAACCATTTCTGTGACATCGCGAACTGTTGTAACCTTCTCATCCAGTGCGTGGCGATATATCAGTGTACTAACTACACACACCCCTTCCACGGTGGGCAGATAATATTTTATGTCTTCGAAATAGACCGGAAAACAGGGCCATTATTTTCATATTATAGTAGAGTCATGATAAGTTGGTCTTATCATTATCGCTTGCTGTAGAACACGGATGTTTGACTATATAAAACGATTTTTCGTAAAATCCAAGTTGTTATTGTGCGTGAAAGCGGGCAGTGTAGCCTTATTTTGCTCATTACCATTTACAGTGATATTGTTACTTCCCGTGAACCCAACGGCATTTATGTATGTACGTATCGGTCGCATCGTTGTAATGATTATGATAGCTTGCTTGACAAGGCATGAATTCCGGCCAGAGCGGTTAACATTTGTGTAGCTGTAATTTTCAGAGTAATGAAATTCTTACGTCGAGTTGTTTTTATTGCAACTGGTTGACAAGTTACCGTACATCGACGTAAATAAGCACTGAATTAATTGAGACGCCTGTCCGATGATCGGGAGGTCATAGGTTCGAATCCTGCCAGAGAATGTATGCCCATGACTTTCTTTTTTTTTTTTTCAATCGTGGCTACTCGTAGACACTGATCAATTCGGTGCTTAGTTACGTCGACATAGGGCACTTTTCAATCAGCTATCATTTTCATTCTTAGTTGTATATCCGAGATACACACATTCGCAAGTGGTATAGTACTGAATGCGGACATTGTTGGTGTGGTTTCGTACTAGTACTTTCTCTGCGGCGGTATTTATCAGCAGCGATACTGTGGTCACATAGGGACATGTAATTAAAAACGATTATACAAGAATCATTTATGAAACGCTCAGAACATTCGCTGCCATTGTGCGACTGCAGCATGCACGATTTTTGACTATGCGCCAAAGATTTGATCGCACTTTCTTCGAAGATTCTATTCCAGATTGGAAAGGTAGTTTCGTCTTGAACGATGTCTTTTTGACAAGGGCAAAGCATGCACTACAAAATGTGCGAAACGTAGTCATCCGTCTATTCACAACTGACCGAGGCTATAGCTTTGGAAGAATCCTTGTAACAGTTGTGCCACGCCAAATGGTGCGTGCTGTCATCATCGATATTATTATACACACTGGATTGCACGGGATCAGTGTCATATATAGCAACAGCGCCCCCATCACGAAGCCAGCTACAGTATCTGAAATGTATCTAAATGTTCTATAAAAGCAAAAACAAAACAAAACAAACTGCTCCATTCACTCGCATAATGTTATCAAGTTTATTTTAGCATTTTATACGTCTCATTACGTATCATTATGGCAATGTGAATGTCATTTATGGAATGAAAAAAACTTCGTCTTTTTGTAACTATATTTTTGCACTCATTTCCTACACTGAATGGGAGTACTCACCTTAGCTACTTCCGATGACGTCAACGTCGTGCATATGGCAGTGTAAAACGTGCCATATCTAGTTTGTAAAAATGTCGATGACCGTGACATGATAAATTCCATTGACTTGAAGATAGACTACTCATAATATTTACGAGTAGAGTCACACATTGTGTATGTCAATATGCACATACCACTTGGTGTGGGATTCTCACTACTCCGGAAAGCACGATTTGTTCCTCCGCACCCATTTGTCTAGCCAATCACCGGTATGCCTCAATGCCAAAAATTAGAACACTTTTACGCAGCACATGTGTATGGTCGCACAAGCATGTCATTTGTGCGTTTCAGAGAGCAGCGAAACCTCCTACAAATTATGTTACATGCACTGCCATCATTACAAGACCCAAGGGTAGTTTATTTTCATACCATGTAGCATGATAGGCTCTTTTTTTTTTTGGGGGGGGGGGGTAACAATGCAAATTATGTTCAGAGATTCGGGATCTGCATGTTTTGATGTTGTTTGGGTTTTTTTTTAAGCATAGTATCAAGATTGGTTGTCACGTCAGTGCCTGGTGGGAATACAGCGTATCTCACAATAGTTCGGTGGTGTGGTTGTGTCTGAAATACCAGTACTATGTGCCCCGAGATTGCAATATTTTTTGTGTATTACACTGTGTATGCCCACCCAGACTTTGGTTCGACTGTCGAGTTGGCGTGACGTCTCGATGACGTCATTATGTTGATTTTTAAACGGATGGCAATTCCTTCTCGGTACCTGTGCGTGTATTTGGCATTTTGATGATGATCATTTTTTGTCGTTTTGTTCTTGTATTTATGAATTGTAACCGTTATTGTTGGTGTGCATCTTGTTACTAACCATTACTGTTACGTAATTTCATTACAGTGGTTGCATTACATTGGTGTAATTCCTTTTACCACTATTTGGATTATTGCTGGTGTTACAATTGCTCGTTTAATTAGATGAATTAGTTGTTGTTGTTGTTTTTTTTTAAGTTTGCTGTGATTATTATCAATATCACCTTTCATTTCATAAGATTATTTACTAAACGAAATGTAGAATTTAATATACCCCCAAAAGAAGGGGAAAACTCTTTTACCAGGAGTGAATAGTAATAGTGATGGTGACGTTGATAACGATAAAGATTATGCATACCACACAAGATAAGATTAAGATAAAGATAATGATAATGAAAATAGATATTATTTAATGATTGTAGTCATCTGAGCTGTTACACCCAAAGTTATGTGAACAATTTTTTACAACAAAGACTCTTGGCCAGTTGTGATTCTCATCAACCTGTTTACACGGGTCATTCTTGTCGTTCTGTTCATCACGAGGTGCGCCTGGTGGTCATGTAAATGGAAGAAGGTTGTTTGTTTTTCGTGATAGAAAACATTATTGTGTACATATTCGCAGATCGAGTATGAACCCTTTTTTAAAGGAGGCTGATCGTATTATTATCTTCCACGTGGTTGTGGCAAGGTCCCACATTAGCTTCTTGCGTAGGCGTTACTATATCAGGGTCAGAGGATGGGCATTATTTGCGGACATACTTTTCTTTTCCTTGGAATTTCTTTTCCCACGCTGCAAGACGTGTCTTCCGTTTTCCCTCGAGTTGCAAAAGTGAGAAGGAGGAGGAGGGAGAAGTATAATGTAATACTACACAGCGCCCCTAGCTTCCGACGTAGACAAACGTAATAGCTTCAAGTGCTGTATCGTTTATAGATATTATGTTTTGATTGGTATGGGTTCTGTCGGGGACTCGAGAATCGCGCCGAAGTGCCACCCACAAGGTCATAGCGAGGTCGAGATGCCAACGTTTTTGCGCTGGTTTGGTGATGTCTCCGCAGTTCTATCCTACACCTGTAATGAAACTAACTCGTTTCCTACCGGAACCTGGTGGTCTATGTAATTAGTCAATGGGGATTACAGAATTCAGTACGGAAAGTGTTAAAACAGGTGCTAGAACGCTGCTCGAGATTAGAATGATGCTCGTCTTTAAGGACCACTGAAAGTTGGGTACCACATCACTTGTTGTTGTTTTGATTTATTCATTATTGTTATTATTATTATTATTATTATTATTATTATTATTATTATTATTATTATTATTATTATTTTGTTGTTGTCATGATGTATTGCATTTCACTGAGTGACACTTCATATACTTCGTTAAATCTAGGTTGATATCATTATTCGTTTGAACGGCAAACAGAGGGCTGAACATTCGGGTGCTGTTCGTTATTCCAAAGGTTCGATATTCCGAAGGTTCGTTATTCCGAAGGTTCGTTAATCCGAAACACGCAAATTCCCTATACCTAGAGGTTCGTTAATCCGAAAATGAAAAAGGGTTCGTTAATCCGAACATTTGTGGCGTTATTCCGAAGGTTCGTTATTCCGAAGATTTGTTCATGCGAAAATGAAATTCGGAAAAACGAACCTTCGGAATAAGGAATCTTCGAACTGAAGGGCCTTCGGAATAACGAACCTTCGGAATAACGAGCTGTAACTGAACATTCAAAACCGGTGAAATCTCACTGCCATTACACACATCCATACCTTTAGCTGTATCTGTCTATACGTCGGAACATAATGCTCAACTTTTGCATAATTTTGAATACAGCGAAGAGGAGAAAAAATAACAATAAATGACGTGTTGATGATGATGCGGTGATATTGGGAGCTAAGTTCATTGGCTGGATTTGGTGCTGAATGTGACAGGGGTGAAGGATTATCACGATAGGACACCAACATTAATTGCAATCACGTACACTGTAATTGATGTTGAAGTGTCCTCATTAATATTTGAAAGTTGTCGACTGCGCTGTATCACGAAAGCCAATCGCGCAGCTGTTTTGCTTGAGCCTGGTTTATGTTTTGATCGTCTACGTAATGATGATAAGAGTAGTTAATATCATCGTTAGTACCAGTGAATGTTTAAGTTCATATCAAAATGTCATAGGGTATTTCATGACTACAAATAATGATGGGTCGCGGTTGAAATGTGATATGTGTTTGCTGTTGTCACTTATTTATTGCGTGTTTTCATTTTCATTATTGCTTCTATTGGTATTGCTATGACTATGACTACCACTTTTGCTATGACTATCATTTTTTTTTTTCAGTGCGTTTGATTACAATCCAAAAACAGGTTCCAGAATTTTTCCTCTGGTTCGCTTTGTGTAACAGATACTCATGTCTATATGGTACCACGGATGCATTTGATTGTACCCTCTAAAAAAAAAATCGAGTGAAAATTTTCACTCTAAAAAGAGTGAATACAAAAAAAGAGTGAATTTCGAATGAAATTGGAGTGAATTTTGAGTGAAAATGCTCATTTTCACTCATTTTGGAGTGACGTCAGGGATCACTCGAAGAGTGATCCCTGACGTCACTCCAAAATGAGTGAAATTTTTCACTCATTTTCACTCATTTTGGAGTGACGTCAGGGATCACTCAAAATTCACTCCAATTTCACTCGAAATTCACTCTTTTTTGTATTCACTCTTTTTAGAGTGAAAATTTTCACTCGATTTTTTTTAGAGAGTAGTGACGTGGTATAGTGTTTTGTTACAGACACATTTTGTGAAAAGACGCGAAAGAAAGGGAGAGCCCAAGTATGCGGGATTAGTTCTTAGTATGATTTACGGTTCATCAGCATAATGTAAGGGCTGCTCATGCATGAACACCAAATAGTTGCGGACGCATATGCAGATACTTTTTGCATTGTTCACTCTTTTTTCATTCAAGTGACCTTAGATCTCAATTGTTGGCTGATTGCAATTCCTGTAACACTGCTGACAAATGATGTGTGAAATTCGTAATGTTTATCATTTAAACTTTCTTTATTTCATTATGAGTAATTCCAATCATTGGCATGAACGTATTCGTATCTTTGTACCATCCATCGCTAGAGTTGGACAGATCGTTATGTGAGAGGTTTTAGATCTTGCGCGAGTGCGTTCAGACATCTAATGATGAAAATTGTTTGACAGATACACGTGTACTGTAGACCAATATCAGACGCCATGAATCAAAGGTCGAAGGTTACTTGACTTATCGTTTAAATGACTGTTTTGTCATATTTTTTATATAGGCATGTGGGTTTGTGTTCATATGAGTTTATGGGTAGAGTAGCAATATAAATAGTAATTACACTGTAGTTATGTGAAATGGTAGTGGTGAAAGGTCAAAGGTCACGACTTTTGACAAAAACGTTATTTGTTAGCAGCCAATACTTGGGTCAGGATTTTCTGTTGGTATAAAGGTTATCTGGTGGGAAGGATTAACACGACACGAATGTAATAGGCACCTGAAATGACAGAAGTCAAAGGTCACTGTCAAAGGTCATAAGGAAAGCTTATTTTAAGATTTTTTTTTTTTTCGGCTGCGAGTTCCACTTAGTAAGACAATATATATTTATAGCTATAAATTTTTAATGCCAAATTTGTGCCGACGGGTTCAAGGGTAAAGGGTCAATCGCCGCACAATCGACCTTTTCAACATGGAAATGAAGGGTCATATACCTATGGTAGATAAGAGTAATAGTGTGAGAAACGGAGACATCTTGGTAGACTGCTCGCTGCAGTCGTGTCGCTCTTGGGTTTCTGTTTTGTTTTATGCTTCTTTTTTTTATTTTTCACAAAAGAACTGGACAACATTATAATAGTGTAACAACTGGATGGCACAGAGTAGACGCTAACCAGCTTTCTCACCAAGAAAACTGGATAACATTATGCAGTGTAACAACCGGATTACAGAGACTAGACGCTGGCCAGTTTTCTCATAAAGAAAAGTGGACAATATAATGCGTTGTGACAACTGGGTAACACAGAGTATAGACACTGACGGTGTTAGTCTTAGCAGTATTATATTCCTTGCACTAGGCTGAACTCATGCTATGTCACTAAAGTGAATTTGTTTTGTACAAGGTGTGATTGAATATTTCGTTTACACACACACACGGTATATATTGTTCTTTGTGAAAACACACACACACACACACACACAGATTATTGAATGATGTATTTTAGGACATGAGCGATGGAACCATTCGCACTAAATGTGTCGGGGGCAGGTTTCACCACTCAAAAGAAAAAAAAAGAAGCAATTTAAGTTCGGGAGAAGCCACCGCTTAAGAAGTTGCGCATCTAAGTTGAACGTTACACCACACGAGTCATTAGGCGTTTTCACATCAGCCCGATGTTTCGAAATAGCGCGCTATTTTCTGACTTGGGAAATTTTCCCGATAGCGAAATAGCGCGCTATTTGATAATGTGAACACAAATTAGCGCGCTAATTGTATCGCTCTGATAGAGAAAATTTCTCGACTCTAACTCGGGAAATTTCTGAAATAGCGGGATGGTAGCGCGCTATTTGATTATGTGAAAACGACTCGAGAAATTAGCGCGATGAATCCCATCATGCCTAGCGTGTGTGACTCGATCGATCGAGGCAAACTGCACACAAATCATGAGGAATTTTTGAGAGGGCACACACATTACTGATGCTGTTTGCACATACTCAGTTGTCGAATTAGCTATTTTAAGATTTTTAACTATTCGGGCTACCCCCTCTTCGGGCTGATGTGAATAATAAATGAAATAGCGCTCTAATTCGCAATCGCGGAAAATATTTCGAGCTTGGATTTTTATCGGGCTGATGTGAAAACGCCTAATGATATTGTTGCTGTTGTTGTTGATGATCTCTTGTCGATTACCTTTTTTCTTATATTTTTCTCCCAAAGAAATGATATGAGTATGTGTCTTGGCATTAAAATCATCTTATCGTGTTCTTTCGAAATATGACATACAGAAAGTTGTTTACCTGCTTCTTTCAAGTGTAATATGTATCTGGTGTTGGTGACTTGGATGCGTGAGTGGACGTAAAGATGCTAGTCAATCACGTCATTAAGAAATTCCTTTGGCTAGACATGACATCAACGGTGTATCACCATGGAATGTAATGTAAAAACAGAAGTGCACACACAGACGCACACAAACATTTCCCAGCGACAAGCTTTATAATGGTCCCACGACATTGCTCATGCGACAGTTGCTCCCATGAAGAACTGCACGCTAAGTCAAACATAAATTGTACCCACAAACATAACCCTAACTCTAATCCTAATCCTTACATCAAACTAAATGTAAAACCCTATAATCACCACCCTAACCCTACTTGGAGAAAATAAGGGGGAAAAAAAGAGGAATAGTGTTGTTGCAGGAGCATATTTGTCACCGAATGTTCGTCCCTGTATATCTTACAAACAGGCTGATTAAGAAAAAGCGAGTATACTAGAAGTGACTAAAGAGTCTGAAGATTGGACATGAGATAGCCTTGTGTAGTCAAAATGATTTAGAAAAGCCTTTCATTCTTCAAGAAGTTATCTCTTTGTCATTAAATTTGCACCTCTGAATTTCACAGTGTATCTTCACATCGGAGAAAGATTATAATTATGACGCTGGTTAAATTTATTATACCTGCAAAGATTCAGAATGAAAAAAAAAAGAGGTGAAAATTTGGAAAATACATGTACATGATGAATATGCAAATTGGAAAGAGAAAATAGCAGGAATATTCTGAAATGGGCTTCCATGATATTGAAAGAACGGTTCTAGATATTGCGAAGGTTTTTCATAATCTATTCTGCAACAGATATTATGAACTTATAGGCCTATATGAAATATTTGAAGAGTTTGTTTGCAAAAACCGATAAGTCCATTTTTGAAGATTTTGAAGTACGGTCTCTGTCATAAAGTACAAAATAATACCTTTTAAATGATATATTGGTCATTACATATAAAGGTACATTTTTTAAGTTATGGTCAAAAGAAGCAAAAATTTTCTTATTATTCTCTTTATTTTTCTTGATCTTTAATTGCAAATATCTCCATTTTGACAAATATGGACTTATCGGTTTTTGCAAACAAACTCTTCATTTGTGAATAGTAGATAGGTTACTAGTAAAAGGCATTTCTCTTTAATCTTTCATGAAAAGATGATATCAATAAATGATAAAAAAATGATAGGGCCTATACATAGATACATCAACAAACCAAACAAACGCGGATTCCTAGGAGTACTCCTAGGACGAAAATGGATTTACCGTTCAATGTCCCCGCTATACGTCTTTTGCTAACTATAGGTATAATTTCCGGGATATTATACACGGTCTGAGTGGTCTAAGTTCCTTCACATTCTTTTAAATCTGGAAAAGATTTCAAGTCCGCCCTCTAACACCCTTCTCACTCCACAGATACATGTGTTCTGTTGTTGTTGTTTTCATTGAAAATATGTAGGCCTATGCAGTAACAATAACGTGGATGCGGTTGGCATAATGACTAATATTATGCGTGGACATAACGTGCTTAAAAAGAAAATAATTTACTCGTATGGTATGGTGAAGCAGTGATATCGATCTTTTCTCATTTTTTTTTTCAGAATCAGTAATGACAGTCATGACAATCACCTACAGTTGCGGGTCCTGTGGGGACCGTTTCATGAAAGTTGTCAGCCCTGACAATCACCATGGTAACAGTCAGTGACCAGAGCTTCTTACCCAATCAAATCCACAGATTTTGCTGAAATTGTCAGCGCTGACTAAATTGATTAAACACTGGGGGGCGTGTTTTTTTTTTAGACGGCACAGATTGGGGACCCTATCCCTAAACCTATAACCCTAATCCTAATCCTAACCCTAACCATTAAACCCTAACCCTAACTCTGACCCCAACCCTAACCCTAGGGGAGGACACAACGGGCGCGCGCCCCACTTTATTTGTGTGTGTGTGTGTGTGTGTGTGTGTGTGTGTGTGTGTGTGTGTGTGTCTTCTGGGGTATCATGTCTTACACAGAGATAACTTCAAACAGGCAAGGTATTCTAAAGGGATAATATAGTTTTAGTTGAGATGGGCGATTGAAAATTTAACGTTTTGCAAGATAATTAGAAAGCACATATTGGCCAAGAGTATTAGTTTTAACCTGGACATTTCCGGTAACAAGCTGATTTTGTCAGGATAGCTCCAGGAATGTGTCTAGAATAACATACTTAAAGTCCTCATAAATCCTCTTTGAGCGTTTTCTGCAATCCAAGATGGCGTCCAAAATGGCCGCCATTTCCTGGAATTCCTGGAACTTTTCAACCAGGTTTCCTGAATACAAAATTTGAATATTATAATGTTTTGAAGCATGGAAAAATCAATAAAATATATATTAAGAGATGTTGACGCACACAAGTACCGTAATCCAAGATGGCGTCCAAAATGGCCTCCATTTTTTAAAATTCTCATAACTGTTCAACCAGGTAGCCCAAATAAAAAAAAATTAAATGCCTAAATATATGTTTTGAAGCATGAAGGACTCAATGAAATACACATTAAGAGTTGTTGAATCACGCAAGTGCCACAATCCAAGATGGCGTCCAAAATGGCAGCCATTTCCTCTTTTTTTTTCTCATAGCTTTGCAAGTAGATTTCACCTGTACACACTTCAGATGTCGAAATATGCATTTTGAGTCACAAGGAACCAAATAGATTACTTTTTCAGAGATTCTGAAAGACACATAAAGCTCTTAAGCACTTTCAGAAATCCAAATTTGTGTCCAAAATGGCCGCCATTTCCTGTCTTTCTCATAACCCTGCTACTAAGTAACCCCGATACGCACTTAATGTCTAAATATACATTTTGAGACACAGGTAACCCAATAAAATACTTATTCAGAGCTCATGAAACTCCGTGACGAAAGTACAAAAAATACACACACACACACACACACGCGAGTTCTTCCCGGAAACTAAATACTAGTAGTGCCCAAAATGGCTGCCACTTTGTTTTATCAACACATTGCTGTTTTTAGCCTGTTTCAAAAGACAAATAAATTCAATATAATGTTATAGATTCAAAAACTCTGAAGGTCCAGCGGAATCTTCACCTTAAATGTGCACAACATGCATAGACATGGGTATGGGTTGAGTTGGATTTATATCCCCCAACCCCACTCCCCCCCCCTCCCCCCCCCCCCCGCTCTCGTGGAAGGGAGGAGGTGGCCTGTACAATCATTATTGTCCAATCATTTAATCAGATATACACTTTATCGTTGAATTACAATCATAAAAATGCAAAACGTCCCTCGCTCGGCCCCTTTCCATAGACTTTGTACACTTTTGAGATTGACAAATTTCCGAATATGTCATTAAAAAGTGCGCACCAGATCTTTCACTTACAAAATGATAAATTTCTCTCATATTGGAGGGTGATATGCCCTTCCTAACCCTTCAGCCGCTCAGTTCCCCGATATAAATTAAGTACCCCTTTGATTAACAGGTCCCAAATATTCTATCAAAATTATGTGTAAATTATGTAACTATTTTTATTTCAATTCAAGTGCAAAAGCTCCCCCGTGTTAGAGGGGTTTCTTTGAGGATAGACAATTTTCTCAATATTACAACACCAAGGGTGCACTGGGCCGCTTAACGACGATCATAAAAATGCAAGAACTCCCTCCAGTGGACAGGGGTTTCCCCCTCCCGCATCTTCCACCAGCTCATTGCCTTGAATATGCTAGTCTTTATTCTATATACTTAAGCTTTTAATATAAACAGAAATCTGACATTTCATCAACAATGTTCACCATAAAACCCGAGATTTTCAGGTCTGAAAAAAAGTTTCCCTCTTGTGGGAGGGTGCATCGCCTCCTACACCACCCCCGCATATTTCCATAAATACATATTTTCTTACCTTATGATAAAAACAAATAAGAAATATTTCACCAAAAGTGAGTGCTAAATCTCTGAGTTTCAAGTTGGAAAATGACAAAATCTCCATCGTATCGGAAAGAATATTCTCCTCCCACACCCCCTCCCGACACTATCCTGAATATATATTATTTTCCCATTCTTTTTAACAGAAAACAAATATCGAATATTTCACCAAAAGGGTGCACCAGATCTCTGAATTTCAAGTCTAAAAATACGAAAAATCTCCCTTGTGTGGGAGGGGGCAACCCTATACAGTACCATCGCACCCTTCCATGAATATATCTTTTCGTTCCCTTCTGATGGAAACAAAAAATCTAATATTTCACCAATAGGGTGCATCAGATGTCTGAATATCAAGTCAGAAAATGCAAAATCTCCCTCATGTGTGTGTGTGTGTGTGTGTGGGGGGGGGTGATCCCCCTATCAAACCCTCCTGTTGCCCGTTTCTTACTCTTTGATGGAAACAATTCGATATTTTACCAAACGTGTGCACTACCATGTTTCAACTTCAAATCTATAAAAAAGAGAAAAAGATCCCTCGTGTGTGTGTGTGTGGGAGGGGGGGGGGGGGGATATCCCTCCTCCATGTACCAATAACTACGAGTGTCAAATCCTCTGATTTCTATCTATTATCTATCTAGTGGAAATATGAATAAAGAAAATGGGATTCCATCGGGAGTCGAACCCGAGACCTCCGGATTGCTAGACCGGTGCTCTACCGACTGAGCTATAGAAAGCCCTAGTACAGTGTTCGTCCCAGAAACCCTTAATTCTCAATGCTCGGGTGGTCAGAAGCTATAGCAGCGTGTTTGTGTGTGACACACACGCACACACTTAAACCTGGCATAAACCCGAAGGATAATTCAACTTGGGGATAAATGCGAGGGATCACCGAAATGATGCAGCAACTCAAAACTCAAATTTTGGACGCCATCTTGGATTGCGGAAAATGCTCAAGGAGGATTTATGAGGACTTTGAGTATTATTCTACACATATTTCTGGACCTATCCTGAAAAATCAGGTTGTTACCAGAAATGACCAGGTTTAAGCCTATTTTGAACTAATGCTCTTGGACTATATGAAATATTAGAGAGCATACGATTCTAAGAGAAATTCAAAGCACATTATACAAAATCGGTTTGGACTGAAAAAAAAAAATACATGACGTAGTGGGCAGATAAGATGGGTCCATCCTTAAGTTAGGGCCTCTTTGTTTATGCATACTTATATCAGCAATTTGAAGCAAATTTGTATAAAAATAAACTCTGAATTCCTAAAAGAATTTAATGCTCTTTTATATTGCAGGTTTCTTATTATTTGTTTGTTGATTTTTTTTTAGTTGGAAACCTGAACCCCAATCTCAGTCAATACTGTACCATCCATTTAATCTTGAATGTCTTCCCTTTTCATGATAGTGCGGCCCCAAAACAGATCTTCTGATTAAAGAAAGTAGAGTGCATGCAAAATAAATTATGGGGTATCAACAACTCACGTAAATGTTTTACTTCTAATAGTACCCTAACATGAATATCCAAACAGTGCGCCTAAGTCCAAAATCTAGTGTTCCACCGAAAAATAAAAATGTATTACATATATATATATATATATATATATATATATATATATATATATATAATCATAATATACATTTTCTCTTCGTACACGATTAAGTTTCATACATACATTGTATATGCATTTTTAAAATGGAAAATACATATTGCACGCACATGTAAACGATGTGAAGCCAATAGTGGCAAGGGGATAGACAGAAATTAAAAGAGATAAGAAAATGAAAAACAGCTAGTAAACTACCTGTAACATGAATTGACAGGAAACAGACAGAAATATGGTATAATTTACCCAAAAATGGAAACTCTATATAAATAAAAAGTAAAAAGTGTAAAAGCTGTGGGCTAACGAAAAAAAAAAACATAGAATTAAGAATAAAAAATAAAGAAGAGATTGAGAGTGCGAAGGAGAAAAATAAAGAGAAAAGGATACAAAGGAAAATGCTATTCATCTCGAGTTTTAACAGCTTTAAATTCATATGTATAGCTCCATTTTAGTCCCCTGCATACACATTAACAATTCGTTTGCAGACTATATGCAACATTTTTTGAAGAACAGCTGTACAATCATTTTCTCACTTATCAGAACAAAGCTCATTGAAAAAGCCTGTTTATCCACGCTGCACCCTACAAGCAAACCTCCCTCTCTCTTCCTTTCCACTTCAAGCAGTCTCTTACATAATTTATGTATAACTATACAGTATTACCATGCTCTTTCGTTGAACTATTCTTTGAAGTTTTATCTAAATAAAGGCTAATCCCATCATACTGTCTCTGCAACAGCTCCAGATGATCGACTCATACGTATGTGTGCATGCTATTTAGCAATACATTGTACAGTACTGCCGGGCACTATTCACTTGTTCGAGCGCAATTTAAGTATATGAGGTTATAATATAATTCAGTTAAAGGGACATTATCAGAACGTAAACATAGGTTTGTCATTAATATTATTTAAGAAAATGAAGAAATAGCTAGCTTACATTTTTTTTTTTTTTTTTTGTATAGACATCCACAATAAGCAGATATTATTTTGTTTTTAATGAGGCCTACTCGCACAACCCGGATAGGATCGGCGGTTGCGGAACGTTTCTGCGTACGGTACTGCCTATTGTGCGGTATATTCGTTCCGGCGGAACCAAAAATATTGACTGAATTCGGCCAGTATATCGGTTCCCCCGGATCCCGTAACGGATCGCCTGTGACAGGGGCCGCGAAACTGGAGAGAGGATGGACTGGACCTGGAGCCCCGCCCCAGTCATTTGGTTAAAAATGAATGATTAAGCAATACACCCGTGCTGACGCCTGTTTTTTTTCATGAAAGCATTACCGTACTTTCAAACAAGAATGACTCTGATTCCCATGTACAGATGCACTATATCAGACTCATTCGAGAATCAAGCTTGGTCTTATATCTGTTAATTCATGTATCAATAGATTTAGGGCCTACTAATGTGGACCCAAAGAGTACTATATCTATGTATTATCAAATCTTATGATCATTGATAGGCCTACTTTCCTTTATAGCCCTGCATGGTAAGGCTGTTGGAGTGAATTTTGAGTGAAAATGTTCATTTTCACTAATTTTGTAGTGACCTCAGGGATCACTCCAAAATCATCGAGTGATCCCTGAGGTCACTCCGAAATTAGTGAAAATGAACATTTTCCCTCAAAATTCACCCCAATTTCACTCGAAACTCACTCTTTTCTGTTATTCACTTGTTCAAGAGTGAACATATTCACTCTTCTTCACTCTCTTTTTTTAGAGAGTACACATTAATATGAATTTCGTGCTTAGAATCCTGGTTGTATGCATTTAGAAACTGTTGCTGCTATGCCGGGCAAGGTTCGAGCAACCTTTCTAATCGTAAGGAATAACCTTTGTCACAAATGAACTATCAATTTGAGTTCTAGTATGTCAGTAGGCCCATAAAACCAATCTATTCAAGACTTGACTTTATTCAACAGACCGATCGCGGCAATCGTACACACGTACGTGAGCGTAGATTTCGAGTCACGTGACAATGTCACCTGATTTTTGTTTGTGTACAAGTACGGCACCGTTCCATACTTGCATGCAGTTGTGTGAGTAAAGATACGCCACGTTACTAATGTACAACAGTAGGCCTACTACAGTGTATCGATCGCCCTGTAGGCCCTACTCACTCTGCTTTGCGTGCTTCAGTATATCGAGCGTGAGATAACACAACCGCTGCTTTACTTGGAGGTGATTCACGCCCTATCAAAATCACGGCTTTTCAACAAATTGTCCGGCCGGTCTGGGTGTTTATGTTTTTATTTCATGACTTGTAAAGTTGTATTGTAATTGGCAGTTGCACACCCATTGATGAGATTTCGCAGCCAGCGCGCGAGCAGCTAAATCCTGGGTAAGCATGGTAAGTATAGAAAGACTAGATCTACTGACGTACTGTACGTCTGTAGATCTATTTTTAATCTATACTAAAAAGTATTAACTGTGCACAGCTCAGCCAACCAACTGGGCGGCTGTGTAGTTTGCTGTGTAATTGTCTACAAGTATAATTTTCATTTTCTGGAATTTACATGTCATGATTGATGTTGAATTACATGTCAGATGTAATGATGTAGGAAACAGTGCAAAGCCAAAGGCAATGAACTCGGGTTTTGTGAAGGTATGACAGAGACTCCAACCCCAAGCACCTTCTGATCTGGAGATTCTCCCGCCCGAAGCCCCTAACAAACGGGAGACTCCAAGTTGATGTGTGTGAAGTGCGAAGTTCCTAGGGTTTTAGATGTTCTCTGGTGCTATCTAAGGCTTATTTTTTCAACATACAATAGCAATAAGTAAGAAATCCTTTCCACCGGGAGACACAGAGCCAGGGCGGGAGAAATCAAATCTCAAACGGGAGAACGGGAGATTTTGCAAAAATGGGCTTTCGGCGGGAGATTTCCCGTCGAAAACGGGAGGGTTGGAGTCTCTGGTATGATTGTCTAAAAAAAGCGCAGTGATTGGATACCATCATGGTAAGGGAGTGTCCCTTGGCCCTGTGGGATGTTACAAACCGGTGGCGACCACTCAGTCCAGCTTCTCTATACACGCACAGTTATTACTATTAATAGCGAGGGTTAATTAACCCCGTGGCGTCATTTCCTCTCGTTCTGACAACCCACTTGTTCCTGATATAATTTATAATTATATATCGATTGTACTTTGAGTATACAGTCGGTCTTTTAAGGGTTGAAGCAAGCTGGCAAGGGAGGGGTAAGGCCAAAGGGGTAGGTGATAGAACTTTCACTTTGTACACACCATCTACCATACACATACCCCCGGAGACCCGCCGCACTGCAACACTGCAACACAACACTGTACGTTGTACGTTGGGGCTGCTGGTCGCTGTTACCATACACAGAGCTTTGTCCAGTGTTCATTTTTCTTGCAAATATATATTGCACATACCATGACAGTATTCTTATAATGTTGACTGTGTAATGATAGGAAATATTTCCTTTATTTGCATCTCATGTAGGGAAGGGGATGCAGGAATTGAAGATGACTAGACTTGAAGAAAGAGGCAAGAATTCAGTGCTCTCTTGCTGAGACTGTTGACCGTGGGCAGCTTTGCAGACTGCCTCAAAGAGCCGGTGGACCTCGACTTTCAAACATGCCTGACTCCCTGCAACACCAATCTGCAGTCCACGCTGCATCCCTGCTGGCAGGGATAAGCCGCCTCAAGAAGGACCAACTCTTCTGCGATGTCCAGCTCCAGGTGAGAGGTCAATCCTACCACGCCCATCGGGTCATCCTGGCGGCCTGCAGCCCGTACTTTGACGCCATGCTGTCGGGCGGGATGAGTGAATCCAGCCAGGACGTCATCGACATCCATGGTGTGGAGCCGGAGATTTTTGACTGCCTTCTGGAGTTCATCTACACAGGTATCAAGACTCCTTCAAGTACATTACATCGGTTACCAGCTCTTAATCATGTTAACAGAAAAAAAGAGGAATCAAAGATGTTGATGATAATTATATGATGAACACCATTTATTGTGCCATTTATCTGTAATCCATTCAAATAATGATGATGATAATAATGAATATTGAGAATTCAAGATGATGATTTATAGATGTTGATGATGTTGATTGTAATGATTTTCCATGCAGTCTAGGTTACAGTTATATGTTGTTTTTTAAAATCATCAATAATAATCATTGCACTTTTCACATTTTTCTTTCTTTGAGAGTGAGATCAGTTGCTAAGGGATTTTGATCACCAGATGTGGAAAGTGAGTGCTGATTATGGCTAATTAAGAAAAAATAAATAAATCAAAAAATCAGGAATCAATTTAGTTCCCATATCTGATAATTTCAGGCATTTGAGTTTTGATTCTCTTTCCAGTTTTACGTGCTGCATTCTTTTTTTTCCCCACAGCCCAGTACCATTCATGTCATAGAGTTTGAGTACCCGTTATATATTTTATTTGTGTGATCGTGATTGGATTATCAATGTGTTGGGGCCCTACACCTTGTTACCAATATCATGATTTCTTGCTGAACATTGAGAGAAGCTAGTGTATCCACACTTTGCTTTAAAAATACACAGAAACAAAAACAAACCTAGACGGAAATTGTGATACTTACTTGTATCTTCTTGTGAAGAGAACAAAATACAAGCCTGTCTTTCTCTGTACCTTGTTTACTGCAGGAAATATTGAGGTCACAACATGTAACGCCCAAGGTCTCCTGTTTGCTGCTGATATGTTCCAGCTGACAGAGATTAAAGACATCTGCTCATCATTCCTCAAGCTGCAGCTGCATTCTTCTAACTGTGTTGGTTTCTTGAGGTACAGAGAATTTCTCTCATCAGTTGCTATGTGAAATATTAAATCAATTTAAGAAATAACAAGAGCAAGGCACCTCTGCAGTCTGTGAAAATTACGCATTGCTACAGTGATTTGTTATTACACTCTCTTGTTTTCATTTTTAATTTAATTCTTTGCTGCTTATGCCTTGTGTCCAGCTGATAATGCCTGGTAGGTATTTTGTACAAACACTTAGGGTTTTTTTTATTAATCAGATAAAGGAAAATTAATAACTTGCTGCAACTTGTGTTTGGGTACATGTCTATCCCGACATCTGTATATCAGTTACCATAATTGTGGAAGTTCAAGGTTTCTGGATGTGGATGATCATGCATGTATGTCTTTGCGTATATGTAACAGTATGTGTGCATATGTGTTTGGGTTTGTCTATACCTGAACCGATTTTCACACTGCTGCACGAAAGCAATACCATCTTGATCAGCATGATTACACTTTCCACAAGACCATGACTGCATCTTCTCCTTCTGCCTACAGATTCGCCCTCGATCTTTCATGCCAGGACCTTGCGACTTCGAGTAGAGCCTACGTCCACAACCACTTCAGTCAGGTCAGGTTGGAGGAGGAGTTCCTGGACCTTGACCTGGACCTCCTGATTGAGATCCTGCTCAGCGAGGAACTGAGAGTGGAGAATGAGTTTGAGGTCTTCCTCGCTGCCATGACGTGGATATCCCATGATGCCTCAGTGAGGCGGAGACACCTGGTGAAAGTTCTGGAGCCTGTTCGTTTCCCGATCATCCAGCCCTCACAACTTTTCAATTACGTGGAGGAGTGCGCAGATCTCAGCCTGCGGGTGGCCATGGGCAAACTGCTGCAGGATTACGACCCCCGGAGGAAGGGAGTCATGAAGCCACTCGGGACAAAATCCCCAATCCAGGAATTCCACAAGCCGCGCAAGAACTCCCGCAAGCGGATTGTTGTCATGGGAGGCTACTGCAAGATGACTGGTGAGGGCTGGTCTGGTTGGGGGAACACAACTACCCTTCAAGACGTGGACCAGTTTGACTCCTTCGCTCAGACGTGGAGTCCATTTCCGCCCTTGCAGCAGCCTCGCAGCGGCTTTGGCGCGGTTGTGATGGGCGGCACCATCTATGCAATCGGCGGGGAGCATGAATCGTTGCTGTCCGAGAAAGTGGAGACCTACGATGCCGTCGAAAAGCAGTGGGTCGCCGCACCTCCCCTCCTGTGCCCCAGGAGCTCTCACGGCGTCTGCATTGTGGAGGACAAGATTTATGTCTTTGGAGGATGGGTGGGGCTGGAGATGGGAGCCACCATAGAGAGGTTTGACCCTGAGGAAGGAGTGTGGACAGTTCATGACGAGCTAGCTACCCTCAGAAGCAACTTTGGTCTAGTGTCCGCTGATGGTGAGTTTTCTTTGTGGCAGTGCTGGAATTTGTTAGTTTCTTGAGTTTGTATTACTCATTACAAAAGTTTAAGTTCTGTACATAGATGTTGGCTGTTCTCTTGAGGTAGCACTGTCTGTTATTCTGAATAAATGAGGTACAGTTTGTATACATGACAAAATGTTGTCAGTGATAGTATGTGGGATTCCCAGTGAAGTCATGAGGACTGATGTTACTGTCGTAACCCTAACTAGGCCAGGCTATTCAGGTAGATGATAGAGCCGGGGGGGGGGGGGGGGGGGGGGGGCCTCCCAGGCCCCCCCTCCGGATCTCAGCCGTCGACCGCGCAATCGCGACGAAAATTGGCACACGCATTGCCTATGATGTAATCTAAAGTACCATGAAGTTAATTTTTTCAAAAATTATCATTTACACTAAATTATGCTAATTTATGCATAATGATGCATGAAATCAGACAATTTGGTATAAATCACTAAATAAAGCTCAAAACAGGCACATTTTTTTGTGTAAATATTCTTTTTAGTGTCCTTAGCAAATGTAAGAGAAAAAAATTGCGCAATCAGAAAAAATTTCCTAAGTATTTTATTGTTTTTTAAATTTCTTATGTATTTCTCTGTTTTTTCGACTTTATGTTTTTCATTGTTTTTTCGATGAAATTTGTCCGTGACATTGTTCCGAACAAGAAAATGCATTATTAATTGATTTTAATCCATAAAATCCCAAAATAATCATGCTTTTATGAAATTTGCCTGTAAACACAGTTTACATTGAAATTGTACACAAATTCACGTTTTTGAGCAATTTTTGGTCTGACATGCACGTGCATATTTATGCGCAACTTCGGAACCGCACACCCGGGCATCGCAAATTTGGTGTCAAAAGATGCGAAAGAAAAAAGTCATGAAACGTCGCGGCGATAGCTTCTCGCGATAGCGATACATCGCGCGAAACGTCGAGGGGGGGCCTCGGAGGCCCCCCCCCCCGGCCTAGTTAGGGTTAATCAGTTGCAGCATGTCATACCATCAAGACTTTGTTAAGAATTAAATCAGGTGTATTCATGGTTTGTGAAATTTAGTAACAACTTGCCTGTTTAAAAGTTGTGCAGATTTGGTGTGTAGTAAATGAATGAAAGATTATTCATTCGGAGAGATACATTAAATCACAGATCAGAGATACAATAGATCTTGTTCCTTTGCACAACAGGACCATTCAGTGATAACTACATGTTTTGGACTGGACTTATGGTGCTGTGTGTCAGAGGAATTTGACGAAATAATTATTTCATACTTCTCTGGCCCCTTAGATGGAAATTATTACTCACTGTGGGTGGATCCCAGACGACTGGTGTGCTACCGGTCAACCCCCCCCCCCCCCCCCCGATTGGCCCCTGTTTGATAATCCTACACATACATGTACACATATTTACATCTATGCTTTGTAGGGTAGGGACAGATACATATTCTTAACCCTTAATGATATTGATAATGATGATGTTAAAATTGTCATTATTTTTATTGATGTTATTAGATCATTATGTTTTATATTCACTGGTCTTCCCTTTCTGCAACACAGGATTGGTCTACTTGGCGGGAGGGGCGTCAGACACCGGTACAGAGCTCCGCCTCCTTGAGAGCTACAATCCTGTGATCAAGGAGTGGACCCAGCTGGCCAGCATGCGAACTAGACGGTCCCAGTGCGCCATGGCTGTGATGGAGGACTCCATCTACGTCGTAGGCGGGTACAACTCGTCCAAGAACGTGCTGGCCTCGGTGGAGCGGTACTCCATTTCAGAGGTGCGCGATATTGTTATTATTACCATTATTATCGTTATCATCATTACCATCATTATTAGTATTATCAACATTGATATTATCCTCATCTTTTCTGTTATCATTTGAATCATTGTTGTTATCATCATCATCATCATTATTATTATTACCTCCGCCAAGGGAGGAGGTTATGTTTTTGTTACCGTTGGTTTGTTCGTTCGTTCATTCGTTTGTATGTTTGTCCGTGTGCAAAATAACTCAAGAAGTAGTTAACGGATTGGGATGAAACTTGCAGGAAAGGTTAAGAATGACACAAGTAACAAACGATTAACTTTTGATAGTGATCTGAGAATTTTTGGGAAATTTATGAAGGATTTTTGATATTTTGGCAGGTAGGGTCAATGAACTTTGGAGTTAAGGCTGCGCGTATTTGAGGTTTGAATACGCGCACTAAAGTGCGTACTCTAGTTTCTGCTGGGGAGAGACGCGCCGCATATCTGAGGGTTTATGACGTAACAAAGGCTACTATATTGGGAAATTTGGCGATTTTTCAGCTGGTGAAAATCACTAATCTCTATGGAAGAGCAAGATAATCAGTGGAAAGTAACTGCTTGGCGGAGGTCTGCACTCTCGGAGTGCTTTTCTAGTTATTTGTTATCATTATTCAATTGTCTGCTCATTGTACCCTCAGGGTAAGTGGACCAAAGTCCAGCCAATGAACTCTGCCCGTGCCTGCGCCGGTGTTGCGGTGGCCCACGGGAGGTTGTATGCCATCGGAGGGAAGGGGGCAAGTCGTCCCCACACTGCCCCGCCCACTCTTGATACCATGGAATGCTACGATCCGGAGACTGGCGTGTGGATCGACCTGGGTCAGATGCCGACTGGGCGCTGCGAGGCCGCTGTGGCAGTGCTGTGAGAATAGTATGCAGGAAAGTCACAAGCAGGATAGGAGACAGGGGTAGTGTAATCAATGTGTAACCAATGAGGCATTAAATTGTACTTCTGGGTGACATAACACAGGATTGAGAGGGACTCTATGGTAACAGTTGTATTAAAAATATCGTACACTGCCATGCATTGTTATGAACACTGATATGAACTGGCTTGTTCTAGTTATATGTGCCATTTTATGGCTGTGTGTAGAATGTTGGCCTTCATGTTTTGCATTCTTTAACATTTCAAACATTTGATGAATTTGGTTGCTATTTCTATTTTCTCAAAAAGAGTCATGTTTGAATAATTTTATGGGGTCATCATGATGCTGGTTTATATATTTGCTGGTAAGATTCATTTGTAGGATACTGGGACAGTGAATCTGCCATTTTGCAGTAGGCAAAAGACAAAATGCTTTTGGTGTACTCTTATGACCCAAACATGTCGTCAAGATTACTAAGTACTTAGCAACATTGATTCCAAATGCTTGTGACATACACAAAACAGAGAACATTTCACAAGCAAGTCTGTGCCTCTGTGTTAGTTTGTTCAAGTGTGTGAAGATTCATGTAAGTACTAAAATTGATTTGCATAATAGGTAAGACAATTAGTTGACAGTGGGCTTCTTCCATTGTCATATGCACCTTGATTGCTAGCAGCTTGCTAAAGATGTCTTTTTGTGGCCTACTCATTGTAGCAGGACTAGCTATGGTTTAATCACTCCCACCCCACCCCCCCCCCCCCCGCAAAAAAAAAAAAAAAAAGAAAGAAGAGAAAAAACACAGAATGTTAACATCTCTGTCACATGAATTTGAGTAGATGGGACTGAAGAGCCCATCCCAGCTGATTCATTTCTGAGTGTTTCAGGTGTTTAAAGACTATTCAATATTTCCACTTGGATGATTTATGCTGCATAAAAATTATATCACTCGGCAGAAATGAACTCTTGTGAAGGAAAACTCAGAACAAAGCTGAAACCAAATTAAATGCTTACCCATATATAAATAGCAACTGTATTCACAGTCATGAAATTCTTCTGTTGAGTTTTTATTGCAACTGATTGAGAAATTGTTCTGCATCAGTGCAAATAAGCACTGAATTGATCAGTGTTAAACATGTCAGTCGGTGTTAAAACACGTTGATGTAGGGCAGTTTGTCAATAAGTTGCAGCAAAAATGTTTGTTGAGATGAAAACATATTTAGGTAATGTCAGATGACATTGCGGCTAGATGTTGGGGGGGGGGGAGAGACTACCTTTGGATGACTAAATTGTACACATGGCCTTTCATAGAGCTGGACAATGGTTATCAAATCCTTCAGCTACATTATACTTCCCAGAGAGAGAGAGAGGGAGAGAGCTCTTTAGATATGGGGATGGTTGCAATGTTTTACACATGGGGGAAAATAGTAGATAACCAGAAATTGATTTCTGTGTATGGTTGGAGAACTGAGGAAAGACGTGATAAAAATAAAACTGTTACTATTTGAAGACTACAACACTTACCCCAAGAAATGATGACATCAAAATGGCCATCTAAGTTTGATATGTATACTGCTAGCAGGTCTATAACTGATATGTGAGTAAATAAATAAAACAATGAATAACTGTAGGCATTAAAACACAACATTATTTATTGATACAAATATGTAAAGTGCAGACACTGCTCCAAGTGTAAGTACATTTGTAAACCATTGTGACACATTTTGGCACAAAAAGATTTTTGTAAATTATTCATAGACAGCAAGATACTGTGATTTTCCTGTGAAGAAAGCTATGGGAGGAGACTTAGCTGGTCATTAAACACAGCTTGGTTACATTACATAATATACAACAGAGCATCACTTCTAAATATCCTTTTGCAGGAGCATGAGTTTGACTTTATGAGAATTTCCAAGTTGGTCTTGCTCAGACAACAATAGAGTGTTTCTGTATGCTTACAAAGACATTTAAGTGCAATTTTTTTGTCAAGAATATCTCTGAACAGTAAGTGGCTTTTAAAGAGTCAAATGTACTTGATATTGTGTGTGTAATAAATGAAGAGTTTGTTTGCAAAAACCGATAAGTCCATTTTTGAAGATTTTGAAGTACGGTCTCTGTCATAAAGTACAAAATAATACCTTTTAAATGATATATTGGTAACTACATATAAAGGTATATTTTTGAAGTTATGGTCAAAAGAAGCAAAAATTTTCTTATTATTCTCTTTATTTTTCTTGACCTTTAATCGCAAATATTTCCATTTGACAAATATGGACTTATCGGTTTTTGCAAACAAACTCTTCAAATGTTTATGTTCTTCTTATCTAGGGCTGTGTGTTGAATTTGTGTGCATCTTTCTCTTCATTTGAAATATTACACAATGCTTCATCATGAAATTCCACAGACAAGACATTTTGCTGACCAGGGTATTATCTAATTTAGTGGAAATTCATGTGGAGATTAATACATGTACATGTATTCTCATATTGAATATTTTCGTACCCCCTATCTCTCTAATTTATCTGTATGAAATGAGTTTCTGAATATGCTGGACCTATAAAATTGAAGTGCATGTATAGGGGAATTCTATCCGCATTTTGGACATGCATAATTGTACAACTCTGGGCAAATTTATCAATAGACATCATTATATGTTAACAGCAGAATCTTCTGTGAGTTCCTGAAATATTTGTACATACACTGTGTATGAAAAGTTATATTATGCACCACAGTCCGTGCGTGTGTGTAGATTTACAATGCATGTTGTCGGTGTTGCAACTTTGTCATTGTCTTGGCAACAAATTGCATTGTTAATATTACATTTGTATAGAGAATATACATGAATATGAATATGAATACAGACAGATACACATCCATTTTCGTCAGATTAATTTATTCATTTCATTGTCTCATTTCTTCTACCACGTCTTCTTTTCTACTTTCCTTTCCTCGTCCCCTCTTCATCTTTTTTCTTCAGGCAAGCATTTATTTAAGTATCCATTGATTGGTCAATGTGTGCGTGCCCGTTTAGCGAAAGTTGGATTGTCACGCTTGATTTTTTTTCCCCTGCAAAATGTAATGATACATATGAGTGAAAACAAAACAAAACAAAATAATACAATACAATACATAACATAAAATAAAACGGAGAATAGACAGAGAAGATACAGTGTACTCCTATTATAATGAATCCACTTATAACAAAGTTCTCATAACAAGGAAGTAAAATTTCTACAACATGTACATTGTACTCCTACTGCTGCTACTACAACTACGACTACTACCACTACTACTATTACAACAACAACAACAACTACTACTACTACTACTACTACTACTACTACTACTACTACTACTACTACTACTACTACTACTACTACTACTACTACTACTACTACTCCTACAGCGCAGAACAAAATGATATTACTTCTACTCTAAATATGTATTATTATTGTATCCAAAGTAGAAAAAGTGTCCTGAGAAAGCTTTGAAGTTAGTGACTTTACTCGTCAAAGTGCGAGTGTGTATGGGAGGGGGTGTTTGTTTTTTTGTTTGTTTGTTTGTTTGAAAGGTTTTAGGTGACTGGGCCTTTTCAACTTGTTCACATGCTGTAGAGCAATTTATCAAGCCTCGAGAATATTACTGTAAAGAACAATATAGCCTTCAGAATAGGTTGTACGTGTGTTTACTCCCACCAATAAGTTGTCCTATATACATGCCTCAAGGACTGAAAAGCGAGTGTTTTATGTTGAATACATAAATATTTTCATGCTTTGTGGTAAGATAAATGCTTTTTAAGTAAGGTTGTTGTTTTTTATTTGACCGTTACCACATCCGTAACAAAATTTCACACAAAACTGATATTCTTGGAGGTTACGAAACAATAAGGATTAGTTTGAAATCAGTACATACTTCATTATCATTTTCGATCATACATGAAACGTGATTAAACTCACGTATGCCAGGTATATAAGGAATGTGTTTCTGGAGTTGTCCAATCTATATCTATATCATACACATACACCGCGTGCCGCCACCAAAACAGTATGAGACATAGATTGTCCTACACCCATAACCATTTAAGTTTAACAACATCTGTATCACACACACACACACACACGCACACGCACACACACACACACACACACACACACACACACAAACACACAAACAGACAAGCAAAAAAAAAAAATTGTAGCCGGTAGAGCGCACACAAGAAATGTGCCGCGGCTGTGTGACCAATATGCGATGGTAAGGCGCCCTCCCTTCACACGTGAATCGCCCCTACGGCGAAGACTCTATCGTGTTGACGGCTCCTGATGTGACGTCATCTTCTTTGCTCTGGACTCGTACTTGCCGTAACTCGACTGATCCTCCAAGACTCTTCAATTTGGCATTCTAACGCAGACGAAAGAGGACACACATCGAGCTTTATTTACCCCCTTTTTATATCGTCTGAAAATCAGCTGTAGTCGATCTTTCAGATTCATCGATGTCATCAACAGCTTGTAACATGACGACCTGCGTTACTCAACTTCTATCTACAAATTTGTTACAAAACTGTATATTCTACGATCGGATGTATCAAGTTTGTTCTGTCACATGCACTTATGTCGAATGATACTTTGTATTTTCTTTTAAATCATAATTATAGCAAAATATGATTACGTTTAGAAGTTCAAATAATGCAGAAATGAAATCTCAACATCTCATGTCATTTGTCATTATTAAACCAAGGAAGTATCACAAATTCCCTGATTAAACACACAACAAATAAAATACTGTTATAGGTCCACGCGGAGGGGTAAAATCACACAGTTGGTGAAATAGAAAGCAGGGGGGGGGGGGGGAGGGTGAGAGAAAAGAGAATATCCGACCGTCCATTATCCAATTACAAGTAAAAGACTTACAACTTGACTTCTTTAACATACCAGCCGCTGAACAAGTCCCCTCTGATACCAAAGTCCGCCGTCTTGCTCTGTTCGCCCAATGTGCTCGCGCCCCTGATCTCCAGGTATTCGCACGGGCTGTGATTCGTCAACCTGAGGTGGGGTTATTGAAATGCAATCAATTTTTCAGGAGTAAACTTGACCTTTAAAAAAAATCATCGGTAATTTCTGCTGCAGAAACTCATTATCTTTCCATCAAATTATAAAATGCTCCAAAATCTATATATCCTGTATTGAAGTAACGATTAAATGGCACTGACTATATATATAATCATTAAATCTGCGCAGCATGAAATGAAAATCTATAACAAAACGTCAATTGAGAGAGAAATAAGGACTTTCAGCAGCGGAATTTGTGTTGACAATTTAAGGAAGTTTTTAATTTAGCGATTTCGAGGCTTTTGACAATTCTGCTACGAGAATAATTCTTTACTACCAAAATAAGGGCAGAAAATGTGAGAGAAAAATATTTGTATATATATCATTACGATGGAATACTAGCAGAGAAAAATAAGAATTCCAATAAAGAGATATAGCATCGTGCAAAGATGTTGTCTGTGGGACGTTATGATTCAAATGATTATAGAGTTACTAGTCACTGCTAGTAATCGGTTGTACAGCTGACACGATGGTGATTATTTTGGCAGCTTGACATCCTTCAATTATTGCCGTATATGCAACTAATGATTTGACCTTTACAGTGTTATAAAAAGCAGGTCCGACTACACTCTGAATAATGTTATGAGCCTATGAATTCTTACAGATAATTTTTTTCAAACATTGTTGTGCCGAAAAAAATTGCTTTTACCGATTGAATTTACAGATATTTTTTTTTTTATTATTCTCTTCACCACATCAGACACCTATATCCACCAGTAATCTCTCCTCAGTTCTTGTTATTGTGTGACTACATGTATATAATACCGTGGCATTTTAATACAAGTGCATAATAAATTTCGCTTACCCTGTCAAGCTGTCTGCAGTAGTCTAAGAGGCGTTGCATCCGTTCCACGAAACCACCGCCAAAATGGGCGGGGTCAATCGCGATGAAAGTTTGCCCCTGTGACACGCAAATGAAAATCATGATTTGTGTTTCTAGTGCTGATGAAGCTATTATAACGGGCATTAGAATGCAGAACCAGATGGACTCAACTCTACACTGCTATATTTCTTAAATTATGACGGCGTGGCATCCATTTCATTCAGCCTCGCCTAAAGTTTGAGAGGTAGTGTGGTGAGAAAACTTTGTCGAAAACTTGAACACTGTTGAAGGGACAAAAAATTAACGAGTTAATCATGTTTTGAAAGGATCACAACCTCGATTTTCAGATAAAGTGCGAGCTGTCTGAGCATGAGATCGTTTCTCAAAAAATCTCTTGAATAATTATGCATATGAAACTCTTTTGGGACCAGTACAATGGTATTAAAAACACATCTCGTACAGAGATGCCACCTGTTGGGAATGACAGTGTTAACCGGAAACGGTTCCTGATACTGTACTTACAAAGTCTCCTCCCACGAATGCCCCAGTTTCAGTAGGCCTTTTGGCAATGTCGGTGCAGAACGCCGAGCCGGTCAGTACGCTAGTGAGAATCTCAACCAAAAGGAGGAGCCCGAACCCTTTGTGGCCACCTAAAACAAACAAACAAACAAACAAACAAACAAACAAACAAATAAACAAACAAATAGATAAATAAACAAACAAGTAGAAATAGATAAATGAATGAATGAACTATACTCATTTACTATGCTATATATTAGCAAAATAAATTGATGAAGAAATAAAGAAAATGAATAAAGAAATGATTACCTGATAATCATGAATAAACTAACTTACGACGTAGGCATAAGTAAACACTGTAAAATGTACAACTCAAATGGATATCAAGAAAAAAATCGCGATGTTCAGCACAATATCTATAAGATGATGACCTCGAATATCGCATGTGGTTATAGATTTAATGGTTGTAGCGATGATGATGATGATGATGATTATGATGATGATGATGATGACAATGATGATCTTTGATGTACATCTTACGCGTATTCTCTTAAAAGCTCACTTCTGTTACCGCAATTATTCAAGTAGGTGTAGGTCTTGACAAAACCTGATCTGCCTTGCGCAGTGACTAACAAAGAATTTGACATTATTTCCACGCAAGGCATAAAAACAACAAAAATTGCCGATGCAGACAGATAACAAACATACATCGTCGATTTTAGAGGAGGAATTGCAAAACGCACTTATATAGCGATCCCTTTGATAATATTATAATCCGGGATATAATCCTTTGATAATATTCCTTTTCATGATCACTGAGATTTTACATCGCTTGCTCAATATCACGAAGTGTCAGAATGGGAAAATAATGGACTCTGTTAACATGGTTAAGCAGCTTGTTGGCGCTCTGTTTCTTGACTAATAAACTCTGCTTTATATGTTTTTGTTTTTCCATTCCTTGTCTTTGAAGACACAGGGCCATCTTTATCCGTATTACTAAGTCCCGAATATTAAAAAGAGTAGCTCAGCACATAAATATCATTTTGTTCAAAGCAGATCCTACCTACGTTGTTACTTTTCATTCTTGGACTTTGCTTATCGTATGTTATAAATGTGTTGTTTCCTGAGATAAGGGATACTTTATCATGTGTGTGCCAATTATCGACACTAATCCGTGCAGCTGAATCACACTGATTTGTTTTACGCAGGCAGAGTCGCTGTGTTATTGTTTTAACATTCTTTTTTTCTTTAGGTGAGGTATTTCGCCATTATTGCAGACAGCTGGAAACTAAGCCTCTGACAATGATCATTGTATTTATTCATTTTTATCTCGATAACCACTGTAGCTCAATTACGAAGACACAGCTGACAAAATCAAGACCACTTGTGTCTAAAATGTTGGCTGCCAAGCGGATAAATTAATGTGTGCCAGGAAGGACGCAAGAGCAACTTGTACCAAAATGAGTCAGAAAGATGAATTCATCGAAAGCGGAGAATGTGGCAATTTGACTTGCCAACGGAAAAAAAGGACTTAACAAAATGATGTCTCATCTCCCTTGCAATTCTGAAGGTGGTGAAACACTGTAATGCTATTTATTCCTTGATGGTGGTAATAGTTGTAATGATGATGATGATGATGATGATGATGATGATGATGAGGAGGATGATAGTAATGGTGGTAAATAGTGATGATGTGGCAATGATAAACATGCATTATGATGATTGAAATGATAATGGTGATGGCGCTGATAATGATGTGATGGCGCTGATAATGATGTGATGGTAATGATTTTTAGGATCAGAGTAGATGATGATGATGATGATGATGATGATGATGGTAATGATAGGTGATACTATAATAATGGGAAGTACATGGTAATAAGAAAGATGATGGTGTTGCGGCCGATGATATAACAGTGATGGCAATGGTGCTGACAGTGATCATTATACTTGTTGCGATGGTAAAGAATGTGATGATGGTTATATATATTGATATATTAATCTTCAGAGCGGTAGACAGCTGACCTGTAGTGGTGCCGCTCCCACCTAGCGGCACCACGCCACCACGGAACAAGATTGTCTCCGCATCTTGGGTGGGGACACCGAACTGATCCACGCCCAACCCGGCTTGAACATGTTTGCTCCCGCTTCGGAGCGCCTCACGTATCTCGATTCCAAACAATAGAAAAGAGCAGAATACATGTACAAACAAACTGACACATCTATTAAGATAAGATGACGACAAAAATTGGTAAGACAGTTTAATAAGGGTTGTATTGATGTGACTGGACCCCCCCCCCCCGTATTCGCATAAACATTCCTTTCGGCTTTTCTGTTCATTGCAAATTTCATATGAGATCACAACACAAGTTTTAGGAATATGAATAAAGAACTAAAAGCAACAGCGGAGGAAAGCAGAAGGGTAAAGGGACTATACGCAATGAGCAGTGGGAGAAGGAGGAGGAAGATGACTCGGAGGATGACTGGGAGGACGACGAGGAGGAGGAGGTGGACGAAGAGGAAGATGAAAGAAAGGAGAGCTACTCCAGAGTGAGAAAATGGATTAGTCCGCTCCAGCAATATCTTCTTAATGGACTAAATGGTGAATTAGAGAAAGTGGAATGACGCTTACAGAACGCGTGGACTCCAATACCTTTCCCATGGCAGATACTGTTAGGGACGAGTCAAACAGGATGTAGTCTCCGTCCAAGGCGGGTGCGGCGAAAGAGATGGGATTGGTGCCCAGGGCTCGCTGCGTGGATAACGGTGCCACAGTGGCCAGCCAGGTGTTCGACATGCAAACTCCCTATCGGGTTGAAATAAAGAGAGACTGCCTTGTCAAAAACGAACCCCTCCTCATTTTTGGGTTGATTAGGTTGATTGCAAACTGTGCGATGCCACTTATACACATGCTCAAACTGGCATTATCACTGAGAGGATAAAATCTATAGAAAACACGTTTTACATGACTTCACAGAACATGACGTAAATAGGGTTAGGTGATGGCGTAACTGCCTCCTCCAAGTCCTCATACACCTCAATCTCTTAAAGATCATTCCTATCGTTCTCATTGGCATAATACAATAAGGGAAGACTTGGTCATTCCTAGCCCACCTCATTACAAATTTCCCGAAACCAGCGGGATAACCGTGATGTGCTGACATCATTATCCCTAAAATATTTTACATAATGTAATTGTGATTGCTTCTTCTTTTTTTTCTTTTTTTTTTTTTTTTTTGGGGGGGGGGGGGACTATAAAACTTTGAACATTACATATTCATCTCAGTTCTGGTCCGACATGTCTGTTACTCCTCTTCTTAAAGTTAGCTTGAAGCTGGAGTAGAGTTTCTATCTATAACGTAATGCTTATAATGAGAAAAAGAAAGTCGGTCGGATATGTGCCCTCTATCAGCCGTCCCCCCCCCCCTTTCTTTTCCCCCCTCGGAAATTCCCTTTCCGTAGAGGTGCACTCTATATAAATCAAACTTTCTCCCCGAGTCCTGTGTAATCTAAACCTCTCAGGGCTTCAGACTTTCAGACAGACCTTTTGCGTGATGTCGCGTAAAATTGTCGTCATAATAAAAAGCAATGGTTATTTTGACTAATGCTTGTCGGCCGTTTGGCACACTTATCGTGGTCGTCGCAAGAAATGATTCTATGAATCGTCATTCATGGCAATTATCATTCAGCTACTACTGCATTAGATCTTCAACCTGAGTGACACTCCTAGTCTTCAGAATGTAATATATAGCAATTAAAAAAAAAAAAGATTTCATGCACTCTCTAAACTGTGGTAACAGAGCAGATCATTCTGACGACTCTGCACTACATATACACGACTGATGTGGATCGCCACACACGTTCGAAATTTTGGTTCAATAATAATGTACATAAATATGTTTTTCTACCGAATAACATAACATTTACAGTATATCTCTGCTAGTCCAGGTTACATATAGCGACCTGTAATCTGAATTACAGTTCTGAAATGTATGCTTCAATTACATACAGCCTGAATTTTTAGAACAAATATTTTCTGGCGATTCTGCTGCCCCAGATTTGCTGTAATATTATAGTATTTCTTTTGAAGTGCACCCTAACTTTCCCTTCCCGGTCCCCTTCCAATGAAAACGAAATGGTGACTGTGGAGGGGTTACTTTCTGGGGACGCGTGTCCCGAAGATGGCCACAGTTCGTTCAGGAAATAGACATTAGTCACGCGGAAGTCCTTTTGGGGGCATGGCGACAATTTTCAGGGAGAATTCGGGAGAAGAACGGGATGGCAGAAAGTGAGTATATAACGAGGCTAATGAGCCATGGATAGCTCTTTTCTCGGCTTCAAAGTGCAAGGTTGTCTATATTTAGGGCCTGTAATTACTCTACAATAGAATGTGCTTTCATTACATCCTATAGAGTCAAGTTTGGAAGATCTGGGAAATTCATATGTAGCATTGTAGCTCCGTGATGTGAGTGTGAAAATGTGTGAGGGTTATGAAGTATGGATTATGTGTCTGTGTAAATGACCATGACTTTGTGTCTATAGTACATTGCACTGTAGAGAGTGCTAGGGACTAAAAGTGTGTATCCGTGTTTTTCTGTATGTTTGCGTGTGCGTGTGTATAATATGTACGTATGAGTGCGACCTTAAAGAACCATTAGAGGTTGCCATTCGAAGGATCATGTATTCATCATTCCTTTTCAATCCCTTGGCACCGGTTCTGCGTGACAGTCAGGTATAGTCAGCGCGTGAGTCGATATTCTCGCCTATTATTATAGTCAGAGCCTACGCCATTCGAACTTCGTGTCTGTGGATGTTGGGACCCGTTCCCATGGTAACGTGTCACGTCCACTTCACGATCGGCATGGGTAAGGCATCTCAGATGAATTTCGCACAGCTCGAAGTTATAGGGGTACCTCATTGAGCTCATCGTCTTGCCAAGACTTCGGGTAGAGAAACCAGAAACACTGATCATTGTCAACGCATTCTGGCAAACTTCATTTCAAATAAACACATCACTTGATGTCATAACAGTTGTGTCATCGTAACTCGCACATATTTTCCTGACTCACAGGATCTCTCCCAACGTTCTAGGTCCCACGCGAGCTAAAATGGAAGATTGAGCTTGATTTTATTCATTTCCCCCAGTCATCGCTTCCAAGTCAGTGAAATCAAGGAGGGGAAAAAACACCAACAACGAAACATGATGCTAATTTGTGTGTGCCGACCTCGAATTAGAAATAGCAATTTTCTACGTGTCTTGCGGCAAATTGACTCACTCTGCTTAAAAATACACACATCATAGAGCTGCACTGGTCCTGGTTTCGCAATACTTAAAACCCACTATTGGGCGGACTGTTCTGCTGTTTATGCCAGCGTGACGAGGGGCAAGAGATAATTATTTTGCTTGACAAGGTGGTCGGCTCGAAAAGGCAAGAAAGATGGGAAGGTGAGAAGTCGTGACTACCGTCATCATATCCCAGTATTCCTTCAGACTGAAATGGTTGTTGAGGGACGTCTTCCAACTTCTCGATGACGTTCACCTGCGGGTCTCATCACGTCTTGCTCACGTTTGGATGCTCATGAGGACCATTATGCGGCAAGTAAGATCTCCGTAATGGTATACAGTATTCCAAAGATTACCATTATTTATTTTGTCGTAAAACGTGTCTTTAATAGAAATGCAGGGTGCGTTGGTTTGCTGGGTTGGGGAGCAAATACTCAAATAGCTATCATGTCAGAAAATATCATTTCATTTTGCTCGGGGCATTGTTCAGTCACCTTGTGAATAGGGTAGGGGCGCTGCGGCATAGTGGATAAGAATCCCGACTCCCGATCGGAGGACCCGAGTTCGAATCCCGCCCAGTGCTTACGTCCTTGGACAAGATGTTTTTACCCACTGTGTCCCTCTCGACCCAGGTGTATAAATGGGTACCTGGCAACGCTAGGGTAATAATAATAGCAGGGCCCTCTGGTAGAGCAGTGGTAACACTGAAGAGGCTACCCTGGGTAAATAAGACCTTATTATTATTATTATTATTATTATTATTATTATTATTATTATTATTATTATTATTATTATTAACATGCACGAATTCGGAAAGTTGTGCGATGCCCATCTCACTTCGACACCCACCATTTTGCATTTTTAACCACGGTAGTCCAAGGTTTTTATTCGACACGCCCCTTTCCGATGTCTAGTACGTGATGTGAGCTTGTGTGTGTGTGTTGTTTGTGTGCACGAGTGCATGTATATTGTATATTACATGTATTTTCTTCTCTGCGTCTATTTTCTTATCTTGTTTTTATCTCATTTTTTTATCGTAGATGGATCTCTTGAATGTGTTAAGCAATGTTCTGTGAGATCCCTCGTCTCCGAAGACTGAGATGGATAAAATCAAATGATAAATGCGTCTGTAAAAGAGAAACGCTGCTAAGCTTTAGATGATTTATGTAATTTTAGTTACATTAGGATCATATAACAAGGCAGTGTTGGGGATGATTATGACTCATCGTGTGGGACATTTCTGTTTGAAGCCAATACTTGATGTCGGTATTCTACGATGTTATACAGTCACGCTGACACACGTTACTATAAGTGCGCACCTGTCAGTCTGTGAGTGCTAGCACGCCTGACTCTCTCATCTTATGCTCTGTAATGCACTATGTCGGATGGTATCTACGTTCCAGAATTTGCCGCAATATGAGTAAGCGATATGATTAATCAGAACTCTGTCCTCCTGCATTCCAGCCAAAGAGAAAATGAGACAAAGTGATATTCTTATAAAGACGTATTCATTTCAAGCCTTCCTGGGACATTATTATAACTCACCCTATTTATCCCTTTACCCTTCATGGCAGGAGCACGGGATTGGCAAAGTGGTTAAGGACCAACTTTTAAAGGGCCATTCCAGACGATTTTCATAATTTCACATCATGTAGTACATAAATCGACAGCTCCATGTGTAGATTTGTGGAATTTATTGTGGTCCTTGAGCAGAGAAATAAATACTTTGAAAAACCTTCAACAAGTTACGCTGAACAATGATGATGACATAGAAGCCTCACATATTTCAGAAATGTACCAGTGTAATTCCCATTACAATCATGACAATGCTATTGGCTTGCAAGTTCACCTGTGTAGAATCTATGCATTGCTTCTTCTTCTTGTTCTGCTTCCTTGAGCCCCAACTCATTCTTGTGATGAGGCTGCCATGCCATCATCCTCATTCATTGCAATTATTTGTTATAGATTTTGAAAACATTTTTATTCTTCATCCTAATCATTATAAATCCTAAATCTCTGTTATTCAGTATAACTAATTATCTACAGTTGTTCAAATGTAAAAATCTGAAAATCATCTGGAGATCTCCTTTAAATAAGTTGTCCCCAGGCTGACTCCTGGACAACGCTGGAGGGCGCGTACATCTAACCAATTCAACCACAGATTTAACCAACAATGTCCCTCCCATCCAGGTGTCAGGAATAGGTACCTGGGATATCGGGTGGGGGGGGGGGGGAGATATTATGGCGAGGCCACATGACTATTATGATATCATTAGAGAGAGTGTGCAGTGTCAAAACTGAAGAATCTAGCCCCTGGATGAATACTATATACTAAATTTATATCATTAGATGATATACATTTCCTACAGACTGCCCTCTTCATGTTTCGTTCTAAGCAAGACCTATTACCTGTCTCTTTTTCGACAATGTTTCAACTTAACAGTGCAGTTCACTCGTATCCCACGAGACAAGCATCAGATATACATTTAGTGAACTCTGGTACTGCACTAGCCTATAAATCAGTCAGACATAGCGGTCCTGATGTCTGGAATGCGCTACCTCAGCATGTTCGCAATTTACAAAAAATAGTTACTTTCAAAAGATCGATCAAACATATTCTATTATCAGCTTCACGCTGAACTCCTGGATACTATTAACTATTAAACTTGCTGTGATCATATATTTCCCCTGAAATCGACATTTGAATGGGATTTATGAGAAATTTTATCAATTTAACCAGTATAATATGCTTATAATGACTTGACACTTTAAACTTTTTCTTGCTCTCTCTTGTCAATGTCCGACAGGACAAATAGGCACCACACATGTATTTCTTCTCTCCCCCTCATGTTCCCATGCTCTCTTTGTAAATACCCCCCCCCAACTCCTATCAAGTATCATTTAAACTATTTGCAAGCATATAGATTGTGTTCACGGGGGTTGCAACGATTTTCAAGCTTTAAGCTTATGTTGCAATTCCTTTGCGTGTTCGTTACCGTGAATAATGTAGCTCTCTTAGTGGAGTTGTATACTATCCTGTAACTACTTCTTATCAATGTATACTTATTGTATATATTCTGTCTTGGCTATATGAGATGTACTTGCATACATTTGTATGCATTCCTATTTTGTGAACACGCATGAAATCTTGAATAAATAAATAAATAAAAATAAATCATTATATGATTATTATTATTGTTAACCCTCTGCTTTCAGCAACTTCTCATTTCTTTCAACCACTCGTATGAAGTTAATTGTAGAGTATAACATCAAATCGTCCGTAAATCTCGGACAGATAGTACATTTCTAATTAATAGAAGATTTTGGAATTCAAGCCTGGGATTTTTGAGACGTCGAACGTGTGATCTGTGAGTAACTAATAACCCTGCTGGAAAGAACGCAGTGTCACACAGTGTGAATACAATGTGAGTCATCAATTCACAGTGTGAAGCAAAGCATTACTACGTAAACACTTTGTGAAAACCACACCACAGTGTGAAATCATCTTCACACTGTTAAATTCGAGCGTTTTCACATAGTCGGCTATGTGAACACACTGTGAACACACTATGAGATACTGTGTTCTTTCCAGTAGGGAATTCCTTGTTATTTAGTCAACTACCCAGATATGGCACCAGTGTTTGATTTTTTTTTTCCCTCAGCTTTGATCTATGTCACTTTAGCAGGTTAGTGAGATGACGAGTCATTGATTAATGAAGGTAATGTTCGTTATTCCGGAAATAAAATATACAAGGTTCCTTCATAAACCATGAAAAGAAGGTGCCTTATAACGAGCTAGGGCCTTTTTCTGATTAAAGAACCTTTGTAATACCGAAACGGTTTTGTTTTCTTTTTCGGATTAAAGAACCTTCTGAATACCGAAACTATTTTTTTGTGTGTGTGTGTGTTTTTTTGTTTTGTTTTTTTTTATTAAAGAACCTTCGGAGTAACGAATCTTCGGAATAACGAATCTTCGGAATAACAAACCTTCGGAATAACGAACCTTTGGAATAACGAACCTTTGGAATAACGAACCTTTGGAATAACGAATCTTCGGAATAACGAACCTTCGGCATAACGAACTATAATCATCAATGATTTCAGGGAAAAAAAATATACACACACGCGCGCGCGCGAGCACACACCCACACACACACATACAAACTTACGATCATTCCGTTGTTGCAGGCCTTCATTGTGTACCATCCCAAAGCACCAAGATGATGGGATCCTTGACGAACACAAAACAAAACGAAACAAAGCAAAATACAAACTATGCGAGACAGATGAAGGACGGAACGCGTTTTGACGAAACGGTTTTCGATATCGCATTCAGTGTTTGAATAGTAGCCATAGTAAAAGTCATGAGCACACATACTCGCATGGGATTCGAACTCATGACCTCCTGATTGATTGCTAGACAACATCCGTCATATCCACTAGACTACCGAGTTTCCGCCCGATAGCCAGTGATGGCTCTTAAAAAACAATATCAAATATATCCACGATTCTGATTACGATTCTGACAACTAAAACCATGATTGTACCGTTCTACATTGATGTCAAGGCAAAATAACCATAACTTCACCAAATTTCCCTTAATAACGTCAAAACTGTGAAGTGCTTCATTTTACCTGCCATATTTTGCCGTTGATACCTTTACTTCCGACAATTTTTATATCCTCTGTTTTTCCTATACGAAAGGTACAGGGTCTTGGACGCTTTAACACAGAAATATTCATTATCTTGTAGATATCGGATTCATATGCCACAAATACCAGGGATGTTCATTCACGCAACCCTTTATGACGTCAAAACTGTGAAGAAGGCAAAGATTTTTTGTCACCACTCATTATAGCTCTTTGGAAGAAGCTAGGTTAATCAGCCGCGACCCAGGACATTTTTACCTGTGACGTCATTGTCTCCGGCCTTTGATCTCAGGCATTCTTTATACCTCTGGCACGTTTTGTTGTTTATGTTGTTGTTGCTGCTGCTGCTGTTGTTGTTGTTCCGTTAAAACCTTTAAATGTTTTGAATCCAAACTACACTTGTATACCTTTAGCTGAGACCCATCCGATGCCATTAGTTGACGCTTTCTTCATGGCGACGTCCATGCAGAACATGCCAACGATGGCCCCCGGAGCTCCCCGACCGTTGACCCATGCCGAACCGCTAGTTTCCTCCAGAATTTCTGGCTCTTCGTTGACAACGGTACCAGCCTGAACGTTGGCTAAAATCATGTCTGTGGATGTATGAAGTGACAATTTTTTTTTTATGAGCACAAAAAGAACAAATAAATGAAAGAATAGACCCATACATAATCATGGATAAATGAACAAATTGATACATAGATGATTAGATAAATAAACAAATAAATAGATGGATAAATAGATATAAAGTAACAACATAGAAAGCCATTACAGGTTAGATTCTGCAATATCGCATTAAATCCCAAGAGATAGGCAAAGCTTTATGGTACAATCATTATGTTGAATGTGTTGTAATGGTTTCACATAATATTAATGGAATTCAATCTTATTGCCGTTCTCACACAGCATGGACCTACGTCTAAGCATCCTTGGTACATGACGTAATCGAGAGCTCTTCTCGAACAGCGTATAACAAGCTCTTGAACACGCAACATTATCAGCATGCATGGTATTCAGCGCAAACTTGTCTATTCTTCCTCATCACCCTGTATCCTTGGCTCCTTCTCCCCCTAAATCTCTTGTCATTACTCACATCATTCATTCTCTCCTCCTCTCCCAATGCACACCTTTCTCTTCCTCCTCCTGTATGAACCACCACCACCCCCTCCCCCAATTTGGTAACCTTTTACCCCTTCCCACCTCTTGATTCCCGCTGCTCATACTCTTGATCCTCTTCGAACGCTACACCAACACTCCTCATCCGCATCCATTTCTCCCTGCTCCTCCCCCTCTTCTGCATCCTCCTTCTCCACCTCCTCCTCCTCCTCTTCCTCCTTCTCCAACTCCTCCTCCTCCTCCTTCTCTTCCTACATCTCCACCTCCTCCTCCTCCTCTTTCTCCACCTCCCCCTCCTCTTCTCCACCTCTTCCTCCCCTTCCTTCTCCTCCTCCTCCTCCTTTTTCTCCTCTTTCTCCTCCTTCTTCTCCTCCTCCTCCTCCTTCTTCTCCTCCCCCCTCCTCCTCCTCCTCATCCTCCTCCTCCCCCTCCTCCTCCTCCTTCTCCTCCCCCTCCTTCTCCTCCTCCTTCTCCTCCTCCTTCTCCTCCCCCCTCCTCCTCCCCCTCCTCCTTCTAATTCTTCTAATCCTTCTCCTCCTCCTCCTCCTCCTCCTCCTCCTCCTCCTCCTCTTTCCCCTCCTCCTCCTCCTCCTCTCTGCCAAAACTTACCCAATAGCTGAAGTCCATGCGACGTTTTGCCACGGCGATCGGCATCGAGAAGAACCTCGCTCTGGACGAGGGCGTGGCTATCCTTTAGACCGACCGCTTTCATACAAGCTGCGACGAATTCGCGGACGTTCTCCTCTCTGACCAGGACCAAGGCTTTCTCTCTTTCCTCCTTCGTCCCCTCGGAGTTGGGGTAGCCATCGTCCAATCTCGCCGATTGCTCCATTTTCGCTTTTCTCTTTGGTAAATCTCTGTTTCAAATTTGGCGAGTCGCTGTCCTGATTTCTTTAGGCTGTATCTACACAAAACCCCTCTAAATTCTTTTGTGGGTTTTTTCCCCCGCTTGTAGACCACAGTCAGTAACTGACAGTGATTTTATAACAGAGCATAATTATCATGTCAAACATGAAATGCGATAAGCCATTACAGAGGGTCTAGGTCGGAATAAAACCCTCGTCAGACTTGTGGCCGGTGTCCGAATGTCAAACTCTTCTTTCCGTTGAGTTTCAAATAAACGTGGTGAGTGCTTGTTATTAATTATAGGCGTGTTACAGTGGACAGGAAAGGATCAATACATCATACGACATGTACGATATGGCGATGAATCTCACTGTTGCTTTCCTGACGCCGTTCTCAACAATGATCATTACTGCCATAGAAAGGATCTTTGTACCGGTTTCCAGCTCTCGGAAACAGCAAGTCAGAGAAAATGACAGAGGACGTAGGTCTGTGCACAAAGTCCACAACAAACTCTACAAACCATTACCATGCAGACTCGGTAGTTAAGTATACACAATGGAGCTGAAATCCAGCGACACGTTGCACTGTCTGAAAGAAGTCTGTGTCACGATTCTTACGCCTCTCACACCATTGTTTGAAGTATTTCGGAATATTGATAAATAGACAGAACGGTGATAAAAAAAATGAGCAAAGGTCGAGACCTGCACACAGCACTTACCGACTGGATGGACACATGTTCACTACGTGGCGGCAATTTTATCGAGGAGTTTCCACTCACCAGATGAAAAGAGACAAGAATATTTTCCAGTCTTTTCATGTCGAACCTGCCGTAAATTTGTTATATTGTTATATGTAGCACTCTGTACAGTAACATTCATATTACCTTGAGTTTGTTTTTTTTTTCTTCAAACCAAGTTTTATATCATTATCATCATATTACAGTATAAGTCGATTTTCTTTTCATGTTTGTAGATATGTGTATATATCTTTTTATTGCTTTTTCTTTTACTTTAACTTGTTCAGTGGGTGTTGTTTATAGTGTATTATTATGTTTGCAATTTTACTGTGTGTATGCTTTGTTACTCGGTGTTTTAAAGGGTAAATCCAGTTCGTCTGATATAAAAAGAGTAAAATCTTACGAATTCAACGGTAAAGATTTGACTGCAATCGGATAAAAAATAAGGAAGTTATGACATTATTTTGCTAAATTCCGCAAAACAGTTATTGTACAGTGGCTATGAATATGCAAATGAGTGAGCTGACCATATCATACCCTCACAATTTTCCATTGATCGTGTACAAAAAAAAAAATGACGAAAATTCAATGTTTCCGTCATTGAAGTCTGAAACATGATGTTATTCCTGGTTGAATAACTTCAGAATAGTGATCACTTAGATATACGAGGATTTGAGCCTCGGGCATAACTGCGTTCAAATGGAAAACTGGAAATTAAGTACAAACGATATGGTAAGTTGTGAGGGGATGACATGCTCACTCTGTCATCTGCATATTCATATTGACTGTTCAAGAATTGTTCCCCCTCCCCCACCCCCCCCCCATAGCAAAACTTCAAAATGTCATAACTTCCTTATTTTTCATCCGATTTTGATCGAAATAATAGCGATGAACTTGTAAGATTTTACTCTTTCTTATCAGACTAACCCATGTTTGGACTGGATTTCCTCTTTAAGAAAACACGGCCTTGCTGAAAATAGGCTTTTAACCCTGTATAGATAAAATAACTCAACTCAACTCAAATATAAAATGCAAATAGTGTACACAGGATTCTTCAAATGCTTATTTGAAATGTTTATGGCAAACCCTAATGTGAAATGTAAGATTGCCATTGCCTCTGTCACACACTTCGAAGAAAAACCATTGATCATTCGCATATGAATGACAATATTGAGGGTAAATGTCATAATAGGCCAATATACTTCCATAATGGCTATAAATTCGTCACGGCACACAGGACATCTTCTTCATCGATATTTTATTTAAACATCATCAACATCAAAGCAATGGTAATGATCAATGTTTGGTCACATATTCACATGACACTATGTACATGTAGACCAATTACTGTACAGGATTTTATTAATGAGGGATATGATAAGGTACGCTGTAATTTTTCAACAATCATATTTAAGTTTAAATCCAAACAAATCTGATGCTTTATAATTTTCATGTTACGTTAATTAAGGCTTTTTTGTATGTTTATTCAACATGTCTAATTCTTATCTGTCCTGCATGTTCAGCTATACATCTTGTCTTGGGCAGTGTATTGTTGTAACTGATATTTTCTGGGGGTGTTTCACAAAGCCGTTCTTAAAGTTAAGAAGGACTTAAGTGCGACTGGTGATCAGTTCTTGCGTGCTATACTTATCAGAATCTCAATAATTCAGCACAAGAACTGATCATCAGTCGCACTTAAGTCCTTCTTAACTTTAACAACGGCTTTGTGAAACACCCCCTGGTGTGTCGCTTATGTTATGTCTTTCAATGTTTCCTTTATTGTTGTTGTTAACTTAATTAAAGTGGTGATGTAATATATTAAATTAAGGTACGAGCACTCAGCATTGTGAATCTAACAACATTGATGTCTTCTGACGTCATGTCGTTTCCAATGGAGACTATTCATGACACTACGCGCATGACTTTGGTCTCAATGCATAAAGGAGTAAGGTACGCTCACATGTTATCCTGGCAACGGCACTACCGCGCACGCGTACAATAATGGTCCTTGCCTTACAGTCCGCGCGCATAGAAACAAAAGAGTTTTTGATAACAATCTGTCTAAAGCAGAATAACACGCAGTGAATGGGCAGCTGCAGCTGTAGGGAGTGATATGGTCCATATTATATCATGTCAACTGGGTCAAAATAACTGTAACGGGTTGGGCAAAGGAACATCAACGAAACTATTAAACTCAGGATATCTTCACCGTTTCTTCCCCTCTTAATCTCCAGCGAAATAGAGCGCATCGTGCATCATGACGAATGCACGAGTCCTCTTCTTCCTCATCGGCATCGCGGCTGTGATGTTGCCCGGTTCCGTCCGGGCCCTGATCCATCTCAACCCGACCATCTTCAACATGGACCGCGGGCGGCCAGTTCTCAAGATCGGACTTCTAACTGAATGGACCACCAGGTACGGGGATCAAGGAAGCGGCTTCCCGACGGCAGGCTCCTTCGCCTACGCAGTCAGTAACGCCAACATGGATAGCACTGTCCTTCCAGGTAGGATAAAAATAAACTTGATGCTTAGAGTCTACTCCAGCTTCGACGATGCGGACGATGACCCTGGTTGTTCTTATCTTTATCTTCATCTAGGGAGGGTATTCTGGTTTCTATCCTTATATATTACTATACGTACCTTTCTTCAAGAATAGACATGGGGTTATGCCACGATCATCTCCCATCTCAACATTTTTTTTTTGTCTGTGTGTGTGTGTATGTGTGTGTGTGTGTGTGTGCAGTATTTGCTTAGTGCCAGAGGATGCATGTAACAGCAGTCTCCATTAGAGCTTCCTGCGTTCCGCTCGGTTGTGATCTTTGAATATTGTAATTCTTACTTTGGAGTCTGGAATCGGCAAAAGTTATAATTCTCTTGAATCGGAGGACGTAATCAGGTACAGTGGGGAGGATGCCAGGGCTGCTCCCAGTTGACGTCTAGAGTTTCTAGACACCATGTAGAGAAGCGTATCCTGGAATAACTTGACCAACCAAAGATGCGGATGTCTCCTTTACAGAGAGGTTGTTATGCTTGTTAAATAATTACGCGGTATAAATGCTTGCGTGTCGATCATTAACATCATGAATATGATTATCAAACACTACATTTTCCTCAACTATACTACATAGAGTTCCTGCATGCTAAAATTTCCTAGTGCGTTTCTGCCTGATTTTAATCGATAATAAGTCTTAGACAATGTATTAATTTTTTAGTTATTGCTCTTTTTGTTTATCATCTATTGTGCACAGTGGCTGAGAGTTTGTGCTGTCGGAATAATACAATGGTCATGATATAATACGCTAATCGTTTTATTTGAGAGTAAAAAAAAAAATCATATATATATATTATATATATATATATATATATATATATAGGGCCTACATAAGTGCGTCCTTTCACGAGATAATGATGTGAACTGCTCCCCCCCCCCCCCCCCCCCAATCAGGTTATGACGTTCAATATGAATGGGTTGACACAAAGTGTGATATCAACAAGGGACTCGAGGCCGTCAGTGATTGGTGGAAGCGAGGATTCGTCGGTATCATCGGCCCGGGGTGCGGCTGCACGTACGAGGGCCGACTCGCATCGGCCCTGAACATGCCAATGGTGGATTACGTGAGTGCTTGAAAAAAAAAAAAACCAAACAAACAAACAAAAACAAACAAACAAATCACAAATCCAATGCGCGTTTAATTTACGAGCACGTGTACAGTACAGTTCTGGTCAAGGTGAGGATTTAGCTTTTAACGTTTTGCGAGATATTCAGAAACCACTCTATGAGATGTCAAAGAGCATGCAGCTCTAAGGGGTATCAAAAGTTTATTCGATGAAAATCGGTTTTGAAATGGCTGAGATATCCAAAAACAAGGTGAAACAAAGAGATTCTTATAAAGTTGTGGCATGTCGCCTTTTATTATTAGCACTTTTTTTGGATATCTCAGCCATTTGAAAACCAATTTTCATCAAATAAATGTTGAATCATTCTTAAAATTACATGCTCTTTCATATTTCATAAGAGGCTTTTCATTATCTCACTTAGGAATGTTCAAACCATGAATCCCCACCTCAACCAGTACTGTACAGTCCCTTTAAAGTGGGAGTGAGATTTAAGAAATTGTAGGCCCTACTGTACCGACGACAAGCTTAGGGCCCCTATTCAAATGTGTTTTCAGGATTGAAACATTTATAAGCCTACCTTTACAATATATCATCATCAAAGCCGTTCTAGATATTTTGTTCATATCTATCGATGGAGCTAGGAATTACACTGAGGTAATAAAGCTAAAAACAAATAAACAAATAATGTAGAAAAAAAATCATTATCCATTGCACACAGCCTCTCATTAACCAAGTAATACAACACCTCCATTTTAATTGTGCATCATATTCATATTGGCATATGCCAATAATCAGCGCCTAATCAAGAAAAGCAAACATTTGTCTGACTTTGAGTGCTGCATGTGTGACGACTTGGATACTCTATTTGGTCATGTTGGTTGCTCATTAGCACACACACACAAAAAAAAAAAACCCCGGAACTTTCGTTGATACGACATTTGATTAACACATTTCCCATTGAGAGAGAACTCTCTTTGTTGGTTGCTCAATAGCACAACAACAACAACAAAAAAAAAAACCCGGAACTTTCGTTGATACGACATTTGATTAACACATTTTCCATTGAGAGAGATCTCTCTCAATGGGAAATGTGTTAATCAAATGCCGTATCAACGAATGTTCCGGGGGGGGGGGGGGGGGTTGCGCTAATGAGCAACCAACATGACCAAGTAGAGTATCCAAGTCGTCACACATGTAGCACTCAAAGTCGGACAAAACGATTGCTTTTCTTGATTAGGCGCTGATTTAAGTGTGTGTTACAAGATACAGCAACCTTCAAAATGTGACAATAGAAAATGACATTTTCTTTACATTATTGGCGTAAATCCAAAGCGTATATAAACACCTTTTTCTTTTGTCAAAAAAAAAAAATGACACTGATAAACGATCATATATCATCCCCTGCAGGCCTGTGACGAAATTCCCGTATCGGACAAGTCAATCTACCCGACATTCCTCCGGACGCTTCCGCCTAGTAGCCAGGTGGTGGACGCACTCCTGCTCACCCTAGACATGTACGAGTGGGACCAGGTATGCCGGACGGAATGTCCGAAGTGAAAATGATAAAATTGATAATAATGACTATCTAATAAAGATTATCATTGAAAATATCAATAATAGTAAAAATAAAGACAATAACTATTGTCATCACTGATATTGCAAGTCTGTACAAATTTAGATTCTTACATTTTCATTTGTACAAAAGGAGACAACTGATGAAAACCATAGCACATCTTCATCCCTCTGCTTTAATAACATCTAATATCTTTCACAGTGTCATCATTATCCAGAAATACATAGATATAATAAAACTATAATCTTATTGATACATTGATAATAAAACTGTAATCTTTCAATGGTCATTTTCATATATCACAAATGACAGCTAATGTTTTGATGTGATTTTAATTTATTGATGATAATAAATGATAAAACGATGCTAATGATATTGATAATACCTCTTTCAGCAGGGATGACTTTTCAGCATTTACTCTAATCCTCCTCCAGAGGAGTGTGCTATGCTTCCTATAGCATTGAGTTTTCTATCATAGACGGCTGGGGGAGTAATGCCACCCTCAACCACAGTAACAGTTTGAAAAATTGACATGAAATTAGTTAAAATAAAATTCTGTGCATTTTTTTCATGTTTTCGTTATATCTTTGTATTGCTGTGACACCATGCATTTTTGTCGTCTTCTTTACCAGCGACAGGGATACTGAAACTTTAAAGTTCATAACTTTCGAAAGAATCATCAGTTTTTCGTCAAACATCTCTGATTTGTTCTACTAATATTTCTTCAGTCATTACGTCTTATGTAGTCACATTCTGTTGCTCCATCGGTGCAATGTAAAGACTTTCCTTAATATTGTTGTCAATTGTCCATCTTCTTCAGGTTTCCGTTGTTGTCAAGAACATTACAAAGTACAAGAACGTTTTCAAAGCTCTAAATAACAAGTTCCAGAAACTAGACTATGAGCTGCTGCACGAAGAATACTACGAGCATTTCGATGCGTGGGACTACGAGATGGAGGATCCGTTTGTGAACATCATCCGCCGGACCAAAGCAACAACCAGAAGTGAGATTCGTCGCCTTTCTTTTTCGGGCTCTCTTGGTCGTGTTGGCAAACCAAGAAGACTTAAGTGAACGATGCTTTGAATTATATGACCACTGTGATTGACGAGCAATAATTTGACTAATATGTTTTCAAAAGTATACCTAGAAAAGTTGTAGATCCGTTAAAAGAATCGATGGGCCTTTATAGACTCCCTTGAAATAGACCAAGCAGCATCTATCTTAAATGAATCTTGAAGAGAAAGCGAAATCAATCTATCAATTGCGTTAAAAGTTTCATCATTGTATATTGTTTGGTAAGCATTTACCATGAGGAAATTGCGTTTTTACACGTTAATGTTTTGCCATTTGGGAAAACAGCAATAAGTTCCAGCCCGTGGGTCTACATAACCAACTTATACTGTCGTATATATTACAACTTCGTAACATAAGTTATGTTAACCAATCGTTCACATGTGTCAGTAACCCATATGTCAGCTCAATTGGCACTGAGTTACCTGACTAACAATAGATTCGGTCCTGATATAATGCTATGTTAATACTATTTTAAAACAAAACAAAACAAAACAAAAACGACTTCACGCAAATGTATAACTCTAACTATAATCTTTCGATTAGACTGCTACTTTCCGCCTCTTAGAAATCAAATGACGTAAGTCAATACATTACATAGCAATGATAATGATAAGGTCTTATTTATCCAGGGTACTTATAGCCTCTTCAGTATTACCACTGCTCTGCCAGAGGGCCCTGCTATTATTATCATCCTAGCGTTGTCAGGTACCCATTTATGCACCTGGGTATATAGAGGGACATGGTGGATAAAAACATCTTGTCCAAGGACGAAAGCACTGGGCGAGAACCGAACTCAGGTCCTCAGATTGGGAGTCGGGAATCGAAGTCACCAAAGCGCCCCCAATCAAACGAACAGTTGAACGTTCAAGATTAGTTTATAAGCCAGTAACGCTTTTAATCATAATTATCAAATCGATATCGCATTCTCTTTCACGTCTGACCTCGTCTCAGTCTACGTGTTCCTCGGTGAGGCCGCTGATCTCAGGCAGTTTGCAATCTCGTGTCTGGACGAAGGGATCCTAGCTTCCGGGGACTACGCCATCCTGGGGGCTGTGACGGATCTCACCATCCGAGACAGCCAAGACTGGCACAGTCTGGAGTGTGAGTAGGGCAATAGACCTCTTCATTTCTCTCGTTTATTGTTTGTTTCTTCGTTGTTGTTTTTTTTTTTACATCATATTTGATTATATTTTCATTACTGGACTATCCCGTCAAACGAAGTGTGGGTTGGCTTTACGGAAGTCAGCTCCTTGCGGTTCCTTGATCTGGCCCAAGTTAGTCGGTCCTTCAATTCTTTGCAAAAGTTTGCCGAGAGAAGGGGGGGGGGGGGGGGCATGTCATGAAGCATTTTTCCGGACAACTTTGTCGGACAAATTTGCTCTCAGCTAATCAGAAGCAAGGATTTCAGTAGCTTTTAACAGTTTGTCAGACGGAATATCTGACAAAAAGCTTCATGAAATGCCCCCATGTCTCATTTTGTAAGGAATAAGCTGAAATTTAGACAAAATATGATAAACCGTTTGCTCAGATGATATAACATTGTTATGCTTACTTATCCCATGACATAGTGATAATCAGTGTGTATACGCAAAAATTATTGATCATGTTGCGTCTCCCATTACGAACTTCTTCTGAATAAGATCCAGTTTGGATTTGAATGTTTATGTTAATGACAGCTGACGTAATTGAATAGCTAGTTGATTCCAAGGTTTTGGTCCTAAACTGAGAAAACACAAAACCGATCCATGTCTTCTTCTGGGTGTTTGGAGTAACCACTTGGTAACAGCGCATCTGATGACGAACGAAGACTTCGTGCCGGCTTGCAATTGAAAACAGAGTTACGCAGGAATATGCGAGGAAAGAGAATGAAATATCATTATCATCCGGAAATGAAGGAGCAATGATTTATCTGAAAACGGAGGAGGGTTGGATGGAACTTGGGTCCTCGGATCAGCAACTTACATCCGTGGACATCTCCTTGCCGATTTGAGTTACATTACTTACATAATGCTTATTAAATGTCTGTCGTCCAACTCAATTGCTCACTATCAACAAGATAAAACTTTAATCAAACCGACCAGTCACGATGATTGTTTCGTTAACGGCTTTCTAACTCCCAATATTCTAACAAACATGGATAAAGAGTTCTCTAGATACATCCACAAGTTGTATTTACCAGTGACAGTTTCGACGACGGGCTGTCAGTCATCTCTGATACCAACTGTCTGACATTTACGATGGCGCTATCACTCGGATGTCACACCTGGGTGATTGCTGATTGGCGCCAAATCATCAGCTGCCGATTATCTGTCGTCTGAGAAAGATGACAGCCTGTCGTCGAAACTGTCACAGGTAACAATGCAGTTTTTGGATGTGTCTAGAGATCTCTTTATCTATATTTATCAACAGCATTATCCTTATGAACTTATCTCGCATTCTAACAGACACACTGGACACTGCGGATTACCTTTATATGATCGACGACGCCTACACACGGATGTTCTCGAATCGAGAATACAGCCGAACGGACGACGAGAAGGCCCTAGAAGCCATGGAGAGCGTCCTCATCGTCGCTGGTAAACCAGTCATGAAGACCAGGCATTGGGACCGCATGTCGACCATCATCTTCGACAACGCGGTGGAGGATGATGGCCCGTTCAATGGAACCATTGTCTTCAAGGCGGATGTGAGTTAACCCCTTCACCTCCAGACACCTCCAGACGGTCTCTATGACTTTGCACATTTCGATTTTGTGGACGTGGACGTCTTTCTCGCACATGAACGGTTCCAAATTGCTGCAGTCCACTCGTTACGTCCGCACTTCGATTTCTAGTGCACGCCGTTCACGACGTACTGCTGTGACGTCTGCCCCCCCCCCCCCCCCCTCCCCGTCTCCTCTCGCGGCCGCGGGCTGGCAATAGGTGCGATGACGTCACTCACGTTTTGAATCTAGGGGGGCGTGGAATCCTTGGAAGACGCGTTCGCGATTCTGGCGTTGGACGTGCTAGAGAACCTAAAGCATGCGCAGTTCCTAAAAATGACGTCATTAACTCGACGTCCACGTCCAGGAGGTGATACATATCGAAAAGTCCCTAATGTCTGAGTTTCCGCACGACTCACAACCACTTGTCCACACTCTGCCCCAAAATAACAAAAAGGATGTTCGCGTGACTAGGTGGACGAGCAATCATAGCTAACCAAAGCAAGACCAAGTTTGATGTTCAATTTAAGGCCTAATGGAAAAAATCTAATCTTACAGCACAAAACTGTAAGTGATCGGGCTAAGTGTAAGTGATATTCATTCCAGAACTGTACTCGGTCAGGAATGGCTAATATGATATAGTACCACTTTTAGAGGCCATGTGCCGAGTTTGAACACAAATATCTTTATCTCTTTTGTTCTCACTACATTCCCCATAAAATATTCTCTTTAACTTTAGGACTGGAATGGATAGCGTTGGTTTCCTTGTATGCATTACAAGTACAAGAATAATGTTACCTACGGTCATGATAGTCTTCACACCACCACAAAATTGAATGCGCTATAGAATCATGAGTCCGTTGAATAGAAACACTTTGTATTCAGAGCTCAGCTTAGTTTAGACCAAGATGGTGCCACCTCGGTTTAGACACCAGATCCTTTTAAAACAAATTTAATGTCGTTTGTCCACTTTTTCCCTCTCTCCTCTCACACAATATTTCATATTGATATTTTTGATATCTTTCGTATCTCTCCTTTGATAAATTGTTTCTATTCTGTGAACGGGGTGCTTACTCCTGTACGTATTTGAAGGCTATGAGGAAGGTAATAAATAAAAACAAACAACAGCCACTTATTGTACTCCAATAAAATTCCCCGGCATTGAGGAGAAATCTGAATTGCAAAGTGTTAATGGCTGATGTTGTTTATTTTGTGCATGATATGCTGTACACACTCATCACATCATAGCCTACGGATATACGTATCGTTCTTGACAGATTGACTTTCTGTCGATCTACATCTACGACGCGGTCTTCGAGTTACTCAAGGCCCTGGACGTAGCGGTGAACGCAGGCGTCGATCTGTACGACGGAGCAGCGATTGTCTCCTCTATGTTCAACTCGACCTACACAAGTACGTTTATTTATTTATTTCTTTTTTACATTTCCTTCCTCCCTATAGTATTTGTTCAACTCTTGAGAGGTTCTATCTTTTCATAGACACCTTGAATAATCGGAGACAGAACCATATGCACATTTGCAAATTCATTTCAACCAATAAATCGAGAGTAAATGCATAATCACCGAAGGAATTACAATACCAGAAACATATTATGAAGCCCAAAAAGTGTTACAAACCTAAGTATTTCGTAGTCGTTGCCCCTTAGGACCTTGGGATGTCTTTGGGCCTACACTACATAAAATGTTTGGGATCGCACGTGCGGAGGGGTTGTTGTGACCCAGTGGATAAGACTGGACTATTAATCACAGGATTCTTGGTTCAAATCTCCTTGGCTGCAGCAGCTGTTCCCATATACAGGCTAAGGCAATTAATCATCATCGCCAAGTGCCGCGGTTGCTTATATTACTTACAAGCATTCATTCCTCAGTTCTCGTTATGCCTGCAGCAGGGCCCTTCATAAAAAAGTTGATATGATAGCAACTCTTGCTGGACTGGCAATTGTCATAGTAACGACAAGAATCCAGCTTCCTGATCGGCTGTTGCCATTAGAAGTTGTCATTCCAGCAAGAGTTGCCATCCTAAAATCTTTTATGAAATGGGACCCAGAACTGCCAATTATTGCTCCAAATAATGTACATGTATATGCATAAGAGATGTGTGAAATGACTCTGTAATGACAAGATTTCAATTAGGTAACGACGTAAATGTGAAATAGAAGCCAAACAGGTTGTCCGAAATTGCTAGGATCTCAGAGCTTACGCGATCATGGTTGCTATACCTAATTTATGACAATCGATTATTGATAATCGGCAAATCCGGCCACAACAGTTTATCCACCGATCTTCCCCGCTAGAGTGACTTGCGATGGCATGCTGCTTGTTTGAAAAAAAAAAGAAGAAACGATTGCTGGAGTGCAACTGATCAACACGCAACGTTCTACCTACCCACAATGCTGAACGTGGATCACCTTTCTGGGATAAAAGTCGTGTACTATATACGATGGAAATTATTCTACACCTTTGATCTCAAAATATTCGAAAGCAACTCGTCATCCTGGCTAGCTTCTAGTTTAAATTCCCTTAAATTTTCCCCCAATCTCTTTCTCGGTTAGGTCTCTCCCTGGGTGAACATCAGTTCGACGAGAACGGAGATGGCGTCCGACCATACGTCCTGCTAGACATGGTGCCACTTCCAGTGGCCGATGGGGGCGTCTCCCCTGGCACCCCTGGAATGTACCCCATCGGCACGTTCGACAGAGTCGACGGCCAATGGGTAAGATGCGGTTACGTAACATACTCGTTGTTATACCATATCAGGTGCCAGAAAAAAAAGCCGCTTCAGTGGTTTGATACTATATCGTTTTATTACAATATTCATTAAGTGAATTAAAACTGCTTTTCCATTTGAACCAGATGAACTTAAAGTTTAATGCTAATGAACCTGCACATTCCAATCTTTCAGTCTATATCAAGAACACAAACAACGTACACGCACATAGTTATGATTACCGCTCACGTAAAGATATTATCAATTACACAATTTTTTGTGGGGTTCGTCTTTTGCAAATGCAAAACACAGACATATTCAAAGAAATGCGAAATACACGGCAACCTTACCATTGCCTTTGTGTATACACACTTCCACCCCACGCAGACGTTTGCCACGAACGAGCAGTATCCGGACTTGAGAGCGATTTGGCCAAATCGTGACGAACCTCCTCTTGACATGCCCGTGTGCGGTTTCCACGGGGAACTGTGCACAAGTGAGTATGATTCCGAGATCACAATAGCGTTGAAAGATCAGAGCACCTTTTCATAAAACTTGTTATCAGTGACAATTAACTGCCACAATGATAGAATTCTATGACAAATTTGCTCTCAGCCAATCAGATGCAAGGATTTCAGTAGTTTGTAACAACTATAACAACTTGTCACTGATAACAAGTTTTATGAAACGGGGCCCGGAATGCTCTTAGGGTTTTCCCGGCTTTTCGTCAGCAACTGTCGTGCATATATATATATACAGCAATTGGCACGAGCTTAAATGAGCCATACATTGTACATTAAAAAACAGTGTGCTTCGACTTCGAAATAGCTAACATGACTTTGTCCTATTAATCTATATCATTGTTAGTCCGATTATCATGATTAATACCGGTAGTATTACATGTAGTAACTTGATATGACAAAACGATAGCCGAAACGACGGTACAATTGTGAATCAAACTTGGAAAAACAACAGAGAAGAAAGGGGGAGGGGCGTCGAAGTGAGTCCTCCGCTTGGGAGTCGGGAATATTGCTATCCACCAGTGCCGTATATAAAGACACTGCTATCCACCACTGCTATCCACTATGTCACGGCGCCCTCACCGCTAACTTTTCTCTCCCTCTCTCCTCTACTTTGTCAATCTCTTTCTTCAGACTACGCTCTTTACATCGGAACACTGGTGCCAACTTTTGTCATCTTATTCTTCGGAGCCATTGGCTTCTATATCTACAGGTAACCACGGCAAAGAAATACATCAACGTATACATCGCATTATGCTGAGTGAGAAATGAAAAACGAAACATACTTCAATGGTATTTCACTTATTATTGACATTCTGATCGTGTAGATGGATGACACATGTATATTGTTTGATTCGCTCTATACTTGTTAGTAAATCAACTTGTGTAATTCGATTCCATGACATTTGCTCCTGCGACATTTGCTCCCATGAAATATCTTTACGCTAAGCCCAATATAAATTCTATCCGCAAACATAACCCTAACCCTAAGGACTTTGAGAAAATAAGACCGGATTTTTGTCGTAGAAACTAATTTTGTGTCACCGTGTAATTCATGCGCATAATTATGTTCCCTGTATCTTTATGTCTTTTATAAATCCATGTAAAACTGAAAGACGCCTTTGGAAAGCATTTTCATGTAATACACCACCTCTGCATGATAATAAAGAAAGCAAATCAATGAACAGAAAGACAGATGAAACTCACACACAATTGTCGTCGCTTGGGTTAATGTGATGTGCAGAAAGAGACAATACGAGGCGGCCCTAGACAGCTTGGTATGGAAGGTAGACTGGAACGAAGTCCAGACGAAGAGCACGGACGTCAACTCCCAGGGGTTCTCCATGAAGAGCATGGTGATGAGTGCCATCTCCGTTATCTCGAACGCGGAGCAGCAGCAGATCTTTGCCACCATAGGAACGTATCGGGTACACGGCACCTTCTTCTTTCTTCCTCGTCTTATCCTGTTCTCCTCCCCTTCCTCCTCCTCCTTCTCCTCCTCCACCACCTCTTCCTCCTCCTCCTCCTCTTTCTTCTTCTCCTCCTCCTCCTCTGTAATCTTCTTCATCTGCCCTTTTCTTTTCTACTTCCATGCTGTACTTCTTGTTGGAGTTCGTCTTCCTCCAAAGCAACTACTTCTTCTTGTACTAACCACCTAAGTTACTTGTTTAATATGTTGGAGGATTATTGTTGTTTTTCACTTCATCTTTTCTTTTATCCTATCCTCTTCCTCTTTTTTTTTTTCAAATCTCCCTGGGCAAGTTCCACTTCCCGTCGTGCATTTTAAAATTTGCACATTTTATCGAGAAAATTGTCCTTGTGAGTCATTTTCGAGGATACGTACGGTACAAAGCTAAGACGAAATCAAAATCTGTGTATATTGTGGTGCGAGATAAACCAATGCATGTCCTCAGAATCCAACCTCGAGGACGTGAATAAACCCGCACTTGAAGATTAAAGTGGAAGGCTTACCATATCATTTTCGCGTAATTCTTTAGAAACCTTCAACAAGATTATCATCTATATGCTAAGAAGATAAATACGTACATATGACGTAGGTCGATTTTATAATAATGCCAAGGTTTAGCAATGCAGTTAATCCCAGCGTCCTCTCGTAACATTTAACCTTTTTGTGCCGATTGACACAGAAAACCCTACAGCATTGTACATTTTGTCCACAATCTCTGTCAGAGAAAGGGTTATCACGTCTCTGTTACAACGTCCAGCAGCTAAATGGATGCTAATAACGGTATGCCTCTTTTATGACAGGGATCAATCTGCGCCATCCACGCTGTGCATAAGAACCATATCGACCTAACGAGGAGCGTACGAAAGGAACTTAAAATGGTAAGTGCACCCTTTCAATGTAGAACATAAGGCGAGGTGCTTAATAGAGGTTACATCTTCGGTACAACGGAAGAAACTATCATTCTCAAAATATCGTGGTGATTCTTTCGAATAATTATTATTATGTCAGAATTTCAAAGGTATATTACCGCAAATTTGATTGTATGTCGTATGCGAAGTCTTGTCATATCTTTTGTTCTCAGTATCCATTGATGGAAATAACACGCACCATGCAGTTTAGTTCAGTTCAGTTTATTTCATTTAATCACGGCAATTTACTTCAGCAAAGCTGTTCTGCAAATCCGTGAACGACATAAAAATAGCAGAAATACATACAAATGCATAGATATATCATTGTTATGTGGTTTACGGGAATATTAATGGAATCTAAAGACACTTTCATGTCGATGCATTGTAAGGCACTCAACATTTTAGAGTAACAACCTGGGTGGCATCGTGAGAATGGCCCACTACCACAATGGAATGAACATAATGTCCAAATGTATCTACGTATTCTCTTGAAAATTAGAGAATGAAAACTAGATGTATCCTTCACACAATCATAAAAAATGTCTGTAATGATAACAATATCTGATAATACTAACGGGTCTTGGATCTGCGACGCGAACAGTAAGGCGACTCAGCCTTCTGGGATGGACAATTGAAACGGCTGTCTCACGCATGTGCACAACACCATTTTTGGCCTAGACAGCGTCGTCGTAGCATTTGCGTCGAAGATCTAAAGCTCACTAATAACACCAAAATAACAACACCTGATATTCTATGCGTCATAGATGAAAATTCTCAACTCTGTCATAATCACTGATCTATCATTTGAATACTAGTTGATTAGTCATCCTTATGGTTATGAAGTCATGAAGTAATGAAGCGCTTACTCTATTCTTACACCTCCAATACCCTTCCTCCCACTCTTTCCCAGATGCGAGACATGCGTCATGATAACGTCTGTCCGTTCGTCGGGGCTTGCATCGACCGACCCCACATCTGCATCCTCATGCACTACTGTGCCAAGGGCAGCTTGCAGGTAACATTTTCCGTCCCATCTCTCTGTGAGGCCATTAAAGGGGACTCCAGATGATTTTGCAGACTTTTGCATTTGAACAATTTTAAACATTGGTTATACTGGGTACAGATCTTCATAATTCATGTTGATTGGGATGAGACATAAAAATGTTTTCAAAATTCACCTTTTCACCAATACCTTCTTTCTTCTGTTCTTTGTGCGTCTGTCCACTTGTCATCTTATTCAATTTGCCATAATCTATCTTTCTGTCAGTCTTTATGACTAACAATCTAATGACTGTTTATCCATCTATTGTTCTTCACCTCTGAGACCGAACTCATTAAATGGTGTTTACCACTCTGTCGAAAAATAAACAAACGCACATTCAGGACATTTTGGAGAACGACGACATCAAACTGGACAACATGTTCCTGGCCTCGCTCATCGCCGACCTCGTCAAGGGAACCCTATACATCCACAGCTCGGAGATCAAGTCGCACGGCCACCTCAAGTCGAGCAACTGCGTCGTCGATAACCGATGGGTGCTCCAGATCACCGACTACGGCCTGCACGAGTTCAAGAAGGGGCAGAAGGAAGACGTGGACCAGGGCGAGCACGCCAAGCTCGTCAGTGAGTGCGCTTACAATCTTGATCGTTCACGAGATCATCTATCACTGTATTCGGAAGTCTGTTGTAATTTTTGGGGCTCTGTGGTGTCCCGTGTGGTGTAGACGAACTGGGGTAAAGGTGTTGCAGTTGATTGTAAGTACTATGTACCGTGGTCATCTTTTCCCCAGCGCGCAGGTCATCATAATGCCAAGTTCACTCCGGTGCTAGAGGAATGGGGTGTGCAATGACATTACACCCCTCCACACCCACTCCCCCCCCCAAAAAAAAAAACAAACAAACAAACAAACAAACAAACAAGACAAACAAACAAACAAACAAACAACAACAACAAAAACGAACAGAACAAACCAAAATGAAATTATCAAACAAACAAAAAAATCAAAATGAAAGTCAATGTAAAAAAACTACAAAATAAAACAAAACAAACAAAAACCTTTTTGGTCCACCACGTTGAATAACAAACCTCGACCTCTGCCTCTAATTGGCTAACTTCTTTCTGCGATCATTTTCGTCACAACAGAGAAACTTTGGACGGCTCCGGAACATCTCCGGCAGGGTAAGAACATGCCCCCGGGCGGCTCCGCGAAGGGTGACATCTACTCCTTCGCCATCATCCTCACGGAGATGTATTCGCGACAGGAACCGTTCTTCGAGAACGAGATCGAACTGTCTGGTGAGTTTAAAAAAAAGAAGAAACAACAGCAACAACAGACAAGAAAAAAAAAACAGTAAAGTGATATCGTCATCAGCTATTGTTGTCTTGACAACGGCTTCAAACCTACTAATGTAAGATGTGTGGTTCCCAAAGCTACCCTCATGTCATGGCTGGGTCTTAACACAGACGGCCAACTGCCACTTTCAAACAATTTCTATAGAATGAATTCCGTGGTGCTCCTTAATTTGATATATTGAAGTTGCATGTAGTAATGGCCTATCGCTATGGCTTTACAGATATAGCGTATTTTTGTGCTGCTGTTCAATCATCTGCACCCTCACAGATACTATGTACCTTTTCTTGTTGTTCCACTACTTATTTATTTGTAGCTGCTCAACTTTGAAGCTACATCTTACTATCATTCTGTTTTGATGAACACATTGCGCAGTTCTCTTTTCTATGCGTCCTTCTAATTATCTGACGAGTTTCTTCTTTTTCCCTCGCCTCTTTCCCTCCCTCTTTCAGAAATTCTTGCCCGAGTAACGAATGGCGAGGTTCCGCCGTACCGCCCGATCCTCAACGCCGTGAACGCTGCGGCGCCGGACTGCGTGCTGAGTGCCATTCGGGCCTGCTGGGTTGAGAACCCCGACGAGAGGCCGAACATTGTGGAAGTCCGATCCATGTTGGCCCCACTGCAGAAGGGACTGTAAGGAGATTCATGGTTTCACTTATGGTTTCTGTTGCTATGGTCTTGAATGCACCATATTCGTTTATAATGTACACGGCAAATACGTATTAGCCTTTAGCCCCAGCGCAGCTGTTAGGTACCGTAATGGAATACTGGACGAGGGTTGATTATGTATGCCTTTGAAAGGCACGGTTGTATGATCGTAAGATAGTTAGTGTATATCGGAGCAACATGCACAATAAGTTGATGAGGGAGATAATTTGCAATCAAAAGTTTTGTTCTGCGTACCAGTATTGATGGCAATACAGCGCTGCCGTGCAATATACTTGAAAACACTTATTGCCCTGAGAAGTCCATTTTTACAATGATGTAATCATGTTATGAATCTCACCTTACCCCATCAGTAGCCTTATCGGTAACATCGCGGATGTAATGTGGACGTTGAATTACAACTTGTAACGTAAGATGATCAGAGTCGTTCAAATCAGGGACTCCATTTCATAAGAGATGTTAGGATGGCAACTCTTGCTGGACTCGCAACTTCCAATAGCAACAGCCAATCAGGAAGCTGGATTCTTGTCGTTATCATGACAATTGTCATCCCAGCAAGAGTTGCTATCATATCAAGTTTTTATGAAACGGGGTCAGATTTTGAAAGCCCGAGGTTTGTGTAAACCGTATCCTTATAATAAGTTGCCTCAGGCAGAACGGATGATGATTGGAATGATGTAATTATTGTTTCACTGGGATAATTGTCAAGTCCTCTTGCAACGGCATCACCTTTTTATTCTTTAAAAGAGCTAGCTTTTATCGGAAAGCTTTCTTTTAGTTCGGTCAATGCTGCCCTTTTAACGGAGCATCACTCTTGAAAATGGATTGCAAATTATTCTGTACCCGGATGTATTCGGTCGTACTGATGTTGAACACTTGAATGACAATGCCTTCCTCTCTGTCCTGACTACTCAAACGTCTCCGTGCTGTACAGGAAGCCGAACATCCTCGACAACATGATCGCAATCATGGAACGCTACACCAACAACTTGGAGGAGTTGGTGGACGAGCGTACGCAGGAGCTTAGGAAAGAGAAGGCCAAGACTGAACAGCTGCTCCACCGAATGCTACCACCGTGAGTATAATACGGCGAGAATGGTACAGGAAAAAGATGATATATATGTTGAGACCGCGCGCAAGTGTTGCCCTCTTCGTATGGGGCAAAGCATGTTGTCGTGATTCCATTCACTGACCTATAGGGGTAACCCAGAGGGATTTTATGGGGTTGTTGATCTCTTCTGGGTTAAGTACATCTGTCCGAATTCAAGAAGGTTCCTTGAATCAAATCCATGGCTGGAATCTACTTGTAGTTCACGGACTAATTCAAGTGCATGATGACAGTCGTTCGTCGCGCATGCGCGCGTCAACGTGCTTTGATTGTTGTAAGTCTGATGGCAGTAACCGATGAGTTGCGAACATTGACTTAGTAATATTTGCGTAATCCATTAACTAAATCTAAACTGCCTATGTGAATTTCAACTAATGGAGTCTGTATTGTTCACCCTCATCCCAAAAACTATATGTTCAGGTCAAATCAGAAGTTAATGGGCTACGTAGTAGCGCTCTAAACTTGACATGTCGAAAAGTCCCTACAAAATACATTGTACTTTATGCATGTTATGGATACACCCTAGATTCCAGGCCTTAGGTTCCCCTTTCTCTTTCCACCCACCCCTCCTCTATTGATGACGACTTCGCCATCTCATGCTCCAGGTCGATTGCCTCCCAGCTCATCAAGGGTATCTCCGTCCTTCCCGAGGCCTTCGACATGGTCTCCATTTTCTTCTCCGACATCGTCGGCTTCACCGCGCTCTCCGCCGCCAGTACTCCCATTCAGGTGCGTCCACCTCAACCTCATCGTCCACCGTGAACCTCATAAGTAGCTCAATATCTTTGCATTCTGCTAAAAGACGAAAGAAGACCCAGTGACCACAATATTTCTGTTGTTGATGGATACTAGTTGTCGTTTTTCTATGTAAAGTATTTCCACTTTCCCCTCGAGTGAAAAATAACGAAGAGTGCGATTTGTATCAGTCCTCTCTCTGTATAGTAATTGCGAGCGAAGCGACCAAAGGGTTGCCACGCGAGCTTGAGTCAAACTAAGGGGCAAAAGGCGAGTCTCGGAGAGAGACTAGCGCTTTGTGGCTCGCTTCCCTCGCTCGCTATTAAAGGGAACACAAACCCAAAGAGCAATGTGGATTGAGTAAAAGCAGTAACATTAGTAGAACACATCAGTGAAAGTTTGAGGAAAATCGGACAATCGATGCAAAAGTTATGAATTTTTAAAGTTTTGGTGTTGGAACCGCTGGATGAGGAGACTACTAGAGGTTATGACGTATGAGAGGACCACAATATAAAGAAAATATAAAAGGAATTCCACAAAAATTCACTTTTCTAGCAAAATGAAAGAGTTCTTGACTAACCGCTTTCAGAAAGCAGGGGGAATAAGTGCTACCCCTAAGATATGTCAGTATCAAGCTGACGGAATGTGTAATTTTCATGAAAAATGATTTTTTTTTTAATTCCCTTTTTATTTTCTTTATATAGTAGTCCACTCATACGTCATAACCTCTAGTAGTCTCCGTACCCAGCAGTTGCAACACCAAAACTTTAAAAATTCATAACTTTTGCATCGATTGCCCGATTTTCCTCAAACTTTCACTGATGTGTTCTACTAATATTACTGCTTTCACTCAATCCACATTGCCCTTTGGGTTTACTTTCCCTTTAACAGCAAGAATGCCTTTAAAAAAAGGCCAAGTGTGTCAATTGTTCAATCAATACAAAACAAACACCCAGCAAAAGAATGTAACACCTGTGATCGCAGTTTTGTCTAACGAGAGAAACATCGCCTGTGCAGCTGCTCTGTTTCTATTATTTGAAAACAACTTGTAATCAATCCTGCTAGTAAAACACAATAATCAGTATCGTCATGTTTACAAAACGCACATACAGTGGTGTACATTATGTATGCCTAGTGTCCGCCACTGATAATAGCTTCATATCTACTTACGAAAGTAACACACATGACCCAGTTCGATGTCGGGTATATACACCAGATGAATGTAACGGAATTTGATTTGGTTGTGCCCTTGCCAAAAACAGGTTGTCAACATGCTGAACGATTTGTACACATTGTTCGATGCCATCATCGCCAACTACGACGTATACAAGGTGAGGAATTCGCGGAATCGTCAGATTAGGTGTTTCACGGTTATAATAAGGAGGTTTATAGCAGGTGTTTTAAGACAGTCACTGTCGAAGAGCAACTCAAGTGAAGTATGTGTGTGTGTGTATGAAGGAGAGAGCTTGTCTGAATGTGTGTGTATACTGCGAGGGTGTGTGTGTGTGTGCGCGCGCGCGCGTGCGCGGTATTGTACATAATTATGTGCTATACAGAACGTAGTCAAACAGTTTAGACAGTGTTAGAGCGGAATGATCTAACCATCAGTTTAAAAAGAAAAAGAAACCCCAAACAAGCGTTATAATTCTGAGGCTATTGTGATTTTTTTTTTCAGATCTAAAGTCGGTCAGTCGTGCGACCGAAAGTCGTATAGTGTGCGGTGGTTTTTAGTTGACCGGTTTAATAGTGAAGAGTTCTTTTTCCAGGATGTTTCTGACCCACACGCGATGTGATTTTGATGTCACTTGCTTCCGGCAGTTTTGAGATCAAATCAACATTATCGTCCTTGTATTACGTCATATCTCAGCAAAAAGAGCATTTGGGAATTTTTGTTACTGTTCCTGAGGTTATTGCACATGATGATTAATCAAATAGTCCATGTTGTCACCGACTTATTTTACCAAGTTGTTTCTTTTTTCTTTTTCTTTTTTTTTTTTGGTTTTTGTTCTATTTTGTGGCGTTGTGTTGATGTAAGTCTTTGTGATGTTGGATTACCGTTTATGTCTTGTTTTTGTAGTTTGTAGTTTTTATTTTTTATTTTTTGAGGAGGAGGGGAGGGGATTCTAAGTTTGTTCGTTTGTTTGTCTTTCACCGGCCTGTTCGTTCCTCGCCTCCTGTAGGTGGAGACCATCGGGGATGCCTACATGCTGGTTTCGGGACTCCCGATCCGGAACGGGGACAACCACGCGGGACAGATCGCCTCCACCGCATTCCATCTACTAGAGTCTGTCAAGAACTTTATCGTGCCTCACCGCCCCGACGTCTTCCTCAAGCTCCGTATCGGTATCCACTCCGGTGAGTCAGCATTACAGGGGGTTAAAGGTTAAAGTGCACATGTCACGTCCTGTTGGCATTAACTTATATACATAAACGCTCTGCTTCCATAAGCATCACTGGAAAATACAGACGAATAAATAAAATCAATAATATTTTTGATTATTTTTTATGGCAGAATTTCAATAAAAATGTTAATAAAATTTTAATAGAAAATTTGATGTGCAACATATAAGAATGTTTTCACTCAAGTTAGATTCAGATGACAAAATACTCCATGCTTTTACTTCTCGGCCCCGTAGCAGTAAAACCCAAGTAACTGCGAACTTAAGACGGTTAAAAAAAATGAAGCCCACGTCGTGTTATATGTTTCTATCAGACTAATTGGTCAAAAGTCTTTCTGTGTCCTATTTTACTCTGTATTACATGTACCCATGGTATATCCAACATTTTTAAGCCGATACTGGCTCATTGTTTGACGGAACATGTCGCTTAAATATTTCTCTTCGCTTTCCTCTCTCATTTCCCTCCCTGCCCAGGCTCCTGCGTCGCTGGGGTAGTCGGTCTGACCATGCCCAGGTACTGTCTGTTTGGCGACACCGTCAACACGTCGTCACGAATGGAGTCCAATGGACTGGGTAAGTTCAGTTCGTCAACACCACTTCTTTGGACTTCTTTTGACCTCTTTGGACATTCATTCAATGTTTGAGAAGAGATCCGTCGGCGCGGGGTGGGGGTACGAGGGAGATGATCAGCTATTGTCTCATCTTTTAACCCTAATCAGGCCAGTTGGTCATGCTAAAACTGGAGGGGGGCGGATTCTGCCCCCCCCCCCCCCGACATCTCGGCCATCGGGGGTGCGATCGCGCCGAAATTTGGCATGCGTGACACCCACGTCATAATTTACAAGATTGTGTCGTAAGAGTTTTTGAAACAATCAATTTCTAATTTCAATTAATTAATTATGCAAATTAAGCTCAAGATCATATTTTAGCCTAATTAAAAGCATCGAGAGTCTACTGTTTGGTCTGTAAATCTGTTTTAGCATATTCAACAATCGCACATCACAAAACCTTCCAAAACTCATTTCAATTCTTATGTATTTTATTGTTTTCAGAATTTCTTATGTATTTCTCTGTTTTCAGCTTTTGGTTTTTTTTTCTGTTTTTTATTGGAAATTGTCACTGACCACTTTTCTACCATAATTAGCATAGAATTAATCAATAAAAGTGATTAATTGTAAAAAATAATCAGGTTTTTATGACTTTCATGACAGAGCACTGTTTTGCATAGGAAATGTACACAAAATCACAAAATTGTGCCCATTTTGGGGCGACATGCCGTTACAAAAATGGGCGTGGCTTCGAAAAAGTATGCGCGGACGTTGCAAGTTTGGTCTCAAAAGTTGCGCGAGACTTGAACGAAGAAAGTCAAGAAGCCTCGCGACGAGGCCTTCTCGCGTTACAGAATTATAGCGCGGAACGTGGGGGGGGGGGGGGTTGGGGGCGGATTCTACCCCCCCCCCCCTCCCCCGCCCTGTTAGGGTTAAGCTATGTTTGTATGACAAACATGCTTCAAGTCTCAATTTGGTATTCTGACATGTTTGAAATAATACCTGTAAGGATCAAATCCAATGCCTCTTGGAAATTGATAATTTCGAGTATTTTCTGAAGAGATTCCTTCGATGTCAAAATGGGGTCTAGGGTACTTACCCCAGACCCTTACCCTGACCCTAACCCTAATCCTAATCCTAACCCTAACCCTAACCCAAACTCTAGCCCTTAACCTAACCCTAACCCTAATCTTTCACCTTATCACTAACCAGTATTTAGCCGGGGGTAATTGTCCTCGGGGGGGGGGGGGGGGGGGGGGGGATTGCCCCGATATGGTCAAAATGATGAAAGAGGGGGTACACGTATATCAGCTACTTGTGTTTTGTGATGGTGGAACACAGTGTATTAAAGCAAGTCATCCTTATAACGTCTCATCTCTGTTTGTTTGTTTGTTTGTTTGTTTGTTTGTTTTGTGCAATTTCCGTACGAAGCTCTGAAGATCCACGTCAGCCCTTGGTGCAAAGAGGTCCTGGATAAAATTGGTGGATACATTCTAGAGGAGAGGGGCCTGGTCGCTATGAAGGTAGGAAAGTTGATTATTGTCATCGCTCAGTACTGTGCAGCATACGATTCGTTACAGTGGGGTCCGTTTCATGAAAGTCTTATGAGAGACTTTCCGCTCATAAGACACATGTATCAGAGACTTCATGAAATGGATTTTACTTCTCTGTGAATGTCTCTCATAGCTACATATGAGCGACTTTGGCCATTCTGAGATTTATGTAGAGACTTTAATGTGGTGACTTCATGAAAATATTGATCGGCCTTAAAGGCGAACATCGAGATGGGTTGCCCGAGTTGGCACCAAATTTCACGAGTCAAAGCCGAGGGCAGTATTACGGTCCCGGCGTGAAAGAAAGAATGGGATTTGATGTGATGTGGCCTGTTGTTTTAGTGTAAAACAATTCTTATGTCCTTGCATTGTGATGAACCTACAGATAAGTTCTCCTCATTTTTCACCACGTCACTTCATACAGCGACAATTTCATTGTTTGTGTTTTTTTTCTTTGCAGGGCAAGGGTGAAATTCTGACGTACTGGCTGACTGGTCAGGACCCAAGCTACAAAATCACGAAGATCAAGCCCCCACCACAGAAACTGTCTGCTGAAGTGATGGAGGCCGCAGCCAACCGGGAAATCCCTGAAGATTTGTAGATGAAATTATCGTCCCAACCTTGACTTCTGTCCGCACATTTGAAACATAATGCAACACTTAACAAGGTCACGCATGAACAAACTCAAAGGACAAACGCAAGACGTTGCTTATAGACAGACAAACAAAAACCAAGAAATGATAATTTTAGGACTGAAATGTATGAAAACATTTCTAGAAACTACTGCAAAGCCATCGGGACACAAACAATAGTGATTTTGTTTTTGTTTTTGTGGGTTTTTTTTTTTCTCGAAAATAATTGACCTACATGCACCTGATGTTCTGGAGAAGTTTTTACCCTATCATAAATGCTGCACTGGTGATTATTACTTCTCATTCTTCGCGTGGGCAACTTCGATGCATCCTATGAAAAGTTTGTACAGTATCTTCGACTATCATGTATGGAGAAGTTATTCTATCAAGTACTGTTATTACTGCTGCAGAGATCACGAATACAATACATTTTTTAGTGAAGTTTACGATGCTTGTCTGGAAAACTGGTATCTGTGAGCTCAGTACCTTTCTTACACAAACTGATGTTTGATTGATGATCAGTATTGTGAAATCAGAATGGGATACCGCAATGATCCCATAAATAACTGTGAAATGCATATTTAGTAATAAAGTGAAAATGACAAATCATTTTCGTAGATTTTTGTAGAGCTTGTGATGGCATATGATCTGGACAAAATCATTTGCTCCTAGCAACTTTCTGAAGCTGACCAGATGGAAGAGAAATGAAAAGAAAGAGGAAAGGAGAGAAGGAAGAAGAGAAAGAAGAAATAGAGAAGACAAAAAGAGGAGAGCAATATCTGAAGGGTTTGTTTGCAAAAAGCGATAAGTCCATTTTTGAAGATTTTGAAGTACGGTCTCTGTCACAAAGTACAAAATGTTACCTTTTAAATGATATATTGGTCACTACATATAAAGGTATATTTTTTTGAAGTTATGGCCAGAAGAAGCAAAAATTTTCTTATTATTCTCTTTATTTTTCTTGACCTTTAATCACAAATATCTCCATTTGACAAATATGGACTTATCGGTTTTTGCAAACAAACTCTTCATATATATAGAGATAGAGATAGATAGACAGTTAGATAGATAGATAGACTGATAGATAGATAGATAGATAGATAGATAGATAGATAGATAGATGGATAGATAGACAGACAGATAGATAGATAGATAGATACATGGTGTAGATAGAGAGAGAGAGAGACAGAGATAGTGACAGACACACAGACAGACAAAGTGGGAGGGAGAGAGCAAAATGTAGAGAGAAATATGTCTATATAGAGAGAGGACTACAAATAAAATAGAAGAAAAGAGAAGAAAGTGGCTGATGGATCTAGAGTTTTAGATAGTAACTCCATTTCCATTACCAGCACTACTTCCAAGGCCAGTTTGCTCAAAGCATGTCTACTAGAATGACTGGTATACACCCTTTTATAGTGTAAAAAAAATTGACATCATCAGCACACAATCCATAAACTGCTTTTCTTGTGAAACAATCACAAACGTAAAACCGAACATGCATAACCACTTGCAGATGGACACAATATCACAATAGTACAAGTCTGAACTAGTTAAAAAATGAAAAGGATACTTAAACATCTTTTATAAGATGTACACTGGTATGAAGCATACTATATCATTAACATAAAGTATTTATTCAAAATTCATATACATTGTACTGTACATCTAGCTAACCTTTCACACAAGAGATATGAAGGTATAACAACAAATCCGCATCTCAAAATTTGGCCTACATCTGCAGATTTTGCCGGATGCAAATAAGAATATGACGGGAAACTTAAATGCAATCTTAGAGGGAAAATGAAATGTACAAAGATTACAACAGTTTTTACTTTCTCCTTCAAACGTCACAAATTCAGTTGAACTGGAGTCTATCACTGCGTATTACATGGAAACGTTATTGTGATTGGGCCTGTGATGGCATCACAGAATTCACATATATGAACATGTGATTTTTGTCTTTTATTGCACAATTTGATGGATGATATCACTGGACCTTTGAAATACATGTCATGGTACACTGTAAAATACAAATATTGCTTTTTCAGAGGTGTAGCATAACACTTGACATCCCTGCAAAAGTTATATTTCCAGAAGAGAAGCATGCAGTGCTGAGGGAAAATAGTGTCTCAGGGGAAAATATACCTCCCAAGGGACTGTCTAGTATTATATCACAAGGCAATATTTGTTATATTAATTATATGGTCTACATCAATACACCATCAATCCATTCAAGCGCTATTGGGATGCGCTCAAATTCTTGAAATGTATTACCTGACCTGTGTCTCTGCTCGCAGTGTAACAAATTCAATCCTCGCTGCATTAGTCATATGATAGCATTATGACCAATCACCGACCAGTCTTCATGTAGACCGTTATTAGAATACGTCATAGGTACATATGACATAGTTCTTAAAAAGAGATGTATGTGGCATCTATGCATATTTTCCTTTCATTGATTTGTCAGTCATATAACAGTTACTTACACAATCTGGAATTAACAAAGGCTAAATGGGAATGTACAATGCTGGTGTCTACAACATTTGATCAGCCCACTGTAAGCACTCCAAGCAAAGGGAATTGGTATGCAAATAATGCACGGGACAGAGTGGATCGGTGAGAATTGGATGCGCAAGTTTAACTTTGGAACTGTTTTTACCTAAGAGAGCAGCGATTGTGTTTTAGACTGTTTCCAAAGTTATACAAGAACATCTAATTCTCACTGATCCACAAAACAGGCCTGTGCATCATTTGTTTAATAAAATGGGCCCGCAAATTCATGAAATTCAACCTTTTTCCCCCATCATGCATCTGGTATACTTACAATACTATGCAAGGCTTGAGCGATGCATTCAGATTTTACCACACGCATGGCTCAGTGTGGATCAGTAAAAATCATTGCATGATAACTGACCAATCAGATTGCAGAGATTCTAAAGCCCATTTTATAACATAAAATAAATTGCCTGTCTTCTCAACAACTCTGTATGTACCCATCAAAAAGGATCAATCATATGAGTAGGTACTACAGTGCTAAAATTTGCAATATGCCCTGTATAACTGCTTTGTAACTGCCTGGAGTGAGGCGCAAGGCTTGCCCCTCATAGCAGACAGCGCTCTTTGCTAGCATAACAGTAGTCAAGGAGTAGCCAATAGCAAGGAGCACAGACTCACACAAAAGTTCAAATAGTTAACCCGTTCCGTACGGGAACCTGGTGGCCTACGTAGTCTATGAGCATTTCATAATCCAGTATGGAATGGGTTACGGCTTCAAAATGATAGGTTGCACAATTTCTGCAAGCATGCTGGGCACACACACGCACAAAGCAATGTCCTCCATATTGGGAAGTAGGGCATTCAAACCCTCCTGGTGATCAAAGACATGCTGTATACGCCAAATATTTTGCAAGTTTTTATTTTTGCAAATTTCACAAGTCAGTTGCTATTCATGAAATTAAAGACACATGCAAATAATGACTCTGATCCCAATAAGAACTTGACGCACACATACATTTCTCCCTCTGTTCAGTACAGTACTCCACGATCACAAATTCACCCACTCCCAAAATCATCAGGAGTCTCGATTTGCGATAAATTTAGACTCACTAAACGTATGGTGTATGCAATATAATATAGTACGCCCTCTATAGGCAGTGAGTATTAATCTCTTAATTGGCACTCGTACACTTGGTTGTTACCTGCCAAAAATTGCACCCATCTCCACATGCAAAATGATGCAAGTTAAGCTATCACATGGATGTAAATTGGGTAATGTGTGAATTACTTACAAACAAGATGGCCAGATACTCTGTATTTCTTATTCATCAACAGCTGGTTCATGAATGTTTGAGCCAAACAATGAAGACTGTATACAAGCAGATCAGGAGGTCGTAGGTTCGAATCCTGCTCGAGTATGTACGCCCATGACTTTTTTTATCATGGCTACTACTAAAACACTGATCAATTCAGTGCTTATTTACGTCGATATAGGGCAATTTGTCAATCAGTTGAAATGAACATTTTTTTGTTGTTGTCTTTTTAGACATAGAAAGGGGTGGTCCAACTGATGAAGCATGATTGTAATGTAACCAAACAATACTAAACTCACATCATGATACTTGTAGTTCATCATATTCTTGATGGTCTCTACATTGTAAAACCAGAAACATTTGCTGCACAAAACTTTTAGCGAATTAGATCTGACACTCTTTTTTGCAGCATGAAACTTTCATGAATTGCCTTTGGCATTCAAAGCTTTGTGCAGAAAAACACTTTTGCATGCATTTTACTTTCGCAAAACTTGGCTCCTCCCAAACCTTGTGGAAGTTTCATGCACGCAAAAATATCTGGTTTCACAGCAAAAGCTTCGGCCTCGATCACGTCATCTTGAGGCAGCCGACATTGAAGCCGTCCCCTTTGCTCCGGCTCACCAGCCCCAGGAGGTTCTGCTTCTTGGCGGCGCTCTTCGATGACTCCAGCTCGTACAGCGTGCAGAGGTTGAAGACCAGTGCCTCGTCCAAGTACTGGCTGCCCTCGTGGTTGACCAGGTTTTCCAGAAGGGAGAGCGCCTCCTTGAGGCGACCCAGGTACAGGCAGCACACCGACACATTGTTGATCGCCTGGTGACGATGGGCAGCAAAGGAGAGACCACGGGAGACGAAACGTCAGTGAAAGCGAAAGCAACAGCACATGCTTTCGTCTTCTTTGTGAATGTGTTTATCAAAAATTTCTGTTTTGTCTGTCGTGGAGGAGGAGATTTATTTGTGTGAGATCACTACACTAAGCACTCTACATCACTTTCATCAAATAAATCTTGGTTGCTTTAAATGAAAACAGATTCTCAAAAAAGTCTGGTAAATGCACATTACAACTTTGTATAGCTGTGTTCCATATATTGTGAGGATGACAAGATCTGTTTCAGTATGCATCATATCCTTTTTCTTTTTCAACCTCCTTCTTTCCTCTTTCCCGTTGTCTCCTAACCAATAGTCATTCTCATTTTTTCTTTCTTCCCTCATTTTCGTAAGTTTTTGATAACTATAACTCTGTTCCCTACAGGTTAGCCATGAAGTTAAGATGGAAATCATCTTATAATCATTTGTTAATCTTTGTAATAAGGAGCTCCGACAATTCACAGATACAAGGTATGAGAGATTGCAAGGTGACAACTGTCTTACTTACCATAAAGTTCCCTGGTTCAATCTTCAAAGCCTCGTTAAAATGCTTGTAGCCTTCGGCATACTGGTTCTGAGCAACTTTCAGGAATCCCCTGCGACAAAAAAAGCATAAAAGATAGCACATATAGGTATACAGAAAGGAACAAGATAGTTCATTGGAGGACATCAATATGAGTCTCTTTATATTCCAATTGACCTGCTGTCTATACTGACACAAGAACATACACACAAAGCACAAATACAGACACACATACACAGTCACAAGTATGTTTATAACATCAAGTGTGTACATTGCACAGAGGAAACTGCTACATCCTTTACATTGTTCCAGTGACGACAATAGATGAGCAAGAGAATATTTGCCCACATTTCTTGGACCAATGTTAATATTAAAATCTAAAAAGTGTCATTCATCATGTTCACATGGGCTGCTGGAATAACAAATTTGCAATGAGTGGCAGCAAAATGGCCACATGGAGGGTTCCAATCCACTGTTAGTACCTGTTGATGTGAATTCTGGCCTGATCTTCCTTGCCTCCCAGAGCCAGCTTCTTTTCCACATCGCTGTAGGTTTCCTGGGCAGACTTCAGGTCTCCTAGCTATAGAAGACACACACAAAAAAATTTCATTCTTTTATTTGTTTCCTTACCCGCACTTGAAGAGTGGAATTCACGCTTCATGCAAACATTTACTTTTCATTTTTAGAATGTTCACATGCAAAGGTACCTTTAATGTATGAGCAATGAGCTGGGATCATTTGACAAAAGTTGCAATCTTACTACGTAGTCTCTTAATCCTTTACATGCCCTGTCCCATAGCCTAACTGGCTAAGATTCAGCATCAGCATGCAGTAATCCATTCAAATTTGACCTAGCAGGAAAGATAGCTAGCTTATGCAGGTTTAGCAATGTGCCTCAGTCCAACAGGAAGGCCATGGTGATACAATGGGGATCAGGGGATTAGGTAATCTCTGTTCATAGACATATACTTTTCAAACATCTGTTCCAATTGGAGTAGAAGGCACTCAAGTGTGCATGCCGGTCGACGAACTAGGCATGGATAGAGTTAGCAGTGTTTTAGTCAACTAAATTCATTCTCTAATGAAGTACATGTGTATCCAAGATTCCCACACACATTGTACATAAACTAAAATAGGGGTCTTGCTGGTAATGGAGCAGAGATGAAGAAAAATGGGAAGTTTCCCATGTACACATGCAATGCCATCATGACCCCCAAAGTTTGGGAATGTTCATCAGGAGACAGTGATTTCTCTCACCTGGAGATAAACCCTTGCTATGCCACAGAGAATGTTGACTTCATTGTCCGGTTCTTTTTCAATCAGGGATTTGAACACATTCACAGCCTGAAGGTATTCCTAGAAGGGGTCAAAGTATACAAAAATTAATGATAGCTATCAGACTGTCAATTTCATTTTCATTCATTCAATTCATTTTCATTTTGAAACAATCATGTAAGAATATGTGTATGAACCAAATGTCTACACAGAGAAGATGTGGCAGTGGAACTGATCGTAACCACCCATAGGTTGTGTCCAGGGATGATAATGATGATGGTGATGATGGTGATGATGGTGATGATGGTGATGATGGCGACGATGGTGACGATGGTGACGATGATGATGATGATAATGATAATGGTGATGATGGTGATGATGATGGTGACGATGGTGACGATGATGGTGATGATAATGATGGTGATGATAATGATGGTGATGATGATGATGGTGATAATAATAGTGATAATGATGAAGATGTTACACTGTATGACAGGAATAGTACCAAGAACGATGGGTAATAGGTACATGAAATGATCTTGGCACAAATATATTCCTTTGATTTTCATTAAAAAAATATAAATGTCAAGCAAGTTTAAATCCTGTTCAAGATTGAATTTTCATTCAACTTTGTATTTCTTTTTCTATTTTCAAGATCAAATATTCCTAATTTGTACCTGTTCCTTTCTTACGCTGGTAATTTCAACTTTGCAAACTTCTATTCATCAATCTCTGAAAGTGTAAGAATAGCATTGCTATCTTTGAATGAATAGAGTGGACTGCATAAATGAAAGAAATAACCCAGAGTACTAGGAATAGCAGATGGTACAAATGAAAGAAAATTCACCCAACCACCACTATTTCATGTACTAATAATTGTTACACTATAGGGCTCACACCTATAAATAAAATGGACTGTCCCAGACCCCTTCACAAATTCGTACCAAAGATACCAAAATAAATGAAGAAAAAAATTAATTAAAAATCAATGATGTGGTTTGGCAAAAAACTGAATAGCTGTAGATATTGAGTATGAATTCCTCTACAAACTGCATTTTGGTTGGAAGATGAAAGCTTTTCTGATGGAATTTGAGGGGACTATATTTCATTGGGTATGTGTACGGAAAATAGGTGATTTTTTGAGTGACAAGAACTCGTAGTCTGGCTTTGCGGACCCTTGGACAGAATTTGAGCCGAAGAATCCACCCTGGAAATTTGATGGATGAAAGGGTATATCTCACTTATCCAGGTTAGTGAAGCTGAAACACCTCATTTCTCCTGGCTATTTTACAGAATTTTTTGAAATTTGCATTTTAAAACACGTCTCTATGGGGAATTATTTACCCGTGTGAGCCCTAAAAGCAACTCAACAGTAATAATCTATGACTGTCAAGAAACAGATAATGAAGCAACTAAAATCATATGAAAGCATACATATCATCTATCAATCATCAACTGAAATCTCTGTGTACCAGATAATCTTTACGTTCATTTGACCATCAGATCTACTCAGAATATCTGCAGCAAGTTTTCTCAAATAGGACCTACTTACCTTCATGCTGACCAAACAGTTTCCAATGGAATGCAACACTCGGACCTCTCGAGACTTCCAAAGGTCAAGGGACGCTGCCGAGAAAGGGAAATGACAAATTGTGAGGATAGTGTAAGTATGATAGACACAAACACACATCAATAACAGGAATAAGCTTCCAGCATAGACATGCACTTGAGAAGTGTTGCCTGATAAATCGATAAACTTGTCATGTGTTGTAACATATAAATTATCAACTACACCCTTATCAAGACACATTTTGATACATTTATAACATAAACAGAATGCTTTCAAATTTTAAACATGTATCCAGCTTCGTAGTGACATGTTTTCTGCACTGTAATCAGCACATCACTTGGGTTGGCAATAACATGTCATGATATCCTTACGAACTTGTGTCCCAGCAGTGCCTGAAGTCCACATACTTTGAGATGTGTCTCTGGCTGCATTTATGAACTTTTCCTTGTTTGAAACATGTTTCAATACACACTTTCAAAACGGGCTTGCAAATGCCTTCCGCATTGTGTTTTTCAAGTTGCTGCGGGAGGGGGCAACAAGCACGCGCCCTTCTTTATGTTTGGTTATAATAAAAGAAATATTTATTGATTGATTTATTTTCATTTAAATTTTGATTTTGCGTCCCCCTTTCAAGAATTCCTGGATCTGCCCCTGCATATCACAGGCAATACTAAGGCATTGATTGGATTGTTGTTGTTGTTGTTATTGTTGTTGTTGTTGTCGTCGTCGTCTGTATTGAAAATCTCATTACCTTTTCTGTTTTCCTCCGATAGTTCAATTTGCTGACCGTACTCCGACTTCCCCTCCCTCAGGTTCTGAATGATCTGAAATTGGTCAAAACAAACATGGGATGAAAGTTTGAACTTTATCATTAAGAATTCCCTCTTTAGGAAAGTCAGAACCTGTAGTGGTCTCTGCAGCTGTTGTCATAGTTGAATGGCAATTTCACTCAGCTTCACAATAGGTTGTATGCCATGGACTGAAGCATATTGTATGATGGAACAAATGATGCTCCCCCAAAACATAAGTATCAGAAAATATCTTCTTCCAATGATGGATTATTATAGCAGTAGCCTAATTTCAATAGTAGAAGAGGACATCATAATCCAACTGGACACACAGTATCTTATGTTGAGAGGCCCCTGTTGACTTTGAATGATGAATGAATCACTTTGAATAATGAATACAATTGTACATCCAAAACAAACAAACAAAGACCTAGAAATTGCTACATAGCGCACAGCCAATGATCTGAAGCTGTCATTTTGACAACAGCAATGCACATTTGTCCACACTCAAAGATTTTCGTTAAACCTCAGTAAACAAAATTACTGTAGAAAGCCATTCATATTTGACCCAAGCAGTATGGGCCGGTCAAAGAAGATTGCCTCTCTTGCCCACCCATCAAACTCACGACAGGCAGGAATTCTTGATATCAACATGACCTTTGACCTCTGACCTCACTCTTACCCTCTGGCAGATGGTCAAGATGGCCGACAGTCTGTCCAGGCACACCTGGTGCTTGCCGACGTACATCGGCAGCTCGGCGTGGATGACACGGAAGGAGAAGGGAATGATGGAACCTGTTAAGCCCAGAACATAAATGTGCAATGAGAAACTACAAAACGTGTATGATGTCATAACAGTTATGATCTCATGATAATTATGACATCATAATAACTGTGACACACAACAGTGACAAGAACTCAAAGCTTCTCTATGAGCAAACTAGAAAACCATTGTACACACTGTCTACTAGTTTAGCAATGAAGATTTTTTTTTTTCTTTTTTACTTTTCTTCTGTGCCTCTTTCCAGTTCTTTTATCTTCTTCTGAAAATAGGTGTATCTGTGTATCTGTGTGTGTGTGTGTGTGTGATTGTGTGTCTGTCTTTGTGTTTGTGTGCATGCAAATGTACAAGCCGCTGAAGAGCTGCTATCATTATGCCGTTGTAAAAACCATCAAAATTTCAAATCAATCTTTCCAAATTACTGGTAACTCATGAAGCCCTTAAAAACAATAAATCAAGGTTTCATAGAGTTACCATACCAATATTCCATCCCGCATCAAAGAATACTTTTGGGGAAGTCATGTAGTTGAGCAGATTAAGATTGGAAATCTTATGACGAATGTTGCATAATGGACGTCAAAAAATGGTGTAACACAGACTTTCAATTGATTCTTCCACCATTTCAATGGTGTGTAGAGCCAGTGTTTATTCAAAATCATCGACAAACAAGTACTTTCGCCATGAACTTGCATATTTCCTTTAAGAGAGATCTTTAAGAGTTCAATTTTACCCGTCACTCTCAACCCCTCAAACAACAACAAAAGGATGATAAATAAAAACAGGAAAATGCAAAATAGATTGGATCCGATTTGCTTTGCAGTTTCATAACTCACCCTTTCTGCCTGGATAAAGGTCAGGGTAGTACTCAAAGAATAGATCGGGCTTGTCCATGTTCCCAAAGGGATCCAGTTCCTGCTCGGCAATGGTGAATTGCTGCAGCTTCATGAGGACCGCAATGCGTGTAAACCAGACCTGCATGGACACAATTCATAGTGAGGGCGCTATTTAAAGCAAACATGAAAAGTATTATGACAACAACTTATAAAACAATATTGTTCTTATGTCATTGACACTCACCATGTTTTGTTTCTCTGTAAGAGTATATACACTAGAGTAGTATGAACACTTTCTAAAGAAAACCACAAAAAATGTTTCCAAAAAAAAAACAAAATTATCATACCTTGGGCACATAAATTCCAACAATTTTGGGGCATAGCACCAGATGATGCACCCAGAAGCAAAAAAAAAAAAAAATAAATAAATAAATAAATAATGATCGTACACAAAAGAATGCATGCTCTCTTTACCTGCATGAGGTGAGGTGTGTGTCTGGACGGCAGGCCTGATTGACCTTTGCCCTGACCTCCAGAGGTCAAGAGGAGACCTGTCAGATCAATGGCAGCTCGCAGACAACCAGCATCCTTTAGAGGGGTGCATCAAAAAAAAAAAAAAGAAGGAATACAGGACCGTCAACAGCAAAAATGATGATAGGTGTGATGAAGAAATTCATGCACTTGCAGGAATTATTATCATTGTTATTATTATTATTATTAATATTGCTATTATTATTATTATTATTATTATTATTATTATTATTATTATTATTAGTATTAGTATTAGTATTAGTATTATCATTATCATTATTACTATGTATTCAGCCAAATAAAAATGACAATAACAGTTACAAAATGTACATTCACATGGTAATGACACAGTTGGCATATATATAAACACAAATGGTATGAAAAAGAATAACTTCATTTTTCAAGAAAAAGCAGGGAATCTGTTCTGCATGTACTGAAAATATCACCAAATTTAGACAGCAAATGATCCCAGTATTTCATATTCATAAACATCGTCTTTCTGGTACATAATGACATTTCACATACGTTCCAGCTGAATGTATGTCATTTGTTTCTACAATTCTACACGATGAATAAAACAAGATCGCACAGAAGAAAGCGGAGCCAAGTACTGCAAAAGAGTGCAGGAAACAAACTCACCAACAGCCGCTTCAAGCCGGCCTCGTCTCTGGTCACCTGGTTGATGGTCAGCACTGACCTCTTGGCGCATTCCTGCTCACCCATGGAGCGGTACACCAGCTCCTTCACCGGGTCTCCCTGCAGTTGGAGCAAAAAGAAATCCCAGAAGGCATCAGGAAGGGTGTCTTGAACCACTGATCAAGCTACACATCATAAAATTGGAGCCTAGAGATTGGACTGGAGTATAATTCATGTACATATACTACTTGGCATTTGAAAACTAAAACAAAAAACAAAAACAAAACGAAACAAAGAAATAAAGAAGGTGATCTGCACTGTCCTATACCAACAGTTTTACTTATCCGTGTGTCGACTTTGATAAGCCAAGAGCAGCCATCAGTGTGCTTTCCAATAATAGCTGACAAGGACAAAAAAGTTCTCTTCATTTTCACAGGAGTAGAATAAACAGTGGCAGTTGTTGAGTATGAAACTTGATGGGGAATTTTTCAGGGACTATGAATGCAATACAGGTCACATACTATGAGAACATCATATATGCTGCTGACGAAAATATAAGAATTTCGGCAATGGTTTGTTCCAAAGAATAACCTCAGCTGACATAATCCGCTATGTATTTATTATGGCAAACAAGACAGTCAGAATGAAATTCCGCTTACAATGAATTAAAAATTCAGGCCACAACGTTATCCGCTCTATGTCTTCTATTGTTTATTTGTGCGGTTACAACAAAATGTCAATACAAAAGAAAACTGCCAGTCCCGAGGACTTTGTTATAATGGGAGTCCACTGTACTGGAAATATGATTTTCATAGAGTAGTTACCTGAGGTTCTTCTACAATGACTCCAGGCATGGTGAGATGGTCCCTGACCACATAGTCGGTTCCCTGGAGAGCAATGCTTCTATTGGCAAGAATCTTCTGGGTGGCCTCCGACGGCAACCAGGCATCGTGTCGACGGTCGCTGTCGCTGCTCCGGAGGGCGGCCACGAATGGGTCGTCTCCTTCCTGTGAGCTGCTGGATTGGAACGGGGCTCGGGGGCGGGAGGGACTCGGGTTCACCAGTCCCGAAGGGGCACTGAAGGATGACATGAGCTGATGCGGAGGGCTCAAGTTCTTCTTTGGAGTGTCCGGATTCTTCTCCTCTTGCAACGTGCTTGGGAGGGACGGTGTTGCTGGAGTTGATGGTGATGGTGGGGCATTCATGGTTGACAATGTTGGCTGAACTGCGGGAGTTGCTGCAGTGGTAGGGGTGTCAGCATTGGTCTTACATTCTGGACCTTTGGCTTCCTTGTCGCATTCTCCATCAGGACCAGGGCTTGCTGGTGCAGCCTGGAGCGGATCAGAAAAAGTGTCGTCCTCTTGGAGGGTGTTCTCACCCAGTTCAGAAGAGCTCTTGGTGATGCTGTCTTCCAGCAATGATGTATCTGTGTCTGGACTTTCCAGGGAAATGGCGGTTCCCAAGGCTTCCTGACTGGACTCTGCCTGGCTGCTGTCATCTCCAGCCTTCTTCTCCTCCTCTTTTCCTTCCACCACCTCAACCTCCTCCTCATCCAGTTCGTTCTTCCCGTCAAAGCTGTCATTGCCCTGATCTATGCTATGTTCATCTTTGTCCTCCTCGGACAGAAGGTTAGTCGAATCCATACTCACTGTGTCTGGGTTAACAGCCATCCCTGGCTTTTGATCATCATCTGCAAGCAAGTTGGCCGAGTCCATGCTCAACGTTTCGCTGTTCACGCCAGCTGCCTCCAGCGATTTGACCGACACCTCAGACCCGATCCCCAGCGGGTCTTCCATGATGCTAAACCCTGGTCCCTCGGGAGAGAGGGGCGTGACTCCGGTGGATGTTGGTGGGGTGGAGAACAGGTTGTTCTCATCCGCCCTGGCACTGGAGAAGGAATCAAAGAAACTACCGCTGCTCTCCACCAGGGCTTCTTCTCCTCTGAAATAGTTGGCAGCAGAACTCAGCTTGCCTTTTCCAGCACTGTCATCAGAACCTGGTAGGATCGCATCACCCACTCTCTCTGGGCCTCCGCTTCCTTCCTGGTTTGGTTGGTTCTTGGTAATTTCTTCTTGGGCTGAGGGGTTACCATCAGTGGACATGAAGGGACTCTCCACTGGAAAGCCTGGCGACACTGGCTTTTCTACAGTGCCTTGGTCAAATAGGCTGGCATCAAAAGGTTTGGGGTTTGGAGCATTAGATGCTCCTACACACAGAGAAGGACGGTAATGTGAGGGGAAGACAAAAATAACAATTTACTGTCAAAATGAATGAATTGTGATGAAATTCAAATCATGCAAATTATACAAGTGAATGTACTGAAATCCAGCAACTAATATCCAACAAACAGGTGTGTACTACCCATAGATATGAATATTCTGTTTTCAGTTGAAATGAATTAATCCATTCGCATGACTGACCAAGTTATTGTTAGCATTCACTTTATTGATGTATGGAAATAGCATGCTATGGTGATTAATTTTGGATGCTTGTGACAGTCAAAAGAGGAATGATGTTTATGATGCTCAATGATCTCATTTTATATCAAGCGGTCTATGATATGATTTTTTTTTTAAAAAAGAACAATTTACAAGAAGCTGCAGGACAATTCATTTGAAAGTACACAGATGCTACCGTACTTGGCGTTTCATGGCAATTCAAATGTATGTAGTACATTTCAGTCCACACTTCAAGAAATGGAAAGGGGAAATCCTCCACTGGAAAAAGTCGCACCAAATTAGCTGTATTCATTAAGTTTCACTAATACTTAGAACAAGCACAACAGCACAGACATGCGGATGGGGGTAGGGGCTAGGAGGAGGTTGGTTATGCAATACATGTACCTATGGGGTCAGCCATGGGGGTTCCTTCTTTGTCCGTGCCTTTGCCCTTTTTGATGATCTGTCTGACACACTTACACGCACAAAGAGGGAGAGAGAGGCAAAAGTACAATGCATTGTGATTTGATATTTGTGTACACCAGCAAAATCCGGTCATTAACCCGTTGAGGACGAGTCCCGAGTATACTCGGGCAGGTGTCTATGGGAAATGCGTGTTGTAGCAAAATCAAACCGTCCCCAACGGGTTAAAGTCCCGGTCACAACCCACTGTGCGTGTTTTTAGTCTGTACGTTTTTGGTGGAGACCAAGGCATTCAAGTTTTTTTCTGAAAACGTGGGGGGAGTGGCAAGAGCAGGGAGTTATGTCAACCCAAATATACTTGGTATGAATCCGTAGCCCGAACAAAGCAAAAGTTCTCCATGTTCTAAAAGTGCTACGCGTGGTCCAAAATCCGTACTGAGGTGGTACAGTACTTACTACATACAGATCCCAAAATTTTGCCCACATTTTTGTAAGTAGACAGCATGCGCTTGCAAATATGGTGTGTTGTGACCGAGGCTTCATACACATCAAAGAATCATTTCACTGTAATGGCACAAAATGTATTCAGTGATCACAGTGAAGCGTTAGAAAGGCAGGAAAAACATACAGACAGAGAGAGATTAAAATGACAAGTTAATGTTAGAATTACCTATCTGTTACATGTCAAATGGCTTGAACAAGATGGACAGAAATGAAAGCATGATTGACAGCCGAATCCTTACAAGTTGACCCCCGAGGGATGAGGTTCAGAGTAATTTGTTATTTGGTGTCAGGATTGAGCAGAAAATAAGTGCCTCACAATGTAGTGTTCACAATGAAATGTTAATGACTTGCAGTGGCCCTCTTGTGCAAATACTGTGCTAGCATTTCTAAAAGTGCAATTTCCACATATGATCTTAACAGAATGATAGCAGCTTTATCCAAAAAAAAAAAGTATAATAATAATAATTTCACAAAATATGTTGACACAAAAAAGTCATATTTCATGGGTGGTGAGTGATGACATACATGTATGCAAATAGGAAGAAGTGAAAGCATTATGAACTCACAACTCCCATTCGCATATAGACGTACACAAAAAATAACACTACTTAACAGCTTATACCAGAGCCCGCACCAAGGTTCAACTGTGCGTTTTTAAAGCATATAGGTTTTTACATGTAGCAGGCGGTTAAATTTTGGACATTGTTGTGGTTGATTCATGGACAGCTTGCATTTAAAAGTAAATAAAACAGTATTTGTGCACACGGCACATGCGACTCCTGCGGTTTGAACAGCTACAGTGAGCAGAGTCTAGTCGAAGGCCGTATAAAAAAAAAATAATAAATAAAAAAAAAAAACACGCAAAATGGTGTATGACGGAATAAATCATGAATTGGTTAGCTTCTTTCGTTGGGTCTGATCTGTCAAGTGTTGGTTTATCATGGTTACATGTACGATGTAGACTTGTTTCTGATTCTATTTCTATTTAAATTAAACGGATAGGGGCCTAGGTCTAACTTTAAAAATAAAAGGGGAACAAACTGGAAAATTCTACCCCGTGCCGTGTCAAGTAGAATCTAAGTCCGCACAGGCATTGACATTGCCACAGCAGAGTGAATGGAAGATATCTGTCTGTTGTGAGGAGCTGACCATATCATTTACCGACCGTACAGTGACAGGCCACCGAACAACAACAAAGAGGCAGATTTATCGGTCTAAGTTACGTTATGCATGTTAATAGATTCGATACTAACGTTGGCACTGCACTATCGACACGTAAAATTTTTTTACACTGACACTGTACGTTATTCTTGGAAACACAAAATGCAAGGTATGGGACTGTGTCAGTGGTTGCTTGCTGAATTAGATGGTTAACTAACATCTTGGTATAATGATGTTCGCAGGTGCGTCTATACACCTCAGAAGACATATTTACAATATAATATTCTCACATTTAATGATATAGATAAGTAAATATCTTATAAACACATTCAAACAATAACACTTACATCTGCCGAGAATTGAGCAACAAATAATATTCTGGAGCCAGAAGGTGGGTGGAAACGTACCCGTACCACGCCCTCTACCGGATTCACTGCTCATCAGATAATGGACCCTACCTAGGGTCCATGATCAGATTCTCTATGCGAATGGTTTCCACAGAACTGTACACACAGTTCTGTGATGGTTTCCAATGTCGATGTCAGACCTCTGAACCATTGTTTGTTTGTTTATTTGTTTTCAAAACGTAGATCAATCTTCTAATTAGAACAGCTCTCAAAAAACTGTCATGTTTACAGTGATGAATTTGCATACAATACTGCAAAATGGCTTTATTTTGGTTGAAAAAAAAAAAAACCCATCATTCTCCTCTAGCATGTCTAGGGCCTACCTTTATGCACCAGCTAGAAAGATTTACCATTACTCAGTATTCGTAGCATAGTTTTCATTCAAATACAAGTGTACCTCAGTTGCGCAGCTTAACTTGAAAAGGAGGGCTAAAATACATCATCATACGTACTTGCAGATGTTAAGACTATTACTGTTGACTGGCTTTTTGTGTTAGGCCTACATGATTATCGTTATGATCATGAGCAGGCATTTTCTGCAAAGAAGAACCGAACCAAATTTCATTAGTTTCATCAAATCCATACTTCAAGTAGGAAATTATTTACATTTTTTTAATGTTTCATGTGTTTTCACAAAACAGATACAATTTGTTCCAAAATTAATGCTTATGAAAATTAGATGACGAAATAATTTCCTCTCGACTCCAAAGGGACAACACAACTTCACCTCACGTTCTGATAACGGTTAGCATAGGAATATCAACTCATTATATTTTAATAGATATAATTATGTATGGGGTGAACATAGCCTGAAATTATGAATATGGAGAGTATGATAATCTACACTTTTTAATGTCTCGGCGTTAGGAATGTTTTGATCTTAAAGGAAAAGAAGTGACTTAAATAATTGAATGGTAAAAGATGTAGAAATGATCCAGGACCTTACTAACTTTTAGTCAAAGTATTATTTACAAAATTTGGAAAAAAAATCATGAAAGTGATTACTCAAGTCTTGTTTCAGGGATATCATGTGCATACACAATAAAGTCGTAATCGATTCTTGTTTACCTCCTGAAAGTGATATCAAACGAAACGAGACATGAAAACTCGTCACATTGAGGACGAGTTAGGTGATACGCTTGTGGTCATCAGATGACAGTCATCTGTGATCGACAAAGAAAAGAATGTGATATAGGCACCTTGAAGTTATATTGAGCGTGCATGCGAAACCGTTTCGTAACCACTCGGCCACGGGTCATCCACGGAAATGGTAAGACAAAAAAAAACAACAACAATGTATAGATATAACAGGGGGAAAGTCAATGCCCACTCAACTAACGTGGCCGTGTGAACATCTATTGCATTGCTAGACGGAAAAGCGGCCTTGTAACGACTGAGGTCGCTATGCCATTTCTGGCAACTTGGGAAAAATACGTCCCGCAGACATAAAACCTATAATCGGCTGGTTTTGATACCTTGCCTTTAATCACAATTTTCAGTGTAATGACGTCATCAAATTACAAAACAATGACATGGTCTTGAAAGACAATTGTTCAAAGTACAACACCTCAGTCGTCGTCATTACATACTATGATCGGTTTGACAAAGTCAACCTGCAAAATTTGCTGCAGTCGAAGTAATGTGGTCTCCAACACACAAAAAAGAGGGATATGGCGTGTGTGTGTGTCTCTGTGTGTGTATAGGTGCGTTTATATACGAACGTGATTTCTACATGAACGAATATGTAATACAAAACTGAAGAAAAAAAACAGTAAAGTAGCTAAGTATTTTGTTTCGTGATCTTGTGGGATTCGAACCCGCAACCTCACGTCTCTGAGACGTCGCCTTTAACCACTCGGCTACACGGTCGTCTCGACGGGAAAATATGGGGAACGTTATGGACTTGAAAGACATTTGTTCAATGTATAACACATTCATCGTACGTTGTCAGTTTGCTATTGACATGACGATCTATCACACGAATATGAGGCAGGCACTAGTACCTGTATGAAATTATTATAGGCATGGTTATCAAATTGCCTTAAAATTTCCTTATAATTGCCTTATTTTTACACACAGTTATGCTATCCCTTTAAACTCGTCACAGTTTAATTAGAATCATTAACATCATACATTAGTACCATATTCAGTTCCATAGCTGATTACGTTTGCTAATCAATTAAGATTAATTGTCTAGAATGTGTCATATGGCCAACCTGTATACACACGTATATACACACACACAATGTTAAATGTATGTATCAAACATCTGTAACACAACTTTGAACTAACTGTAGGAATTATCGCTGCACTTATCATCCATACTTTTTATCACTATCTGAAACTCCACAAAAACCACTAATTGACAAATAATCATCAATACAGAAGACTGAATACCTTTTTTACAATGTATAGCTTGTTACATGTATAAATCAGCACAAAGTAACCACGACTACATTGTGTTACTAAATTGATATGAACAAATGTCATTTTGTTACAATATACTATATCAGTTTGAAAAGCCCAGCCTCCAAAACTATGATTTTGCAGCAATCGAAGTAATGCAGTCTCCAACGCAAAACAAAGGTATACTGTGTGAGTGTGTGCGTACAGGTGTGTTTACATGGAAACGTGATTTCTACATGGACGAAGGTGTAGTACTCCATTGAAGAAAAAAAAAAGTAAAAAAAAAATATTATTTTCTTTCGTGCTCTTGTGAGGATCGAACCCGTACGTGTGCAACCTCACGTTTCTAAGACGACGCCTCTACCCACTCGGCCATACGTCTCGACGAGAAAATTAGAGGAACGTAAACTTATGTACGTTAAAGATGAATCAGGAATCGTTTGGTCCGCATTCCATTCTCATTTTCAGTTTTAAATTGCAAAATTGTCAACCTCATGAGGAGATTTCAAAGAATAAAATGCATGATTACTGCAGCTTATTGTCACAGCTACAACATACTAAAGTTTCAGAGGAAATGAAGCAAAATCAGCTGAGATAAAGGTGCTTAAACGTTGTCAAGTCAATGCATGGTTTAAAAAAAATCACCTCCCATAGACATAACACGTAAACTTGTCCGATTTTGCGTCTTTACCTTTAAACACAATTTAAAGCATGATGACGTCATCAAATTTCAAAACCATGACTTGGACCTGAAAGGCAAATGTTCAAAGTACAACATATCTGAATTTGGGATAATATTGAGCTTAAACAACAGAGATACGAGCAAATGAATGTCAGAAACAGTACCTCAAAAAAATAATTCCACTTTTTTGATTTCAGATGATGATATGATGACGTCATAATGTATTTAGGGAAATATTGATACTTGAAACGTTATTTTCAATTCATATGCTTTTGTAATATGCAATAAAAACATAGGGTCACCTGACGTTTTAAAGAGCTATGGCGAAATAAACAAAGACATGTTTTTCGCTATATTTCCACATAGACGCGCACACGAAATTTCAACTTTGACGCCAGCGCATTCCTTTGTTATAGGTCGAAATTGATCGGAAATCAGTGGATATTGTTACTTAATGTATCAGGAATCCAAATCTGTCAAAAAATGTGCATTTTCATGTTGCTTACGCGCACTGCGCGCGGAAATGCGCGGACGGACGCGAACGCGCGGAACGCTTAAAATTGTCTGAAACTTCGAGATTTCCCATTGGGAAGTCGTTTTAAGCATTTAAAAACTTTGACGCGCACTAATGCGCGCGTAATGATGTCCTAGGTAATTAGCATTAAAAAGTAAGATAGAGCGTGACCTGAACTTTATGTCCAACGAAAATGATACAGAAATGACCTTTAGTTATGAAGTTATGATCGATCATGTAACATGGTCCGAAAATCACAAAATGGCGCCTAGATGACGTCATAGATATGTTACTGTCATGAAAACCTTATTGTGGCTAGATATTGTCATGAGACATGTTGACTGAAAATGTCATGTTATTCCGTCATGTCAATGTTGAGATATTCACGACACAAAATGTGCCAGAAAGAAAGAAGAACGAGACATGAAAACTCGTCACATTGAGGACGAGTTAGGTGATACGCTTGTGGTCATCAGATGACAGTCATCTGTGATCGACAAAGAAAAGAATGTGATATAGGCACCTTGAAGTTATATTGAGCGTGCATGCGAAACCGTTTCTGTAACCACTCGGCCACGGGTCATCCACGGAAATGGTAAGACAAAAAAAAAAAAACAATGTATAGATATAACAGGGGGAAAGTCAATGCCCACTCAACTAACGTGGCCTGGTGAACATCTATTGCATTGCTTGACGGAGAAGCGGCCTTGTAACGACTGAGGTCACTATGCCATTTCTGGCAACTTGGGAAAAATACGTCCCACAGACATAAAACCTATAATCGGCTGGTTTTGATACCTTGCCTTTAATCACAATTTTCAGTGTAATGACGTCATCAAATTACAAAACAATGACATCGTCTTGAAAGACAATTGTTCAAAGTACAACACCTCAGTCGTCGTCATTACATACTATGATCGGTTTGACAAAGTCAACCTGCAAAATGTTGCTGCAGTCGAAGCAATGTGGTCTCCAACACACAAAAAAGAGGGATATGGCGTGTGTGTGTGTCTGTGTGTGTGTATAGGTGCGTTTATATACGAACGTGATTTCTACATGGACGAATATGAAATACAAAATTGAAGAAAAAAAGTAAAATAAAAAAAAAATGTTTCGTGATCTTGTGGGGTTCGAACCCGCAATCTCACGTCTCTGAGACGGCGCCTTTAACCACTCGGCCATACGTCTCGACGAGAAAATATGGGGAAGGTAAACTTATGTATGTGAAAGATACATAGGGAATCGTTTTGTCCACATTCCATTTTCATTTTCAGTTTTAAACTGCAAAATTGTCAATCTGATGAGGAGATTTCAAAGAATAAAATGCATGATTACTGCAGCTTATTGTCTCAGCTACAACATATTAAAGTTTCAGAGGAAATGAAGCAAAATCAGCTGAGATAAAGGTGCTTAAACGTTGTTAAGTCAATTGATGCTTTTAAAAAAAATCACCTCCCATAGACAATACACGTAAACTTGTCCGATTTTGCGTCTTTACCTTTAATCACAATTTAAGGTATGATGACGTCATCAAATATCAAAAGCATGACATGGACTTAAAAGGCAAATGTTCAAAGTACAACATATCTGAATTTGGGATAATATTGAGCTTAAACAACAGAGATACGAGCAAATGAATGTCAGAAACAGTACCTTAAAAAAATTAATTCCACTTTTTTGATTTCAGATGACGATATGATGACGTCATATTTTAATTATGGAAATAATGATACTTGAAACGTTATTTTCAATTCATATGCTTTTGTAATATGCAATAAAAACATAGGGTCACCTGACGTTTTAAAGAGCTATGGCGAAATAAACAAAGACATGTTTTTTCACTATATTTGCACATAGATGCGCACGCGAAATTTCAACTTTGACGCCAGTGCATTGCTTTGTTATTTGTCAAAATCTATCAGAAATCAATGGATATTGTTACTCAAAGTATCAGGAATCCAGATCAGTCAAAAAATGTGCATTTTCATGTTACTGACGCGCTGTGCGCGCGAAAATGCGCGGACGGACGCGCACGCGCAAAATTGTTTGAAACGCTTAAAATTGTCTGAAACTTCGAGATTTCCCATTGGAAAGTTGTTTTGAGCCTTTTAAATGTTTGACGCGCGCTTACGCGTCCTAGATGACGTCCTAGGTAATTAGCATCTGAGAAAGAAAGATAGAGCGTGACCTGAACTTTATGTCCATAAAAACTGATACAGAAAGGACCTTTAGTTATGAAGTTATGATCGATCATGTAACATGGTCCGAAAATCACAAAATGGCGCCTAGATGACGTCATAGATACGTTACTGTCATGAAAACCTTATTGTGGCTAGATATTGTCATGAGACATGTTGACTGAAAATGTCATGTTACTCCGTAATGTCATTCTTGAGATATTGACGACACAAAATAGGCCAGAAAGAAAGAAGAACGAGACATGAAAACTCGTCACATTGAGGACGAGTTAGGTGATACGCTTGTGGTCATCAGATGGCGGTCATCTGTGATCGACAAGAAACGAATGTGATATAGGCACCTTGAAGTTATATTGAGCGTGCATGCGAAACTGTTTCTGTAACCACTCGGCCACGGGTCATCCACGGAAATGGTAAGACAAAAAACAACAACAATGTATAGATATAACAGGGGGAAAGTCAATGCCCACTCAACACAAAAAAGAGGGATATGGCGTGTGTGTGTGTGTCTGTGTGTGTGTATAGGTGCGTTTATATACGAACGTGATTTTTACATAGACGAATATGTAATACAAAATTGAAGAAAAAAAAAACAGTAAAATAGCTAAGTATATTGTTTCGTGATCTTGTGAGGTTCGAACCCGCAACCTCACGTCTCTGAGACGTCGCCTTTAACCACTCGGCCATACGTCTCGACGAGAAAATATGGGGAACGTTATGGACTTGAAAGACAGTTGTTCAATATATAACTCATTCATCGTACGTTGTCAGTTTGCTATTGACATGACGATCTATCGCACGAATATGAGGCAGATATTAGTACCTGTATGAAATTATTATAGGCATGGTTATCAAATTCCCCTAAAATTTCCTTATAATTGCCTTATTTTTACACACAGTTATGCTATCCCTTTAAACTCGTCACAGTTTAATTAGAATCATTAACATCATACATCAGTACCATATTCAGTTCCATAGCTGATCACGTTTGCTAATTAATTAAGATTATTTGTCTAGAATGTGTCACATGGCCAACCTGTATACACACGTATATACACACACAATGCTAAATGCATGTATCAAACATCTGTAACACAACTTTGAACTAACTGTAGGAATTATCGCTGCACTTATCATCCATACTTTTTATCACTATCTGAAACTCCACAAAAACCACTAATTGACAAATAATCATCAATACAGAAGACTGACTTAAAGGAACAATGCAAATACCTTTTTTACAATGTATAGCTTGTTACATGTATAAATCAGCACAAAGTAACCACGACTACATTGTGTTACTGAATTGGTATGAACAAATTTCATTTTGTTACAATATACTATATTAGTTTGAAAAGCCCAGCCTCCAAAATTTTGCAGCAGTCGAAGTAATGCAGTCTCCAACGCAAAACAAAGGTATACTGTGTGAGTGTGTGCGTATAGGTGTGTTTACATGCAAATGTGATTTCTACATGGACGAAAAGCCCAGCCTGCAAAATTTTGCAGCAGTCGAAGTAATGCAGTCTCCAACGCAAAACAAAGGTATACTGTGTGAGTGTGTGCGTATAGGTGTGTTTACATGCAAATGTGATTTCTACATGGACGAAGGTGTAGTACTCCATTGAAGAAAAAAAAGTAAAAAAAAAATAATTATTTTCTTTCGTGCTCTTGTGAGGATCGAACCCGTACGTGTGCAACCTCACGTTTCTGAGACGACGCGTCTAACCACTCGGCCATATGTCTCGACGAGAAAATTAGAGGAACGTAAACTTATGTACGTGAAAGACGAATCAGGAATCATTTCGTCCGCATTCCATTCTCATTTTCAGTTTTAAATTGCAAAATTGTCAACCTCATGAGGAGATTTCAAAGAATAAAATGCATGATTACTGCAGCTTATTGTCACAGCTACAACATACTTAAGTTTCAGAGGAAATGAAGCAAAATCAGCTGAGATAAAGGTTGTTAAACGTTGTCAAGTCAATGCATGGTTTCTAAAAAAATCACCTCCCATAGACATAACACGTAAACTTGTCCGATTTTGCGTCTTTACATTTAAACACAATTTAAAGCATGATGACGTCATCAAGTTTGAAATCTATGACATGGACTTGAAAGGTAAATGTTCAAAGTACAACATATCTGAATTTGGGATAATATTGAGCTTAAACAACAGAGATACGAGCAAATGAATGTCAGAAACAGTGCCTTAAAAAAATCAATTCCACTTTTTTGATTTCAGATGATGATATGATGACGTCATAATGTATTCATGGAGATATTGATACTTGAAACGTTATTTCCAATTCATATGTTTTTGTAATATGCAATAAAAACATAGGGTAACCAGACGTTTTAAAGAGCTATGGCGAAATAAACAAAGACATGTTTTTCGCTATATTTGCACATAGACGCGCACACGAAATTTCAACTTTGACGCCAACGCATTCCTTTGTTATAGGTCAAAATTGATCGGAAATCAAAGGATATTATTGCTTAATGTATCAGGAATCTAAATCTGTCAAAAAATGTGCATTTTCATTTTGTCTACGCGCACTACGCGCGAAAATGTGCGGACGGACGCGAACGCGCGAAACGCTTAAAATTGTCTGAAACTTCGAGATTTCCCATTGGTAAGTTGTTTTGAGCCTTTTAAAAGTTTGACGCGCGCGTACGCGCCCGTAATAATGTCCTAGGTAATTAGCATTAAAATGTAAGATAGAGCGTGACCTGAACTTAATGTCCACCGAAAATGATACAGAAATGACCTTTAGTTATGAAGTTATGATCGATCATGTAACATGGTCCGAAAATCACAAAATGGCGCCTAGATGACGTCATAGATATGTTACTGTCATGAAAACCTTATTGTGGCTAGATTTTGTCATGAGACATGTTCCCTGAAAATGTCATGTTATTCCGTAATGTCATTCTTGAGATATTGATGACACAAAATTGTCCAGAAAGAAAGAAGAATAAAAAGAAATAAAGAGAGATTTTGACAATCACAATAGGTGATACGCTGATAGCGTATCACCTAAAAAGAGAAATTTTGACAATCACAATAGGTGATACGCTGATAGCGTATCACCTAACGAGACATGAAAACTCGTCACATTGAGGACGAGTTCGGTGATACGCTTGTGGTCATCAGATGACGGTCATCTGTGATCGACAAAGAAAAGAATGTGATATAGGCACCTTGAAGTTATATTGAGCGTGCATGCGAAACCGTTTCTGTAACCACTCGGCCACGGGTCATCCACGGAAATGGTAAGACAAAAAAAAAAAACAACAATGTATAGATATAACAGGGGGAAAGTCAATGCCCACTCAACTAACGTGGCCTGGTGAACATCTATTGCATTGCTAGACGGAGAAGCGGCCCTGTAACGACTGAGGTCACTATGCCATTTCTGGCAACTTGGGAAAAATACGTCCCGCAGACATAAAACCTATAATCGGCTGGTTTTGATACCTTGCCTTTAATCACAATTTTCAGTGTAATGACGTCATCAAATTACAAAACAATGACATCGTCTTGAAAGACAATTGTTCAAAGTACAACACCTCAGTCGTCGTCATTACATACTATGATCGGTTTGACAAAGTCAACCTGCAAAATGTTGCTGCAGTCGAAGCAATGTGGTCTCCAACACACAAAAAAGAGGGATATGGCGTGTGTGTGTGTCTCTGTGTGTGTATATGTGCGTTTATATACGAACGTGATTTCTACATGGACGAATATGTAATACAAAATTGAAGAAAAAAAAGTAAAATAAAAAAAAAATGTTTCGTGATCTTGTGGGGTTCGAACCCGCAATCTCACGTCTCTGAGACGGCGCCTTTAACCACTCGGCCATACGTCTCGACGAGAAAATATGGGGAACGTAAACTTATGTATGTGAAAGATACATGGGGAATCGTTTTGTCCACATTCCATTTTCATTTTCAGTTTTAAACTGCAAAATTATCAATCTGATGAGGAGATTTCAAAGAATAAAATGCATGATTACTGCAGCTTATTGTCTCAGCTACAACATATTAAAGTTTCAGAGGAAATGAAGCAAAATCAGCCGAGATAAAGGTGCCTAAACGTTGTTAAGTCAATTGATGCTTTAAAAAAAAATCACCTCCCATAGACAATACACGTAAACTTGTCCGATTTTGCGTCTTTACCTTTAATCACAATTTAAGGTATTATGACGTCATCAAATATCAAAAGCATGACATGGACTTAAAAGGCAAATGTTCAAAGTACAACATATCTGAATTTGGGATAATATTGAGCTGAAACAACAGAGATACGAGCAAATGAATGTCAGAAACAGTACCTTAAAAAAAATAATTCCACTTTTTTGATTTCAGATGACGATATGATGACGTCATATTGTAATTATGGAAATAATGATACTTGAAACGTTATTTTCAATTCATATGCTTTTGTAATATGCAATAAAAACATAGGGTCACCTGACGTTTTAAAGAGCTATGGCGAAATAAACAAAGACATGTTTTTTCACTATATTTGCACATAGATGCGCACGCGAAATTTCAACTTTGACGCCAGTGCATTGCTTTGTTATTTGTCAAAATCGATCAGAAATCAATGGATATTGTTACTCAAAGTATCAGGAATCCAGATCAGTCAAAAAATGTGCATTTTCATGTTACTGACGCGCTGTGCGCGCGAAAATGCGCGGACGGACGCGCACGCGCAAAATTGTTTGAAACGCTTAAAATTGTCTGAAACTTCGAGATTTCCCATTGGAAAGTTGTTTTGAGCCTTTTAAATGTTTGACGCGCGCTTACGCGTCCTAGATGACGTCCTAGGTAATTAGCATCAGAGAAAGAAAGATAGAGCGTGACCTGAACTTTATGTCCACAAAAACTGATACAGAAAGGACCTTTAGTTATGAAGTTATGATCGATCATGTAACATGGTCCGAAAATCACAAAATGGCGCCTAGATGACGTCATAGATACGTTACTGTCATGAAAACCTTATTGTGGCTAGATATTGTCATGAGACATGTTGACTGAAAATGTCATGTTACTCCGTAATGTCATTCTTGAGATATTGACGACACAAAATAGGCCAGAAAGAAAGAAGAATAAGAAAAAAGACAGATTTTGACAATCACAATAGGTGATACGCTGATAGCGTATCACCTAAATAGCAATTCAAAAGTACTCCCTTACTCGGGAGTAGAAATTATTGTCATTTCCAAAGATTACGCTACCCATTCCCAGGGGTTGCGTGGCTCATTTTCTTTCTTTCATGTCATTGATCAGGAGCGGATCCAGGAATTATGTAAAGAGGAGGCGCCTTCACAAAATTAAAGGGGGCGCACGTCCCCCGCCCCATTTTTTTAGGTGATACGCTATCAGCGTATCACCTATTGTGATTGTCAAAATCTCTCTTTATTTTTAGGTGATACGCTATCAGCGTATCACCTATTGTGATTGTCAAAATCTCTCTTTATTAGGTGATACGCTTTTAGCGTATCACCTATTGTGATTGTCAAAATCTGTCTTTTTTCTTATTCTTCTTTCTTTCTGGCCTATTTTGTGTCGTCAATATCTCAAGAATGACATTACGGAGTAGCATGACATTTTCAGTCAACATGTCTCATGACAATATCTAGCCACAATAAGGTTTTCATGACAGTAACGTATCTATGACGTCATCTAGGCGCCATTTTGTGATTTTCGGACCATGTTACATGATCGATCATAACTTCATAACTAAAGGTCCTTTCTGTATCAGTTTTTGTGGACATAAAGTTCAGGTCACGCTCTATCTTTCTTTCTCTGATGCTAATTACCTAGGACGTCATCTAGGACGCGTAAGCGCGCGTCAAACATTTAAAAGGCTCAAAACAACTTTCCAATGGGAAATCTCGAAGTTTCAGACAATTTTAAGCGTTTCAAACAATTTTGCGCGTGCGCGTCCGTCCGCGCATTTTCGCGCGCACAGCGCGTCAGTAACATGAAAATGCACATTTTTTGACTGATCTGGATTCCTGATACTTTGAGTAACAATATCCATTGATTTCTGATCGATTTTGACAAATAACAAAGCAATGCACTGGCGTCAAAGTTGAAATTTCGCGTGCGCATCTATGTGCAAATATAGTGAAAAAACATGTCTTTGTTTATTTCGCCATAGCTCTTTAAAACGTCAGGTGACCCTATGTTTTTATTGCATATTACAAAAGCATATGAATTGAAAATAACGTTTCAAGTATCATTATTTCCATAATTACAATATGACGTCATCATATCGTCATCTGAAATCAAAAAAGTGGAATTAATTTTTTTAAGGTACTGTTTCTGACATTCATTTGCTCGTATCTCTGTTGTTTAAGCTCAATATTATCCCAAATTCAGATATGTTGTACTTTGAACATTTGCCTTTTAAGTCCATGTCATGCTTTCGATATTTGATGACGTCATCATACCTTAAATTGTGATTAAAGGTAAAGACGCAAAATCGGACAAGTTTACGTGTATTGTCTATGGGAGGTGATTTTTTTTGAAAGCATCAATTGACTTAACAACGTTTAAGCACCTTTATCTCAGCTGATTTTGCTTCATTTCCTCTGAAACTTTAATATGTTGTAGCTGAGACAATAAGCTGCAGTAATCATGCATTTTATTCTTTGAAATCTCCTCATCAGATTGACAATTTTGCAGTTTAAAACTGAAAATGAAAATGGAATGTGGACAAAACGATTCCCCATGTATCTTTCACATACATAAGTTTACGTTCCCCATATTTTCTCGTCGAGACGTATGGCCGAGTGGTTAAAGGCGCCGTCTCAGAGACGTGAGATTACGGGTTCGAACCCCACAAGATCACGAAACATTTTTTTTTATTTTACTTTTTTTTCTTCAATTTTGTATTACATATTCGTCCATGTAGAAATCACGTTCGTATATAAACGCACCTATACACACACACAGACACACACACACGCCATATCCCTCTTTTTTGTGTGTTGGAGACCACATTGCTTCGACTGCAGCAACATTTTGCAGGTTGACTTTGTCAAACCGATCATAGTATGTAATGACGACGACTGAGGTGTTGTACTTTGAACAATTGTCTTTCAAGACGATGTCATTGTTTTGTAATTTGATGACGTCATTACACTGAAAATTGTGATTAAAGGCAAGGTATCAAAACCAGCCGATTATAGGTTTTATGTCTGCGGGACGTATTTTTCCCAAGTTGCCAGAAATGGCATAGTGACCTCAGTCGTTACAGGGCCGCTTCTCCGTCTAGCAATGCAATAGATGTTCACCAGGCCACGTTAGTTGAGTGGGCATTGACTTTCCCCCTGTTATATCTATACATTGTTTTTTGTTTTTTGTTTTGTCTTACCATTTCCGTGGATGACCCTTGGCCGAGTGGTTACAGAAACGGTTTCGCATGCACGCTCAATATAACTTCAAGGTGCCTATATCACATTCTTTTCTTTGTCGATCACAGATGACCGTCATCTGATGACCACAAGCGTATCACCTAACTCGTCCTCAATGTGACGAGTTTTCATGTCTCGTTTTTTTTTATTCTTCTTTCTTTCTGGACAATTTTGTGTCGTCAATATCTCAACAATGACATTACGGAATGACATGAAATTTTCAGTCAACATGTCTCATAACAATATCTAGCCACAATAAGGTTTTCATGACAGTAACATATCTATGACGTCATCTAGGCGCCATTTTGTGATTTTCGGACCTTGTCACATGATCGATCATAACTTCATAACTAGATGTCATTTCTGTATCATTTTCGGTGGACATGAAGTTCAGGTCACGCTCTATCTTACCTTTTAACGCTAGTTACCCAGGTCTTCATTACGCGCGCGTACGCGCGCGTCAAAATTTTAAAAGGCTCAAAACGACTTCCCAATGGGAAATCTCGAAGTTTCAGACAATTTTAAGCGTTTCAAACATTTTCTCGCGTGCGCGTCCGTCCGCGCAATTTCGCGCGCAGAGGGCGTAAGCAACATGAAAATGCAATTTTTTTGACTGATTTGGATTCCTGATACTTTGAGTAACAACATCCATTGATTTTCGATCGATTTCGACCTATAACAAAGGAATGCACTGGCGTCAAAGTTGAAATTCCACGTGCGCGTCTTTCTGCAAATATAGTGAAAAAACATGTCTTTGTTTATTTAGCCATAGCTCTTTAAATCGTCCGTTGACCCTATATTTCTATTGCATATTACAAAAGTATGTGAATTGTAAATAACATTGCTAGTATCAATATTGCCAGGAAAACGCGATGACGTCATCATATCGTCATTTTAAATAAAAAAAGTGGAATTGATTTTTTTGAGGTACTGTTTCTGACATTCATTTGCTCGTATCTCTGTTGTTTAAGCTCAATATTATCCCAAATTCACATATGTTGTACTTTAAACATTTGCCTTTCAAGTCTATGTCATGGTTTTGAAATTTGATGACGTCATCATACTTTAAATTGTGATTGAAAGTAAAGATGCAAAATCGGACAAGTTTACGTGTTATGTCTATGGGAGGTGATTTTTTTTAAAACCATCCATTGACTTGACAACGTTTAAGCACCTTTATCTCAGCTGATTTTGCTTCATTTCCTCTGAAATTTAAGTATGTTGTAGCTGAGACAATAAGCTGCAGTAATCATGCATTTTGTTCTTTGAAATCTTCTCATGAGGTTGACAATTTTGCAGTTTAAAACTGAAAATGAGAATGGAATGCGGACCAAACGATTCCTGATTCATCTTTCACGTACATAAGTTTACGTTCCTCTACTTTTCTCGTCGAGACGTATGGCCGAGTGGTTAGAGGCGTCGTCTTAGAAACGTGAGGTTGCACACGTACGGGTTCGATCCTCACAAGAGCACGAAAGAAAATAATTTTTTTTTTTTTACTTTTTTTCTTCAATGGAGTACTACACCTTCGTCCATGTAGAAATCACGTTTGCATGTAAACACACCTATACGCACACACTCACACAGTATACCTTTGTTTTGCGTTGGAGACTGCATTACTTCGACTGCTGCCAAATTTTGCAGGCTGGGCTTTTCAAACTGATATAGTATATTTAACAAAGTGAAATTTGTTCATATCAATTCAGTAACACAATGTAGTCGTGGTTACTTTGTGCTGATTTATACATGTAACAAGCTATACATTTTTAAAAAGGTATTCAGTCTTCTGTATTGATGATTATTTGTCATTTAGTGGTTTTTGTGGAGTTTCAGATAGTGATAAAAAGTATGGATGATATTAAAGTGCAGCGATAATTCCTACAGTTAGTTCAAAGTTGTGTTACAGATGTTTGATACATACATTTAGCATTGTGTGTGTGTATATACGTGTGTATACAGGTTGGCCATATAACACATTCTAGACAATTAATCTTAATTGATTAGCAAACGTGATCAGCTATGGAACTGAATAAGGTACTAATGTATGATGTTAATGATTCTAATTAAACTGTGACGAGTTTAAAGGGATAGCATAACTGTGTGTAAAAATAAGGCAATTATAAGGAAATTTTAGGGCAATTTGATAACCATGCCTATAATAATTTCATACAGGTACTAATACCTGCCTCATCTTCATGTGGTAGATTGTCGTGTCAGTAGCAAACTGACAACGTACGATGAATGTGTTATACATTGAACAACTGTCTTTCAAGTCCATAACGTTCCCCATATTTTCCCGTCGAGACGTGTGGCCGAGTGGTTAAAGGCGACCTCTCAGAGACGTGAGGTTGCGGGTTCGAACCCCACAAGATCACGAAACAAAATACTTAGATACTTTACTGTTTTTTTTTTCTTCAATTTTGTATTACATATTCGTCCATGTAGAAATCACGTTCGTATATAAACGCACCTATACACACACAGAGACACACACACACGCCATATCCCTCTTTTTTGTGTGTTGGAGACCACATTGCTTCGACTGCAGCAAATTTTGCAGGTTGACTTTGTCAAAGCGATCATAGTATGTAATGACGACGACTGAGGTGTTGTACTTTGAACAATTGTCTTTCAAGACGATGTCATTGTTTTGTAATTTGATGACGTCATTACATTGAAAATTGTGATTAAAGGCAAGGTATCAAAACCACCCGATTATAGGTTTTATGTCTGCGGGACGTATTTTTCCCAAGTTGCCAGAAATGGCATAGCGACCTCAGTCGTTACAAGGCCGCTTTTCCGTCTAGCAATGCAATAGATGTTCACACGGCCACGTTAGTTGAGTGGGCATTGACTTTCCCCCTGTTATATCTATACATTGTTGTTGTTTTTTTGTCTTACCATTTCCGTGGATGACCCGTGGCCGAGTGGTTACAGAAACGGTTTCGCATGCACGCTCAATATAACTTCAAGGTGCCTATATCACATTCTTTTCTTTGTCGATCACAGATGACCGTCATCTGATGACCACAAGCGTATCACCTAACTCGTCCTCAATGTGACGAGTTTTCATGTCTCGTTTTTTATTAGGTGATCCGAGTATCCTCTCGGATCACCTTCTGTATCTGTACTGATTAGGTGATCCGAGTATCCTCTCGGATCACCTTATGTATCTGTACTGATTCTTTCTTTATATCTCCTCAAATGTTGTGCAGAGGTTAACTCAAAAAGTCCTTCGCCTATCACATTCAAACTTATACCATGTATGTATCATGTCATAAGGACGACAGATCTAGTGCAGCATTGTGATCAGTCAACTGTGACGTCATTATGACGTCATTATCTGAAATCACGTTTACATTCATATCTCATTAATGGAATGGAATTTCTCGATGAAATTTACATATCATATACTTCAAGTCAAGTTCTATTCATAAATTTCATTAGATGTGATCACGTTCATAGTAAACGAGCGCGTACGCGCGCGTTGAAATTTTAACATGCTCTAATCAAGCTCAAAATTGTTTTGCACACGTTTCAGGTCATTTAAAGTATTTCAAAAAAAATCGACGAACGCGTACGCGCGCGCACATATACGCACGCACAGCTCATATGCAATAGACATTTCCCGTTTTTTCACACGGATCGGATGTCTAAAATGTCAAGGAATATTTCTACCAGGTTTCAAGTCAATCCGACTCAATATGACGTCGTACGGGCCCGTCAAAGTTGAAATTCCGCGCGCGCGTCAATGGCGATATACAGTGCAACTATGCCAAAAAACCGCCAATTTTAAATCCGATTTTACTCGTCAGGATGGACGGTGACCCCCCATTTTCTTTACATATTTTGAAAGCTGATGAGTTGTACATGTCATTTCATGGGGTGGCAATGCTGGCAAAATGATTAAAAGATATCAAATTTTGTTAATAAAGTAAAAAAGGTAAATTTTCAATATGACGTCATCAAATTTCAAGTTCATTCGAGCGTATCTCACTAATCCTTGTTTGATGTTCGTCCAGATTTCAGTATGTTGTAGCTCATTTAATGTTCTTTCAAACATAAGATAGCAACATTTTGATTGGATGAAGGTATCACCTCGTAAAAATGGATTGAAAGTAATCTTGTCAAATATGACCAGTTTACGTGTTATCTCTATGGGAGTGCAGTTTTTCTGGAAATGAAAATTGACATGACTATCTTTCTCGAGCACTAGCTCACTCATTCTTTGGTGAATTTCTCCCAGATTTTAATATGTTGTAGCTGAGACTTTACGCTACCGGTAATGTGCCCTTCGTTTTTTCATATGATGTCAGGATCACGTCAAAAATTTTGGTTGAAATTCAAACTTATCTTCGATGTATTGACATATTTCTTTCTTTCTGCAACTTTCTTTGCAATAACTCAAGAAAAACAGCCTCTATCACTTCCATATTTTGCGCATGTTTAGTTCATGTCACGTACATTATTTCATAAAATAACAACTACTTGATCGGACACCATCTTCGGTATGTAAATTAGGGTCAAAGGTCATAAATGTTTCATCCTCTATCTTGGTGAATATATGTCCTATCTTTCCCATTTTTTGCACACACAAAGACCATGTTACAAGGATCATTTCACAAAATAACCACTTTTAGCTCAGATGCCATCTTGTCTGTGCAAATTTGGGTCAAAGGTCATATGTACTTCTTTCTGTATTTTCGTTATGACGTGTTATCTCTATGGGAGGGATTTTTTTTTTTAATGTGAAAATTGACATGATTGTCTTTATCGAGCACTAGCTCACTTACCCTTAGGTGGATTTCTCCCAGATTTTGATATGTTGTAGCTGAGACTTTGGGCTATCGAGAATGTGCCCTTTGTTTTTTCATACGATGTCGGGATCACGTCAAAAAACTTGGTTGAAATTAAAGTTTATCTTCGATGTATTGAAATATTTCTTTCTTTTTGCAACGTTATGTGAATAACGCAAGAAAAGCATACCCTATCACCACCATATTTTGCACATGTTTAGTTCATGTCACGAACATTATTTCATAAAATAACAACTACTTGATCAGACGCCATCTTGGGTATGCAAATTAGGGTCAAAGGTCATAGATGTTTCATCCTGTATCTTGGTGAATACATGTCCTATCTTTCCCATATTTTGCACACGTAAAGACCATGTTACAGGGATCATTTCATAAAATAACCACTTTTTGCTCAGATGCCATCTTGTCTGTGCAAAGTGGGGTCAAAGGTCATAGGTACTTCTTTTTCTATTTTCGCTATGACGTGTTATCTCTATGGGAGGGAATTTTTAGATGTGAAAATTGACATGACTCTCTTTATCGAGCACTATCTTACTTATGCTTCAGTGAATTTCTCTCAAATTTTAATATGTTGTAGCTGAGACTTTGCACTATCAGGACTCGAATCATTGATTAAAAAAAGTCGGATCACCTTAATTTGTCAGTGATGACAAATTACAATCTCTAGTTCTTTATTCTTCTTTCTTTATTTCTTTATTTCTCCGCAAAAGTTGTGCAAGAGTTAGCTCAGAAAGTGCATTGCCTATCAATGTCAAACTTATACCATATATGTATCATGTCGCAAAGACGACAGCGCAAGTAAAATCATAGTGATCAGTCGACCGTGACGTCACTATGACGTCATTATATGAAAACACATTTTCATGCATATCTCATAAATGGAATGGAATTTTTTAATGTAAATTACGTCACATATATTTCAAGTCAAGCGGGTTCTACTCATTTTCTCAAAAATTCATATTTATCTTAAAACGCGCGCGTACGCGCGCGTTGAAATATTTGTATGCTCAAATCGAGCTCAAAATTTTTTTGCACACGTTTCAGATCATTTGGAGCATTTTTTTAAAAATTGAAAAAATTGGACGGACGCGTACGCGCGCGCACATATTCGCACGCACAGCTAGTATGCAATAGAAATTTTCAGTTTTTTTACACGGATGGGATGTCCAAAATGTCAAGGAATATTTCTACCAAGTTTCAAGTCGATCCGACTCAATATGACGTCATACGGGCCCGTCAAACTCAAAATTCCGCGCGTGCGTCAATGGGGATACACAGTGCAACTATGCCAAACAACCGCCAATTTTAAATCGGATTTTACTCGTCAGGATGGACGGTGACCCCCCATTTTCTTGACATATTCTGAAAGCTGATGAGTTGTACATGTTATTTCATGGGTTGGCTATGCTTACAAAATGATTAAAAGATATCAAATTTCTTAATAAAGTCAAAAAAGTATATTTTCAAAATGACGTCATCAAATTCCAAGTTTACTCGAGCGTATCTCACTTATCCTTTGCCATTTTTCACCCAAATTTCAATATGTTGTAGCTTATGAAATGTTCTTTCATAAATGTAAAAACACAATTTTGATTTAATGACGGCATCACCTCGTAAAAATGGATTGAAAGTAACCTTGTCAACTTTGACCAGTTTACGTGTAATCTCTATGGCAGTGCAGTTTTTCTGGAAATGAAAATTGACATTACTATCTTTATCGAGCACTAGCTCACTTATGCTTCGGTGAATTTCTACAAGATTTTGATATGTTGTAGCTGAGACTTTGGGCTATCGTAAGCGTGTCCTTCGTTTTTTCATACGATGTCGGGATCACGTCAAAAAACTTGGTTGAAATTAAAGTTTATCTTCGATGTATTGAAATATTTCTTTCTTTTTGCAACTTTATATGCAATAACTCAAGAAAAACATACCCTATCACCACCATATTTTGCACATGTTTAGTTCATGTCACGAACATTATTTCATAAAATAACAACTACTTGATCAGACGCCATCTTGGGTATGTAAATTAGGGTCAAAGGTCATAAATATTTCATCCTGTATCTTGGTGAATACATGTCCTATCTTTCCCATATTTTGCACACGTAAAGACCATGTTACAAGGATAATTTCACAAAATAACTACTTCTTGCTCAGATGCCATCTTGTCTATGCAAAGTTGGGTCAAAGGTCATATGTACTTCTTTCTTTATCTTCGTTATGACGTGGTATCTCTATGGGAGGGAATTTTTTTAAATGTGAAAATTGACATGATTGTCTTTATCGAGCACTAGCTCACTTACCCTTCGGTGAATTTCTCCTCGATTTTAATATGTTGTAGCTGAGACTGTGCGCTATCGAATGTGTGCCTTCCATTCTTCATACAATGTCGGAATCATGTTAAAAAACTTGGTTGAAATTAAAGCTTATCTTCGATGTATTGAGATATTTCTATGTTTCTGCAACTTTCTTTGCAATAACTCAAGAAAAACAGCCCTTATCACTCCAATATTTTGCACATGTTTAGTTCATGTCACGTACATTATTTCATAAAATAACAACTACTTGATCGGACAACATCTTGGGTATGTAAATTAGGGTCAAAGGTCACAAATGTTTCATCCTGTATCTTGGTGAATACATGTCTTATCTTTCCCATATTTTACACACGCAAAGATCATGTTACAAGAATCATTTCACAAAATAACCACTTTTTGCTCAGATGCCATCTAGGTTGTGCAAAGTGGGGTCAAAGGTCATATGTACTTGTTGTTGTATCTTCGTTATAGTGTATACAGATTTGGTACCAAAGATAGCAGATATGACTCCCTTTTCTAAATGAGAATCCAAACATCACACGGCCAATGTCTCTGACCACTGATGAAACCTGCATGGTCATGCCTATTGCGATCAGGACTTGAATCATTGATTAAAAAAAAAGATCGGATCACCTTAATTTGTCAGTGATGACAAATTACAATCTCTAGTTAGGTGATACGCTATCAGCGTATCACCTATTGTGATTGTCAAAATCTCTCTTTATTTTTTAGGTGATACGCTATCAGCGTATCACCTATTGTGATTGTCAAAATCTCTCTTTATTTTTTAGGTGATACGCTATCAGCGTATCACCTATTGTGATTGTCAAAATTTCTCTTTTTTTTTATTCTTCTTTCTTTCTGCCACATTTTGTGTCGTCAATATCTCAAGAATGACATTACGAAATAACATGACATTTTCAGTCAACATGTCTCATGACAAAATCTAGCCACAATAAGGTTTTCATGACAGTAACATATCTATGACGTCATCTAGGCGCCATTTTGTGATTTTCGGACTTTGTCACATGATCGATCATAACTTCATAACTAGATGTCATTTCTGTATCATTTTCGGTGGACATGAAGTTCAGGTCACGCTCTATCTTACTTTTTAACGCTAGTTACACAGGTCATCATTACGCGCGCGTAAGCGCGCGTCAAAATTTTATAAGGCTCAAAACGACTTCCCAATGGGAAATCTCGAAGTTTCAGATAATTTTAAGCGTTTCAAACATTTTCTCGCGTGCGCGTCCGTCCGCGCAATTTCGCGCGCAGAGCCCGTAAACAACATGAAAATGCAATTTTTTTGACTGATTTGGATTCCTTATACTCTGAGTAACAGTATCCATTGATTTCCGATCGATTTCGACCTATAACAAAGGAATGCACTGGCGTCAAAGTTGAAATTCCGCGTGCGCGTCTTTCTGCAAATATAGTGAAAAAACATGTCTTTGTTTATTTCGCCATAGCTCTTTAAATCGTCCGTTGACCCTATATTTCTATTGCATATTACAAAAGTATATGAATTGTAAATAACATTCCAAGTATCAATATTGCCAGGAATACGCGACGACGTCATCATATCGTCATTTTAAATAAAAAAAGTGGAACTGATTTTTTTGAGGTACTGTTTCAGACATTCATTTGCTCGTATCTCTGTTGTTTAAGCTCAATATTATCCCAAATTCAGATATGTTGTACTTTGAACACTTGCCTCTCAAGTCCATGTGATGGTTTTGAAATACGATGACGTCATCATACTAGAAATTGTTATTAAATGTAAAGACTCAAAATCAGACAAGTTTACGTGTTATGTCTATGGGAGGTGATTTTTTTTTAAACCATGCATTGACTTGACAACGTTTAAGCACCTTTACCTCATCTGATTTTGCTCCATTTCCTCTGAAACATACGTATGTTGTAGCTGAGACAATAAGCTTTAGTAATCGTGCATTTTATGTTTTCAAATCTCCTCATTAGGTTGATAATTTTGTAGTTTAAAACTGAAAATGAGAATGCAATCTGTACAGAACGATTCCCAATTTTTCTTTGCAACTGTATATTGATCGAATCCACGCTGCCACTTGTGAGAAGTTGAATAGCGCCATCACAAGTCAACTAGTCTCGAGACTATTATTATATATTTAAGTTTCGCATTCACTCTTCAGGACAGCCGTGTGGCGTAATCGCTTAGCGCTGGGTGTTCATAACGCCATACCGGAAGGTGAGAAGTTCGACTCCCGCAGGACTTTTCCCGTTCTTTTTGTTTTTCTTTTCTTTTTTTTTTTTCGGCAGGTCAGCTTTACTCCGATGTCATTTATCATATTATTTTATCAAGTGTACGTAACCCGTGAACACGGCTGCTCTATTTCCCTTGTTTTGTATTGGAGTTTGGAGATTGGGTTTGCTTCATTAATTTTGTCACACTTAATGTTGTAAATTGCCCCTTGTTACAGTGTCCCGCTTGCCACCTTTCGTTTGCTCTTTCCTTTTCTCTTCATTGGTTATTGTTATACTGTAACAGGATAGGTAGGAACATGTACGTTTGAATAACTTGCAGGAATTGGAGCTGAATTGATTAACTCTAGTCCAGGTGTATGGCGTCTCGCTCATCTCTTTGAAATTCCAGGTTGTTATTGTTTGACCCAATAACGGAGATGTAGACAGGTTTTATGTTGCTATAGAGGTATCTTGTGCCACATGAATTGAAGGCATCACTGTTTAGTAGTAGTAATGAACTTTTTCATGTTGTAAATGATATAAAGATATGAATTTCACATCCAGTCTTCGGGACAGCCGTGTGGCTTTATAGTCGCTTAGCGCGCTGCATGGTCATTATGCACTACCTTAGGACGAGATGTTCGAGACCCGCAGGACGCTATTATTTTTTTCTCTCTCTTTCTTTGTTTTTCTTTTGGCAGTTCAGCTTCATTCCGATGTCATTACCCCACAACACACAGTCACTCAAGTTCCCTTTTTTTTTGTCGGAGGCTGGAGGTTGGATTTGCTTCATTTATCATACGTAATGTTGTAAATTGCCCTTGGTATACAGTGCCCCGATTGCCACCTTTCGTTTTCTCTTTCCTTTTCTCTACGTTTGTTCCTGTTACACTGCACAAGACAGGTCGGGAAATAATTTACATAACTCAACTGGAGCAGGAATGGCAACTGAATAAATTAACTCTAGGCCAGGTGTATGGCGTCTAGCTCATCTCTTTGCAATTCCAGATTGTTATTGTTTGACCCAATAGCGGAATTGTAGACAGGTTTTATGTTGCTATAGAGGTATCTTGTGCCACATGAGTAGAAGGCATCACTGTTTAGTAGTAGTAATGAACTTTTTCATGTCCCTCCATGTCAGTTATAGGGGTTATAGGGGTTGTGTGTCTATCTGCCAAAGAAAAGGAAAACTTATTTTCGTCATGGCTGTTTCTCTATACGTAGCCGTAGGTGATGAGTGTTGTTGGTATCTGAGCAGTGAATAACACAACATCAGGCTGAAATCCCCCTTAGTTATACGCGCTAAGCGTTCAATTGATATTTATCATCTTGATTTATGTAGTCAATCACTGCTAATGGACGGTTACAGAATTACGTTATGACACCTTTCACTGAAAGTTTGTAAAGCAAAGTTTGTGGACAAGGCAAGCAATTGTACATGAATAATACCATTGATTTCAGAGGGAAATTATGGTATACCTAAATGTAAGGGTATCATTGCTTTGGAATTGCTGAGACAATATTATCTTGGCACGAGGGCTTCCACTTCTAATAACAGATCCCTTTGAAGATGTGTCAGTCACGGGTGATCGTCATGATTCACCTTTCACGTAGAAGGTATACGTTCCACAGTCTTAGTTCGAGAAGACTTACCATCATACTTCAAATTGTGATTAAAGGTAAAGACTCAAAATCAGACAAGTTGACGTGTTATGTCTATGGAAGGTGATTTTTTTTTTTAACCATGCATTGACTTGACAACGTTTAAGCACCTTTATCTCAGCTGATTTTGCTCCATTTCCTCTGAAACTTAAGTATGTGGTAGCTCAGACAATAAGCTGCAGTAATCATGCATTTTATTTTTCAAATCTCCTCATCAGGTTGATAATTTTGCAGCTAAAAACTGAAAATGAGAATGGAATGTGGACAAAACGATTCCTGAATCATCTTTCACGTATAAGCTTACGTTCCTCATATTTTCTCGTCAAGACGTACTGTCATGGCCGAGAGGATAAAGGCGACGTCACAAGAGACGTGAGGTTGCACACGTACGGGTTCGAACCCCATAAGAGCACGAAACAAAATATTTATATCTTTTGCTTTTTTCCTTTTATGGAGTATTCACCTTCGTCCATGTAGAAATCACGTTTTCATGTAAACGTACACACACACACACACACACACACACACACACACAATATCCCTTTGTTTTTTGTTGGAGACCACATTGCTTTGACAGGCAACTTGGACTTGAAATTACAAATGTTAAAGTGAAGATGACTTTTAAAAGACCGCATGGCCATGTTTGATTTTTTTTTTACAATATAAAGACCTATTGGTAAATATTCATTCACATATCCTTTCCAATCAACTTACTTGGACACGCCGACACCACTACACGAAATTTTCAATTAGTTGCATGACAGAAACAATTTCATCTGAATTATGTAGGACTGTATAAAGAATTGGACTTCACGAACATTTCTCAATATTACTTCAAGTCGCTACTTTACATTATTTTCGTTGTCGATCACTGAAAATGAGAATGGAATCTGGTTGAAACGATTCCCGATTTATCTTTGTAACTGTATATTGATCGAATCCACGCGGCCACTCGTGGGAAGTTGAATAGCGCTATCAGTCACTTGACGTATATAGCCAAAAAACTGAATATCAATGTATAGCATACGTAGATATATTTAAGTTTCGCACAAGATCTTCGGATCTTCCGTGTGGCAGAATTGCTTAGCATGCTGCGTGTTTATAATGCCCGACCGGAAGGAGAGAAGTTAATCGAGTCCCGCAGGACTTTTTCCTTTTATTTCTTTTTTCTTTCTTTTTTTCTGCAGTTCAGCTTCACTCTGATGTCATGAACACAGCTACTCTATTTCCCTTGTTTTGTATTGGAGTTTGGAGGTTGGGTTTGCTTCTTTAATTTTGTCACACGTAATGTTGTAAATTGCCCCTTGAATTAAAACAGTACCCCGCTTGCCACCATTCGTTTTCTCTTTACTTTTCTCTTCATTTGTTCTTGTTATACTGTAGCAGGATATTTAGGAACGTGTACGTTTATATAATTAACAGGAATGGGAACTGAATTAATTAACTCTAGTCCAGGTGCATGGCGTCTCGCTTATCTCTTTGGAATTCCAGGTTGTTATTGTTTGACCAAATGACGGAGTTAAAGACAGGCAGGGAAGGAAGTGACGTGATATTGCTTCATAATGAGGAATTTCGGGCAACACCTTTCCAAGTGTAGTGATTATGACGGCGTTCTCTGTCGTTTATTTTCGTCATGGCTGTTTCACTAGTTTAGCCATAGGTGGGATGTTGTTGGCATCTGGGAGAATAGAACAGATCTGTACCAAACTGGAATAGCCCTATAAGCAATGTGGTAAGCGTTCAATTTTTTTGCATTATCTTTCTTCTTTAAAGTCAGTCACTACTGATCGAAACACACAATATAATATGACACGTTCTACTGGTAGTTTAGGAAAAGGGAGTTACTGCACGATGCAATGATAAATGTGCTACCATTGATTTTAGAGACGTCATTGTGGTGTGGTACTGGTGATGGTAAGGGAACCATAGATTGCTTTTAAAGTAATGAGACAATCATTGGACCTTTGCATCAAGACCGTATTCCCATCTAGAATATAATGCATGTTCGTGCGGCGTTTTTTTTTTTTAATCCTGACGTGGGCATTTTCTTTTTCTTGTTTTTAATTCAAGAATGTTATATCTAAATTTGTTTCTTTCCCCTAACATTTTTTTTTTGTTGAATATAAAGTTGGACGTTCCGTGACCGAGGAGAAAAGCAGCGATTTAGTTACAGTTTCAATGCATCTTGTTTACCATCTTCTCTTACATTAAATTGATGGTTTTTATATTTGACATGGTCTGTCTATTTGCCTGTTTATGCTCATAGAACACTGCTATAACAACTAATACATTTGCTTCACTTGTCACACGCAATGATATGGATTGCAGTTGTGCATGCAGTTTTCCTTTTGCCACCTCTCGTTTTTCTCTCCCCCTTTCCCTCACTTTGGTTTTGTTATACTGCAGATGGGAATGATTCAATGATTACAATAACATAACCCAACTTGAGGTAGGAATGAGAACTGAATAAATAAACTCTAGGCCAGGTGTATATAGCGTCTCGCTCATATCTTTGAAATTTCAGGTTGTCATTGTTCGACCAACGGAGTTGAAGACAGGCTTTATGTTGCTATAGAGGTATCTCGCGCCACATGAATGGAATGCATACGCTGTTTAGTATTAGTAATGAACTTTTTCATGTCCATCCCTGCCAATAAAAGTGTGTTTGACGAGGTTCTGTGTCATTCTGCCTACGAGAAAACAAAGTTTTATTTTCGCCATGGCTGTTTCGCTATATATGCGTAGCCGTGGGTAATGGATGTTGTTGGCATCTGGGCAGTAAAGAACCGAGTATCATGCTATAATACCCCCCCCCCCGTTAGGTTCTAAGCGTTCAATACGGTGATATATCTTTCTTCTTTATTATATCAATCACTGCCGATGGAATTACAGAATTATGTTATGACACGTTTCACTGAAAGCTTAAAAAACAAAGTTTATGCACGATACAAGTAATGGTGCATGAGTCATATAGACCATTGATTTTATGTGAGAAATTATGATATGCCTATAGTAGGGGTGTCATTGATTAGGAATTAATGAAACGATTAAGCACTCCTTCCACTTCTAACTGTCCCCTTTGAATGTGTGTCGATCACGTGAGATCGTCATAAATTATCATTCACGTATAAGCTTACGTTCAAAGTGTACTCTTAGTTAGAGGAGACCTATAGTTACATGGTTAAAGGCGATGTCTCTTTCGCTGGAGCCGTACGTTTGGCCCATTTTTCTTTTGCCCTTTTCTCTTTAATTGAGGTATCACTTTCGTCCAGGATAAATCACATTCTCATGTAAACAGACTCACTTGCTCTATATCCCTTGTTTTGTATCGGAGGCTTCATTGGTTTTAATGCTGGTAAATCTCACAGGCTTGTATATAGCTGTAAGAGATCTCTGAACTGAGCATTGTAATAGCAAGATTAGAGGGAGTCATGTTGGTTATGTAAATAATGGTCAAAGGTCATGTTTTAAAAGGCCACTGTTAATGCCAGGATGGTTATAAACACTTAATTGTCATATTTTATTTGTACGTGCCGAGGATCGCTTGGACCCCGTTTACAGTGCGAGGCTCTGCCGCGGCTCGGCCGCGCCGAGCCCACCTTCATTTCGGTGTAAACGCGCAAAAGGCCATATGCGGGGCCAAAATTGGCCTCGCATTATGCCACGCTCTGGAGGTGGTCTCGGCCGCGGTCGAGCCGCGGTCGCGCCCGGCCTTTTTCTCAGTGTAAGCGCAAACTGGGCTAAATGCGCGGCCAATTTTAGTCTGGCTTCCAAACCCTCGCCTATACTATTTCGCTATTCAGGATATTAACCACTTTAACGTCGAAAACTAGGATAGTTTAAGGTGGTTTTGTCCTGCAAAGGATTTTCTCCTTCGGCAAAGGCCTTTGCCCGAACGGCGACTTCGTCGCCACGGAATTCAGTTGGCAAAGGATCTGAAAACCAGACAATACCAAATTGCGTTTGTTTAAAAGTAGAGCGCCACTACGACAAAATATTGAAAGGTTTGAATCAAAAGTGCGGCCGAGCCCGGCAGTGTAAACGGACTAAATTGCGGGGCTCGGCCTCGCAATTGAGGTTGGCCTTGGCCGCGGCTCAGCCGCGGCTCGGCCCAGCCCCGCACCGTAAACGGGGTCTAAGTTTATGCACTGTACGTACTCAAAAAGTCCGTAAATCGATTTAGTCGCACACGCACAGAATTTCCACTTAGTTTGTGTGACAGAAAAACAAATGTGATCTGAATAATGTAGGCCCAAAAAAGTTCAACTAAGTATCTCATTATAACTTCAATATGCTATATTACATTCTTTTCTTTGTCGATCACGGATGACCGACATCTGATGAACCCAAGCGTATCACCTAACTCGTCTTCAGTGTGACGAGTTTCATATCTCGTTTTTATTCTTCTTTCTTTCTGGACAATTTTGTGTCGTCAATATCTCAAGAATGACATTACGAAATAACATGACATTTTCAGTAAACATGTCTCATGACAAAATCTAGCCACAGTAAGGTTTTCATGACAGTAACATATCTATGACGTCATCTAGGCGCCATTTTATGATTTTCGGACCTTGTCACATGATCGATCATAACTTCATAACTAGATGTCATTTCTGTATCATTTTCGGTGGACATGAAGTTCAGGTCACGCTCTATCTTACTTTTTAACGCTAGTTACACAGGTCATCATTAGGCGCGCGTAAGCGCGCGTCAAAATTTTAAAAGGCTCAAAACGACTTCCCAATGGGAAATCTCGAAGTTTCAGACAATTTTAAGAATTTCAAACATTTTCTCGCGTGCGCGTCCGTCCGCGCAATTTCGCGCGCAGAGCCCGTAAGCAACATGAAAATGCAATTTTTTTTGACTGATTTGGATTCCTGATACTTTGAGTAATAATATCCATTGATTTCCGATCGATTTCGACCTATAACAAAGGAATGCACTGGCGTCAAAGTTGAAATTCCGCGTGCGCGTCTTTCTGCAAATATGGTGAAAAAACATGTCTTTGTTTATTTCGCCATAGCTCTTTAAATCGTCCGTTGACCCTATATTTCTATTGCATATTACAAAAGTATATGAATTGTAAATAACATTCCAAGTATCAGTATTGCCAGGAAAACGCGATGACGTCATCATATCGTCATTTTAAATCAAAAAAGTGGAATTGATTTTTTTGAGGTACTGTTTCTGACATTCATTTGCTCGTATCTCTGTTGTTTAAGCTCAATATTACCCCAAATTCAGATATGTTGCACTTTGAACAATTACCTTTCAAGTCCATGTGATGGTTTTGAAATATGATGACGTCATCATACTAGAAATTGTGATTAAAGGTAAAGACTCAAAATCAGACAAGTTTACGTGTTATGTCAATGGGAGGTGATTTTTTTTTAAACCATGCATTGACTTGACAACGTTTAAGCACCTTTGCCTCATCTGATTTTACTCCATTTCCTCTGAAACATAAATATGTTGTAGCTGAGACAATAAGCTTTAGTAATCATGCATTTTATGTTTTCAAATCTCTTCATCAGGTTGACAATTTTGCAATTTAAAACTGAAAATGAGAATGCAATCTGTACGGAACGATTCCCAATTTTTCTTTGCAACTGTATATTGATCGAATCCACGCTGCCACTTGTGGGAAGTTGAATAGCGCCATCACAAGTCAACACTGTCACGATAGTATTTAGATTTAAGTTTCGCACTCGATCTTCAGGACAGCCATGTGGCATAATCGGTTAGCGCGCTGGTTGTTCATAATGCCATACCGGAAGGCGAGAGGTTCGACTCCCGCAGGACTTTTATCCGTTCTTTCTTTTTTTCTCTTTTTTTTCGGCAGTTCAGCTTTACTCCGATGACATTTATCGTATTATTTTATCAAGTGTACGTAACCCGTGAACACGGCTGCTCTATTTCCCTTGTTTTGTATTGGAGTTTGGAGATTGGGTTTGCTTCATTAATTTTGTCACACTTAATGTTGTAAATTGCCCCTTGTTACAGTGTCCCGCTTGCCACCTTTCGTGTGCTCTTTCCTTTTCTCTTCATTGGTTATTGTTATACTGTAACAGGATAGGTAGGAACATGTACGTTTAAATAACTTGCAGGAATGGGAGCTGAATTGATTAACTCTAGTCCAGGTGTATGGCGTCTCGCTCATCTCTTTGAAATTCCAGGTTGTTATTGTTTGACCCAAAAACGGAGTTGTAGACAGGTTATATGTTGCTATAGAGGTATCTTGTGCCACATGAATGGAAAGCATCACTGTTTAGTAGTAGTAATGAACTTTTTCATGTTGTATATGGTATAAATATTATATATATATATATATATATATATATATATACATATACATATAAAATAAAGATAAATTTCACATCCAATCTTCGGTACAGCCGTGTGGCTGTCACTTAGCGCGCTGCATGGTCATTATGCACTACCTTAGGACGAGATGTTCGAGACCCGCAGGACGCTATCATTTTTTTCTCTCTCTCTCTTTCTTTGTGTTTCTTTTGGCAGTTCAGCTTTATTCCGATCGATGTCATTTATCGTATTATCTTATCAATTATACTACCCCACGACACACAGTCGCTCAAGTTCCTTTTTTTTTTTGTCGGAGGCTGGAGGTTGGATTTGCTTCATTTATCATACGTATTGTTTAAACTGCCCTTGGTACAGTGCCCCGCTTGCCACCTTTCCTTTTCTCTTTCCTTTTCTCTACGTTTGTTCCTGTTATATTGTCACAAGACAGGTCGGAAAATAATTTGCATAACTCAACTGGAGTAGGAATGGCAACTGAATGAATTAACTCTAGGCCAGGTGTATGGCGTCTCGCTCATCTCTTTGAAATTCCAGGATGTTATTGTTTGACGCAATAACGGAGTTGTAGACAGGTTTTAATGTTGCTATAGAGGTATCTTGTGCCACATGAGTAGAAGGCATCACTGTTTAGTAGTAGTAATGAACTTTTTCATGTCCCTCCATGTCAATTATAGTGTGGTTTAAAGGGGTTGTGTGTCTATCTGCCAAAGAAAAGGAATAACTTATTTTCGTCATGGCTGTTTCTCTATACGTAGCCGTAGGTAATGAGTGTTGTTGGTATCTGAGCAGTGAAGAACAGAGCATCAGGCTAAAATCCCCCTTAGTTATACGCGCTAAGCGTTCAATTTGATATATCTTTCTTTATGAAGTCAATCCCTGCTAATGGAGTTACAGAATTATGTTATGACACGTTTCACTGAAAGTTTGTAAAGCAAAGTTTATGGACAAGGCAAGCAATTGTACATGAATATACCTACCATTGATTTCAGAGGGAAATTATGGTATGCATAAATGTAAGGGTATCATTGCTTTGGAATTGCTGAGACAATATGCTTGGCACGAGGGCTTCCACTTCTAATAACTGATCCCTTTGAAGATGTGTCGGTCACGGGTGATCGTCATGATTCATCTTTCACGTAGAAGCTTACGTTCCACACTCTTGGTTCGAGAAGACTTACCATCATACTTCAAATTGTTATTAAAGGTAAAGACTCAAAATCAGACAAGTTTACGTGTTATGTCTATGGGAGGTGATTTTTTTTTTTTTAATGTGCATTGACTTGACAACGTTTAAGCACCTTTATCTCAGATGATTTTGCTCCATTTCCTCTGTAACTTAAGTGTGTGGTAACTGAGACAATAAGCTGCAGTAATCATGCATGTTATTCTTTGAAATCTCCTCATTAGTTTGACAATTTTGCAGTTTAAAACTGAAAATGAGAATGGAATGTGGACAAAACGATTCCTGATTCATCTTTCACATACATAAGTTTACGTTCCTCTTTTTTTTCTCGTCGAGACGTATGGCCGAGTGGTTAAAGGCGACGTCTCAGAGACGTGAGGTTGCACACGTGCGGGTTCGAACCCCAGAAGATCACGAAAACAAAATACTTAGCTATTTTACTTTTTTTTCTTCAATTTTGTATTACATATTCGTCCATGTAGAAATCACATTCGTATATAAACGCACCTATACACACACACAGACACACACACACACCATATCCCTCTTTTTTGTGTTGGAGACCATATTGCTTCGACTGCTGCAAAATTTTGCAGGCTGACTTTGTCAAACTGATCATAATATGAAATGACGACGACGAAGGTGTTGTACTTTGAACAATTGTCTTTCAAGACCACATCATTGTTTTGTACTTTGATGACGTCATCACACTGAAAATTGTGATTAAAGGCAAGGTATCAAAACCAGCCGATTATAGGTTTTATGTTTACGGCACGTATTTTTCCCCAAGTTGCCAGAAATGGCATAGCGACATCAGTAGTTACAAGGCCGCATTTCCGTCTAGCAATGCAATACATGTTCACGCGGCCACGTTGGTTGAGTGGGCATTGACTTTTCTCCCTGTAATATCTATACATTTCTTTTTTGCCTTACCATTTCCGTGGATGTCCCGTGGCCGAGAGGTTAGGGAAACGGTTTTGCATGCAAACTCAATTATAACTTCAAGGTGCCTATATCACATTCTTTTCTTTGTCGATCACAGATGACCGACATCTGATGACCCCAAGCGTATCACCTAACTCGTCAGTCTGACGAGTTTCATATCTCGTTTTTATTCTTCTTTCTTTCTGGACAATTTTGTGTCGTCAATATCTCAACAATGACATTACGGAATGACATGAAATTTTCAGTCAACATGTCTCATAACAATATCTAGCCACAATAAGGTTTTCATGACAGTAACATATCTATGACGTCATTTAGGCGCCATTTTGTGATTTTCGGACCTTGTCACATGATCGATCATAACTTCATAACTAGATGTAATTTCTGCGTCATTTTCGGTGGACATAAAGTTCAGGTCACGCTCTATCTTACTTTTTAACGCTAGTTACCCAGGTCTTCATTACGCGCGCGTTCGCGCGCGTCAAAATTTTAAAAGGCTCAAAACGACTTCCCAATGGGAAATCTCGAAGTTTCAGACAATTTTAAGCGTTTCAAACATTTTCTCGCGTGCGCGTCCGTCCGCGCAATTTCGCGCGCCGAGGGTGTAACCAACATGAAAATGCAATTTTTTTGACTGATTTGGATTCCTGATACTTTGAGTAACAATATCCACTGATTTCCGATCGATGTTGACCTATAACAAAGGAATGCACTGGCGTCAAAGTTGAAATTTCGTGTGCGCGTCTATGTGGAAATATAGCGAAAAACATGTCTTTGTTTATTTCGCAATAGCTCTTTAAAAAGTCCGTTGACCCTATGTTTTTATTGCATATTACAAAAGCATATGAATTGGAAATAACGTTTCAAGTATCAATATTTCCCGAAATACATTATGACGTCATCATATCATCATCTGAAATCAAAAAAGTGGAATTAATTTTTTTGAGGTACTGTTTCTAACATTCATTTGCTCGTATCTCTGTTGTTTAAGCTCAATATTATCCCAAATTCACATATGTTGTACTTTTAACCTTTGCCTTTCAAGTCCACGTCATGGTTTTGAAATTTGATGACGTTATCATACTTTAAATTGTGATTAAAAGTAAAGATGCAAAATCGGACAAGTTTACGTGTTATGTCTATGGGAAGTGATTTTTTTAAAACCATCCATTGACTTGACAACGTTTAAGCACCTTTATCTCAGCTGATTTTGCTTCATTTCCTCTGAAATTTAAGTATGTTGTAGCTGAGACAATAAGCTGCAGTAATCATGCATTTTGTTCTTTGAAATTTTCTCATGAGGTTGACAATTTTGCAGTTTAAAACTGAAAATGAGAATGGAATGTGGACGAATCGATTCCTGATTCATCTTTCACATACATAAGTTTACCTTCCTCATATTTTCTCGTCGAGACGTATGGCCGAGTGGTTAAAGGCGCCGTCTCAGAGACGTGAGGTTGCACTCGTGCGGGTTCGAACCCCACAAGATCACGAAACAAAATACCTAGCTATTTTACTTTTTTTTTCTTCAATGGTGTATTACACATTCGTCCATGTAGAAATTACGTTCGTATATAAACGCACCTATACACACACACACACACACACACACAATATCCCTCTGTTTTGTGTTGGAGACCACATTGCTTCGACTGCTGCAGAATGTTGCATCCTGACTCTGTCAAATAGTATGTAATGACGACAACGGAGGTGTTGTACTTTGAGCAATTGTCTTTCAAGTCCATGTCATTGTTTTGTACTTTGATGACGTCATCACACTGAAAATTGTGATTAAAGGCAAGGTATCAAAATCAGCCGATTATAGGTTTTATGTCTGCGGGACGTATTTTTCCGAAATTGCCAGAAATGGCACAGCGACCTCAGTCGTTACAAGGCCGCATTTCCTTCTAGCAATGCAATACATGTTCACGCGGCCACAATTGTTGAGTGGGCATTGACTTTTTCCCCCTGTAATATCTATACATTTTTTTTCGGCCTTAGCGTTTCCGTGGATGTCCCGTGGCCGAGTGGTTAGAGAAACCGTTTTGCATGCACGCTCAATATAACTTCAAGGTGCCTATATCACATTCTTTTCTTTGTCGATCACAGATGACCGACATCTGATGACCCCAGGCGTATCACCTAACTCGTCAGTGTGACGAGTTTCATGTCTCGTTCTTCTTTCTTTCTGGACAATTTTGTGTCGTCAATATCTCAAGAATGACATTACGAAATAACATGACATTTTCAGTCAACATGTCTCATGACAAAATCTAGCCACAATAAGGTTTTCATGACAGTAACATATCTATGACGTCATCTAGGCGCCATTTTGTGATTTTCGGACCTTGTCACATGATCGATCATAACTTCATAACTAGATGTCATTTCTGTATCATTTTCGGTGGACATGAAGTTCAGGTCACGCTCTATCTTACTTTTTAACGCTAGTTACACAGGTCATCATTACGCGCGCGTAAGCGCGCGTCAAAATTTTAAAAGGCTCAAAACGACTTCCCAATGGGAAATCTCGAAGTTTCAGACAATTTTAAGCGTTTCAAACATTTTCTCGCGTGCGCGTCCGTCCGCGCAATTTCGCGCGCAGAGCCCGTAAGCAACATGAAAATGCAATTTTTTTGACTGATTTGGATTCCTGATACTTTGAGTAATAATATCCATTGATTTCCGATCGATTACGACCTATAACAAAGGAATGCACTGGCGTCAAAGTTGAAATTCCGCGTGCGCGTCTTTCTGCAAATATAGTGAAAAAACATGTCTTTGTTTATTTCGCCATAGCTCTTTAAATCGTCCGTTGACCCTATATTTCTATTGCATATTACAAAAGTATATGAATTGTAAGTAACATTCCAAGTATCAGTATTGCCAGGAATACGCGATGACGTCATCATATCGTCATTTTAAATCAAAAAAGTGGAATTGATTTTTTTGAGGTACTGTTTCTGACATTCATTTGCTCGTATCTCTGTTGTTTAAGCTCAATATTATCCCAAATTCACATATGTTGTACTTTAAACATTTGCCTTTCAAGTCCATGTCATGGTTTTGAAATTTGATGACGTTATCATACTTTAAATTGTGATTAAAAGAAAAGATGCAAAATCGGACAAGTTTACGTGTTATGTCTATGGGAGGTGATTTTTTTTAAAACCATCCATTGACTTGACAACGTTTAAGCACCTTTATCTCAGCTGATTTTGCTTCATTTCCTCTGAAATTTAAGTATGTTGTAGCTGAGACAATAAGCTGCAGTAATCATGCATTTTGTTTTTTGAAATCTTCTCATGAGGTTGACAATTTTGCAGTTTAAAACTGAAAATGAGAATGGAATGTGGACGAATCGATTCCTGAATCATGTTTCACATACATAAATTTACGTTCCTCATATATATTCTCGTCGAGACGTATGGCCGAGTGGTTAAAGGCGCCGTCTCAGAGACGTGAGGTTACACTCGTGCGGGTTCGAACCCCACAAGATCACGAAACAAAATACCTAGCTATTTTACTTTTTTTTTCTTCAATGGTGTATTACACATTCGTCCATGTAGAAATTACGTTCGTATATAAACGCACCTATAAACACACACACACACACGCACACACAATATCCCCCTGTTTTGTGCTGGAGACCACATTGCTTCGACTGCTGCAGAATGTTGCATCCTGACTCTGTCAAATAGTATGTAATGACGACAACGGAGGTGTTGTACTTTGAGCAATTGTCTTTCAAGTCCATGTCATTGTTTTGTACTTTGATGACGTCATCACACTGAAAATTGTGATTAAAGGCAAGGTATCAAAATCAGCCGATTATAGGTTTTATGTCTGCGGGACGTATTTTTCCGAAATTGCCAGAAATGGCACAGCGACCTCAGTCGTTACAAGGCCGCATTTCCTTCTAGCAAGGCAATACATGTTCACGCGCCCACGATTGTTGAGTGGGCATTGACTTTCCCCCCCTGTAATATCTATACATTTTTTTTTCGGCCTTACCGTTTCCGTGGATGTCCCGTGGCCGAGTGGTTAGAGAAACCGTTTTGCATGCACGCTCAATATAACTTCAAGGTGCCTATATCACATTCTTTTCTTTGTCGATCACAGATGACCGACATCTGATGACCCCAGGCGTATCACCTAACTCGTCAGTGTGACGAGTTTCATGTCTCGTTCTGTTTATTTCTATTGTTTTAACAAAAAATAAAGAGGGGGCACGCGCCCGGTGCTCACCATCTGGATCCGCCAATTCTGATAATCAATTGTTTTAATCTATTTGCTATAAAGTGAGTTAGTTAGGTTTCATCTGCATCTATTAGCTCATAAATCTAAACATTCAGCTGTATCTATTTGTCTATCAATTTGTTGCTCTGTACAATTCTCTTCGCTTGGACTTTCTCTGTGACAGTCAACTTGAATATAGAGTGAAGATGCTTTAAGATTTGTTCTGGAGTTTCTTTGAAATGAAAACAGGAAATAAACTGCAAACTGGACGTCATCATTATTAAGATCGAGTCAAATTACCGTAGAACAGAAATCAACAAAAAGAACGACGTAAAAAATACCCCAGAAAGCCGCTAAATATTTTCTGAAAACTCCATATGATAAAGATTTGAATTTCTTGCTTCCTTCTATACAGTCATTAAGACCATGCTGTAATAAATAATCCAACTATACTTTGACTTCTGTGAATTCATTCAAATGCCTTCTTCGACCACAACGCCACCACGACCACTGTATTCTAATCTCAAAAATCATAAAGATGAATGAAATGAAATCAACGTAAAATATTTTCCTCTCGTGTTGCCTTTATCATAAGGAATGTGTTTTGTGAACCACACCGCAGCATAATGCACTCTTCTAGGAATTAATCCCATTAAACGTTACCAGATATTTAGCTCTTTATCATCAGTATACAGAAGGTAGTTGTCCATTGGACTGTCCTCGACCGGATAGACATTGACAATGGTTAAGGCTCTATGACGTCAAGATCAAGGAAAATGTCCTAAGAAACAAGATTTTTTTTTTTTCTCCCGAAATGGATATCGGCCGTGTCGTGACACATTCTTCTTTTCCCCATGGACCCCCTCCCCAATCCCCTTTTCAACAATGAACAAATTTACGTCACAGAGCTTCTCTGTGGAGTGCCGTCGCTTTGACTGTCATCCTTTTTTCTTTCTTTTTTTTTGTGTGTGTAGAGACATCGATCGATATCCCACCGTTAGCGTCGCTCTTTTCTTTGGCTTCCTGTCAATAAAGGATAGTCATATAATAACTTACATCAGGCTTTCTGAAGCATGGTTTCATGGTAGATCGGATGATACGACTATATCTCGTACGAGTCCGTCCCTCTCACTCTCCTTCTCACACGCACACACACACACACTTACACATCACACACTCACTTTTTAATTATAAAAGAAAACGCACACACACACACATACACACACACACACACACACACACACACACACACACACACACACACACACACTGTCTCGTCTTCGTTTTCTCTCTCATCTTACTATCCCTTTCCAATTTCTCTTTTCCATAATAGCCTAAGAATCTTCAATTAAAGCTTCTTGACATAACACACAGAGAGTATGCAAGTTACAGTTGTAGATGGGATGATAAAGACACACCTAAAGATCTTCATCGAAATTCATGTTCTTCCGAATTGAAGTGAACAGATTATCGTTTTTCCCTCAGAATGAAATTATCGCAGAGTCGTAATAATGCACTTTAAGAGAGAAAGGAATTCGAGTTTAACAAAATATTATGTAAAAAAAAAATGGTGCGAAAGTGACGTCTGTGAATCGATGAATATTGTCTCATGATTTTTTTTTTTTTTTTTTTGGTGTGTGTGTGTGTGTGTCTGTCTGTGTGTGTGGTTGTGACCAAGGTATTTTCAGTAATTAAACCTTTGGAATTCTAACGCTCCATGACGTTCTTCGTTTATGTCCGAAGTTGATGGCTCCAACACGGAATATTTTCAAACCCTATTCACTATTATACACACACCATACTATTGCAATTTTACTGCAAAATTAATGCATTACTGACTCCCAATTTTCTTAACGTTGTATATTCAGGCAAATTGCTTTCCTTTCCCGTTTTCTGTGAAAAAGCATTTACTTAAAAAAAAAAAAAAATCACAGCAGGAAAGATGACGAAATGGCGAACGCACAGAGATTGAAATCTTCATAGCCAGAGTTATTCTGCGATGGTACAAACACCCATTACCAGGTTCATGGTTTAGATAGATTAATGAAGTCATCTGTAAAGTGATAGACACAAGCTTAGTGAAATAATTTCAGTTTCGTTTGAGTACTCTCACTGTCACACCCGAGAATAAAAAATCTACACCCCACATCATATACAGTCTGCCGATGAAAACGAGCAAAGATACAAACAAAATTTCACATAATGGAAACAAACACACAATAAACGACAAGTAAGGATATGAACAGGTTTCATAGAAATTGATCAGGGTAATAATGAGACCACGCCTTTGTGCTTCTTCCTCGCTTGAGCGCACCGAGTTACGCGTAGCTTTCCTTCTTTACCGAAATTCTTTTATTGTATTTTGTTATCACTGTAAAACCACGGTGACGTCATCTGAAAATGCGTATTGCCGATCGAGCGCCCGCGTCTGAAGTTTCAATGAGAGATCAACGTTACTCAGAGACGGACGACAGCATTTCAAAGTCCTCTTCGTTTTTAGTAAAGAGAGAGCGGCCACAGAGACTGTACTTTGGGAGTGTATTCATTTTCCTGCATTGCGGCTTCTCCTTTTTGCGCATGCTTAAAAAAAGTGAGTTTGTATATGTCCAGATCAGAATGAGGTTTCAATCATTCGTGCTTTCAACCATTGATTTCTGTCTGTTCCAAACTAGAATGGTAAACGTTTTGCTAAAATTAAATGTTTAGTTGTAGTGCTAAACGTTTTGTTAGTCTTCCTTAAAATTTTGTTATCCCACTGCAATGAGGTGTGAGGGCGCAAACAAGGTAGCACCTCCAGGGAAGGTTGGCTATCCCAGAGCGATATTTTATTGTCAAATGTATAGTCACGTTCACATCTCGCTGCCTCGTCAGTCTGTCGCGCCGTAAACTTAAAAGCTACTAGAAATGCGAAGACTGAAGCATGCAGTGTCATTTGTTTATAAGATTTGATACAATATGGCACGAGAAGACATAGAAGAAAGTTTCGTAAGTGAGTTTAAGTGATCATGACTTGAGAGAGACAGCTGATGCACTTGCTCTTCCTAAGCCCAGAACAAATGATAATCGTGAAGATACCGGCTGGAGGTTTTCGCTGCATCGAAAATCCTTTTGCAGACCAAATCTATTGCCAAAGTTTTTCTTTTTCTTTTTAATTGGTCGTGAAAAGCTGTGGATAGGTCGTCGACATCGTGGGAAGTGATATTCAGTGATTTCTGACTTTTGGCGTGGAGATCTTTATTCGGCAATCAGCTGCCGACCGATTTCTGACCATTTGATTGCCGAGTAGTCACCGACGGTATCATAACCAACCTATCGACGACCAATTTCTGGTAGTTTTCATGAAGTCCCTGATCAGATGCTACTCCCAAATCTTTCTGCAAACAGTAGCTTATTAATCTACATTTTCTACTCTTTGTTTTTGTTTTGTTTTTGTTTTGCCTTGTTGTTTTTGTTGTTGTTGTTGGGTTTTTTTTTTAGCAAAACGTTCGCAAGGTTCTAGCAAGGCTCAGTCGGTTGGCTCCAGATGGTTTGGCAACCGTCGCCTACCTCTCGACAACCGGTCGCTAACTGGTCTGCAACATTGTGCAAATTTTGGTTACCGATTGGTTGTCTATATGTGCTTTCTATGTATCCACTTGCCATTGTGTGACGAATCATGTCTACATTTTGTCGATGTTTATGTATTATACTGGACCCCGTGAAAAACAGAGATATCTTTGAAATCTTTCAGAGAAATTACCCTGAAATAGACAACGAGTCCAGTTTTTATTTTTATTAAATGAATATATATATTCTATGGATAATTTTAATTTTGCATGAATAGGTCTATGTACATTTTCATCGTACCTTTCTGGCAGAATTAATGAGAAAATAGATAAACAAGCAAGCAAACAAACAAAAATACAAGTGCCAATTATGCAAATTGCAAAACTTTGCAATTACAGATGATGACTTTCTTTTTTATGTGATATTTTGCAGGACTTAGGAAGAGAGCGCGGCGTTACTTTGCACGGCCATGTCGCCGTCCCTCGCGGATGAAGTCCAAAGTCGTGATGTCGTTGAGGACGCCCTGAAAGGAAATGGAAATCGTGCTCGTGCTCGCTCAAGGTGGATCACCGTCGAGCCCGTACTGCTGTTCGTAGCACTGGCCAGGAAAGCCATGATCGTAACGAGACTGCAGTACCTGAAAACTCGCATCAGCGAGGAGCATCACCAGCCCTTTAGCTTCGGCGTAACCAACTCTACGACTGAATCGCTGTGCGCCCATGCCAATCACACTGAGGTTGAAGACGAGATTCAACGTCAGACAGCCGTATGGAGTTTGTACCTCTACGCGATTTCGACGTTTCCCGCGTTTTTCACCACCGTTTTCGTTGGCGCCATCAGTAACGTCGTTGGAAGAAAGGTCACTATGCTGGTGCCCTGTGTAGGGTTCATTGTTCAGTGCGTCTTGTTCCTTCTCATTTCTTACTTTCACTTTCCTCTGTGGACGTTCTACCTTGCCGAGTTGCTTCAAGGGGTATCTGGTGGTGTGGTTCTCCTTTTCGCCGGGGCCCAAACGTACATAGCGGACACCACGAACAAAAAACAGAGGACACTGCGAATCGCAGTCACCGAGGTCGTGTACTTTTTCGGTAACGGGTCCAGTCAGATATCGAATGGCTATCTCATTTCTTACTTCGGATACGAATCATCGTATTGGCTATCGCTCATTCTGCTGGTTTTAGCATTATTGTACGCTGCTTCACCATTTATCCTGATCGAAACAGTCGATAAGAACAAGGATGCCGCTGCCAAAACGACTGCCGCGGCGGCGGATGCAGCGGAGGGAAAAGGGACGGGTAGTACCTGCAGTATCTTCAGCCTTACCAACCGTTCCCGCAGCGCCAAGCTGGTCGCCGCAGGCTGCGTGCTCTTGTTCGGCCTCATCAGCGTGTCCGGTTGCCAGAGCGTCGTCGTGCTCCACGGGCTCGCAGAACCTTTCTGCTGGTCAGCCCTGGACGTTGGCTTCTTCTCAGCTGCGTCCTTGGTTCTTCCGGGAGTAGGTAAGCATGGATGGGCACAGACGGAGCTTGTATCTGAGTCAGGAATATGTGGCGCCCTTAACAGTAAATAAAACCTGGTTCGTTAATTGGCTTGTGATAGATTTTACTGCATTGAAATGATAATAATACACGCTTACAGTCATAAAGGTCAATTTCATATCGAATCAAACGGATAGGATAGGGTGGGGGGGGGGGGGGACGTGTCAACTGACGTTTATGAGAGCGGAAACAAGAACGCCGACACCTTGGAATTCTTTAATAGAAAGACGTACAGGAGTCCCGTTCTTATCAAGTTTCTATACGTCGTGCTTACGCTGAAAGACATTATTCTGTGAACGCCATTTCTGGTGATAGATGCCATAGTTGTTTTGAAATATTGTAATTACTCGCATAGCTGATTTTTTTTTCTAAAAGCATATTTCATAGATGGTACTAATTCTTTTGAGTAACAGAGCCGCTTGCACAGGACATACGCTCAGTATCTTCTCTTTCCATTTCTCTTCGTCTCTCTCTCTCTCTCTCTCTCTCTCTCCCTCTCGGTGTGTGTTTTCATTTCTTTTCTCTCTCTAATATATATCTCACTCTGTAGGCTTATATGTTTTTCCACGAATCAATTGGAAGGATGACTAATCCACTATTTCAAACTGACAGAGGTAAGATGATTGACAATATTGTGTTTTCTCTCGGCGCATTGCAGGATCGATTATAGGTGGTCAGTTAGTCTACTACTTCAGCAATGATTACTGGATGATGTACGCCAGCTTGTTCAGTGCGATGGCAATGAGCATGGTGACGGCTTTTGCAAAGACTACGACGGTTCTGTATATAAGTAAGTGTGGTTACTTTACTCGCCAGTGGGCCATATCGTTTTACTTCATCACGCTATGCCTTGCACTAAATGAATAGAAATGATAAATAAATAGTTATAATCTAAAAACCATCAAAACATCGGTTTACACAATGAATTTCGATTCACTTTGATAATGGTTGTTAGATTGAAGTTCTCACACGAAGATGCAAAATATTGCAAGCCAGAGGGAAAAAAAAAAAAGTTTGAGGTATTAAGATGCATTTTGAAATCTTCTTCTACAGTTATTATAGTCAATTTTGTTCTTGTTCATCTATTCTACAAATACACATTCAATATGTAGGCCCTACTAACTGGTATAGTAATCATGCGGTAATGAACGTGGTTAAAATATACAACTAATAAAGAAATGATACGTAATTCAGAATGAAGAAAACAATCAACACGCTTGAAAGCCCCTCAGGCAACTCTCACGGAATTTTTACTGGACCAAGTCATATTATTGTGTTTAATTAACGATGCATGTTAGGATAATATGCACCCCATCGCTGGAAGTGAATACTGTATTGTACCGTAGATCATCTATCATTGTTGGAATGCAGGAAAACGAAAATGCAAACACCATTCAGATAAGTGTAAATAAACTCGACAATTGGACAGTGGTGAAGGCCATGAAAGTAAATTTTATGAAAGAGTTTTGTAAAGAAAATTCTATGAAAGAGTTTTGTAAAGAATGTGAGCTTCATACTGACTGAACTGATTTCACCTATAGAAGGAACTGCTGGAAATCATGAACTAAACTAGGTCATACAGTATTTTCAATGTGCATTGTGCTGGGAATCATGGTTCAAAATGACTTATTAAGGAATTATCATGTTGAATGATATTGTCAGGCAAGAATTAGGCTTCACTTGGAATCATGAAGTCCCCTAGAATGTTTGCTCTTTGATGTGTTGTCAATTCGTGCAGCCCATGGTAAAACACTGTGCACCATATACAGTTTGGCACTCGGCCTTTACCAGAAGATAAAGGGAAAATGAACAAAGGCCAAAATCGCAGGATTGTGTGAGAACAGTCGTGCATTATAAATACTGCATCTCTAAACCCCTAAGGGTTAATCTCCTTCTCCTTTGGGATTAATCAAAATGAACCATTCTCTGATTTTTGACACACTACATAGAAAAGTAGCCAGCCAGGAGCCTACCCATGTGATCGAAATTGGGTATACCCGCGTAGTCTTGTGTCTCCTCGCTGAAAAAGTGCCCCAAATTGCTTGTTGCTTGTTGTCTTGTGCCCCTTCCCATCGCTGAAAAGGTGCCCCAGCGTTCGAAACTGACTGCCCCTTTGAGTTTTAAGCCCCCCTTTAAAAAAAAGGAAAAATAGGCCAACGCATGTTATGCGCTGGTATGCGAAAAATATCAGAATGATGTTGACAAAGCATATAAAGAATGCCGTCCCCGAGAAGAAGTCATAAAAAAGATACAAAACTAAAAAGCCACTAAGGAGGTCACCTTTTTTTTTTTAGTCATTCGAACCTCAATTGAGAGAAAAAGGAAAAAAACTAAATAGGTCCTAGAAGGGACATACGGATTATATCCTTTTGTGCCTCCCCCCCCCCTTAATAGAAAAAGGAACTCACTTCTATTATGCACATAATGCGACAGATGAATGAAGTCGACAACGCAGTCCCCGAGAAAAGCGTAATCACGTGTTATTCGCGACATCCCCCAGTCACCCAAATTTACATCAATAACAGAGGACATAAAGAAAATAATCCATGAAGCCCCGATCTTATTCTTGCACGGCAGGCAATCTCGAAAAGGCGTGTTGGTTTCAGCCAAACAAGATAGGCCTAATTATTTATAAGTTTTTTGCATTGAATCAACGTCGCAGACAGGTCCTAAGATCTAGGAGTAGGATTTGCGGCCGAAAGAGGCGATCACACTGTTCAAATAACGACATACACATTACCCACGCCCAGTCATATACGTATAGTGTATAAAGGAAAAGTGGCGGTCCAGGTTCTAGGGGGAAGAAGAATAATCATATTCAATATTTTGTGGGGAATACTCAAGGTAGGGAGGGGGTATCCCCACCTGCCTCCCGGACTGGGGAGATTTAACATTTCTTAGCACTGAAATTCAATGATCTGGTGCATCATTTGGGGTGAATATTTGGAACATTTTAATCGAAAAATAGGAAAAACTATTAATCAAGGACATGGCTTAGTGGTATCTGCAATCCGTGTGTGTGTCTTCATTTTGTGCTATAAGTCTGTGTGAAGTGGACCAACAGGGATGGTGTGGAGCTTTTGCACTTTTAAAACTGAAATTCAACGATTTTTTTGCACACTTTTGGGGGGAGATCTTAAATATTGTCAATCGAAAAGTAAGAAAAATGAGCATTCAAGGCAACGTGAATGGCTAATGTATTTGTCACATATAGTTTTCCGCGTCTAATATACGCCATAAGTCGGTTTATGGAAATGGAAAGATGGGGGAAGATGGGGGAAAGTGTATCCCCCTCCCACACGCATAGAGTTTTTGCATTTTTAGAACTGAAATTCAACGATCTGGTGCACACTTTTAGGTGAAAATTTGGAAAATGTTCAATCAAAAAGAAGAAAAAAAAAATGAATTCAAGGACATTACGAATGGCTAATTATTGTGGTACCTGCAATCACCTCTTTTTCCGCGTGTGTTTTCATTGTGTACTATAAAGTTTATGGCGCTGAAACAAAGGAGAGAGTGTTGAGCTTTTGCATTTGAAAAAAGAAATGTGATTATACGTGGCATCCCCCACCTTGTGAGCTGGGGGATGCATACCCCTGCTGTCTACGCCCCTGTAGTGAATACGACTACTTTGATAATCCGTGTACGTGTATCTTTTCTCTCTCTCCCATACCACCCGTCATCGCCGTCTATACAGGTGTGGTAGCCGGTGCGATGTCCAGTTTCATCGCCCCGCTCGTCCGCGGTCTCATGTCTAAGATGGTGGACGAGCACGAGCAAGGTAAGAGATTTATCCTCCATAGCAATCTGGCCCCCAGTTCTCCAAGTTATCTTTACAGGGGGTGATGCTCGTCATTCCGAAGAGTTGCTATTCTAAAACACACAAATTCCGTATTCCCACATGCTCGTTAATTCAAAAATGAAAAAAAAAGTGTGTAGGCTACTAATGAACCTTCAGAATGACAAACCTTATTTCGTTTCCGGATTAGAGAATAACCTTCAGAATAACGACCTATTTGGAATAACCAACTATAACCGTTAAAATACTCCGTTATGGCACCCGCGCTTCCTCAGGCAAAGCCCTTAAGGGTCGTACACACCTGTTATGATGTAACTTGCCAGAGAATATCGTGTCTTATATACATTAATCTTTATTCAAAATTTTCAAGTATCGAGACTGCTTAGAATGACATAAAGGCCGGAATTTCATTTCAGAAATTTCGACGAAGGCGACACTGTGACATCAGAAAGGCTGATACTGAACATTATGCTCTAAATGTGCTTGTAACCTCATGACCCTCCTCGAATACAATTGATAGAACTACAAAGACAGTTGCATCGTATATAATCTCATACTAACATTCCAACCATTCAATCTACAAAACTGTTAGAAATTGGTGTACTGCAGTGCAAATTATTTACTGCAATTCAACCTGTACGTCGACACCTTAGTATACATAAGATATAGTAATAATGTTGTACAGCATTAGATTTTGTAATGCACCATCGATCTAGTGGCCTATTCTGAGAAATATATTGCTTCCATTTTTTTTTCATGAACGAACAGGTGATAAATAAAAGTTTCATGAAGTCGTTATAGGTAGAAGTATCCATTGCATCTGACATTTCAGAGACTCGATTAAAAAAAAAGCAGAAGGACCCATAAAGTTAATAGGTTCTCTATGGCAATCAAAGTGTGTTTGATATCATGACGAAATAGTATTTGCCCTTCTAAAGTACAACTAAAGATGTTTTCACAGAAATGACTGAACTGCATCTTTTCAGTTTCAAAAGAACCAAAGATGATAAAGCTTCAAAATTTATCACACTCTACTTTCCTTGAGCAAACAACCATATATCTGTGATATCGAGAGTAATTACTCTTGTTCTACCATGCTATCATATCCAGCGTCCGTCTTCACTTACGGGGCGTGCATCGGAAACACGGTGAAGTTCATCGCAAAGGTCATGTCATTCGGTGTCTACGCGCACACCGTGCACACGCTGCCGACTCTCACCTTCTACGTGTTGGCTGGGGTGCCACTCATTCCTATCGTCTTGACGTTGTAAGCAATGTATTATGCTCGTTTGTTTGTTTTATGTGTGTGTGTTGTGTGTGTGTGTGTGTGTGTGTGTGTGTGTGTGTGTGATATTACATGTAGATATTATATAGAATATTTTGGACATTTTATTCTTTTTACCTTAATGTTCAGGTAGAATGATTCAAGTGTACTCCATGGGAGGAGATAAAAATGTTTCTTATATTCATTTTGTACATTTAAACATTCATGTACAATGCATAGCAACGAATGAAATAACAGAAGCATTTGGAAAATGTGTGGTCGTGCGTGTGTTTGGGTGGGTGTGGCTGTGTCAGTTTGCATGGATGCACAGAAGTTGCACAAACTCACAGAGATACACACAAACACGCAGTTTCATATATAGAACGTCAAGGAGATGAAATGTCATAGGTTTGTCTGAACACATTTCCTTTAAAAGGTAAAAAAGAAAGTATCAAGCATTCCTCCAACGTACTATCTGAGTAGGAACATGTCTCGAAATTTCATTTGATTACCATTTGAAGTCTGCGAATACATCCATTTATGTCAAAATGAAATGTAATGTAGCCATCAAAAGCAAAAAAAAAAAAAGACTTTGTGCATAGTATGCTTTGTTTTGATATAAACGAAGATTTAAGATTTACAGTACTCCACATTTTGTCAAAAATTTGTTTTTTCATTAATATTGTTTGCCATCCATCTACGTACATCTGTATGTAGGAAATTAGGAAATTTAACGATCTATTATCACCCTATCGCCACTTTAAAAACAAAAATCCCTTCTCTTACAATGTCTAAAAATGAGAGGATCTTATTTTACTTACTTTGCAGTATCTTACACAACTCGACACCAACCAACTTTGAGACCACAATGAAGGGTGTGGCCAGGGATATCGCAGGAAGTGAGGACAACACGCAGAACCTTGGAGTGGCCCTAGGCTTTAACGAGGAAGAGATCAGGCGGTTGAACGCCGGAAGCAAGGGAGGCGCGCTGAAAATGCTCCGAGCTTGGCGGAGAGAAGTGGAAGATGCCGGGGAGAAGTCGTTGCCATGGTTATTGAGGCAGAAATTAATAGACGCAGGTCTGCCGAATGTAGCCGATAAGCACTTCGCAAACAGTGCAGAAAACCTTGCCTGATCACCATGATCAAGACATGATGTTCGAACCAAAGTCTAATCTCAGTAATGGTGCACTTTGAATTTCTTTGGCTAATATTCCCGTTACAGGAAAAGTAAAGAAATACGCTAATATTATGATTCTTTATAAACATTGCGTATAGTCATATACTTGCTGCACGTATGCTGTGTTCATCTCAAGGACTCGTTCACAACAATCATTTCAGAACGTTGTGCATCAAGATGAGCAGAGATTAAGATTGTATAGTATCATCTTCACCTTATTTATAGCATCTATTGATGACTTTAATGTTGACAACATGTTAACAGTGGACAAAGTGTAACATAGAATTGATCAATGGAAGGGAATATTCTCAATTGTTGTCTTATTATCTATAGATTATCTCAAATTTCAAATCTCTCAAATTTCATTTCTTAATTGCTGCTTTCAAAATCTTCTTTGCAATTTGACATGAAAAGATGAAGTCTTTACGTACCTCGTCATAATCAGTCGATGTGAATCTAGTGCAAGAATATTTGTGTGAATAATGCTCGTCTTTAGATTTGGCAGTAGGCAATAAACTCTCTGAATTGTGGATACTGGTACTGTCTGTTTTGATACCTGGAATAGGTATCAATGTCGTGTATATTATTTTATTATTATCTTTCACTGACGCACCAGCCCAGTTTCATTTGGTGCAGATAGCTATCATCTCACTTTAAAAGTGTTGGCATGGTCAGTATTATGTCTACTTTTAAATATTCGGCTTTGGGTATATTCACCAGTGGAGCAACTTATTAACCAAATTCAAACCAAAGCACATTTTATCATTCCTAATGGTAACTACATATGAATTTCACTGGCTATCTATCAATCTTGATCTTAGCACAAAAACAATATACATTGTTTCTTACTTTATATCTATCAACCCCATACATGCCATAATATAGCACAAGCAATGCACTGTGATCAGTTGTAACGGAGGTTTACTCAGCCAAATCGCGTGATCATCATTGTATTATTTGTACGTTTGCCAATGTTATTTTGTATTAGGATGGCACATTTCTTGGTGTACTTACCAAAGTATTCTATCTATCTATAGCTTGCTAGCTAGTTCTTGGCACAAACAATGCATCATTTCTCTAATATATCTTGGCACAAAATAATGCAATGTGGTTGGTTGAAATAATATTTTTGTCAGTCAAATCGGATAATATTATTATGTTGTATTATATACAATTTAGAAATATTGATAAGTTTGCCAATTCATTTTAGGGTCAAACACTTATTGGACTTTCCTGCTTTATCTGTTTTCTGCATCTCGAAGTATTAGTCTTTCTGTGCACGTGTGTGTATGTGTATCTATCCATCTATATCTATCTATCTATCTATCTATCTATCTATCTATCTATCTATCTATCCATATACTCTAGCTAGGATCTTGACACAAACAATGCACTGTGATAATGTTGGAACGACAAATTTTCTTAGCCAATTTAGGGTATATCTATAAGTTTGCCAATTTAGAAAAATGATGTACTTTTATGCATTTTGCAGCTCTCTCTCTCCCTGTCTATCTATCTATTTATCTATCTATATAACTATCTATCTATCTATCTATCTATCTATCTATATAGGTAGCTATAGCTATAGGTCCTGACACAAACAATGCACAATTTCTATCTATATCTATCTCTTGGCACTAAATAATGCATTGTGATAGGATGAAAATCATTTCTTTTTTCAACCAAATCAGATAGTTATAATGTGTAATATTCAAATATTTGCCAATATATTAAGGTCACATTATATACTGTAAGTGAACTTTCTCTTTTTTATCCGATTTCGAAGTAGTGTTTCTGTATTTCTTTCTGTGCGTGTGTGTGTGTCTGTGTGTGTGTGTGTGTGTGTGTGTGTGTGTGTGTAGCTATCTATTATGTATTATATCTATATCTATCCAGCTAGCTCTTGACACTATATCATGCATTGTGATATTATGTTGGGACGACAAAAATTCTTAGCCAAATAGAGTATGTTAAAAGATTGCCAATAATTAGGATGATACACTCGGTGTGTATACTTTTACATGTTTATTGTTTTGCTGCCTGCTTTTCATGACGTGTGGAAATGTATTTTCCATTAAATACAAATTATAATACAGTTCTCTCTCTCTCCCTCTCTGTCTACCTATCTATTTAGTTATCTATCTATCTATAATTCCATCAGTCTATCTATCTGTCTGTATCTATCCATCCATCTGTCTATCTCTCTCTCTCTCTCTATTTATCTATCTATCTATCTATCTATCTATCTATCTGTCTGTTTGTCTGTCTGTCTGTCTATCTCGTTTTTGGCATAAACAATGCACTGTTAGTAATGGGTTGGAACGATAATTTACTCGGCTAAGTTGGGTGATTATAATATAATTAATTATGCTGTGTGTATTAAATTATATGTTTGCCAATTTATGGCGATGACAAACTTAGTGTATTTTTTTTGACGCTGCCTGTTCTCTACATCTTGAAATAATATTTGACTGAATAAAAAACATCAGATACCACACTTTTGTTGTATTCACGTGTGTGCATGGGAGCCAACATGGTCAACAAGTTAAACGTAATCTTGAGCTATTCAGAATAACCGCTGCAGAACTTTAGAATACATCACATCATACAAAAACTACGTGCATTTCTCTTTCATCATACGCATGTCGCCTTTGCTATCTCCCCCAGAATTATTTTGATAGTCATTCTGTACAGTGATTATAATGTAAGTCCAGTATATACACTCTAAAAACACAAATGTTGAATTAGCATTTAAAAGGGCCGAGGAGTGACAACATTTTCAAAGTGTTGGTTTTCCTGCTAGATTCAACATTTGAAATGTTATTTTAAAAGTTGGATGCAACACTTCAAAAAATGCTGTCACTCCTCGGCCCTTTTAAATGTTGATTCAACATTTGCGTTTTTAGAGTGTAGGCATATTGTGTGCGCGTGACGATGTGTATGTGTGTATCGAGTCATTATGTTTAGTCCATGATCGATATGATATAATTTTTTATCAAGAATATCACCAGGCATTTCAGTTTTACATTGCTAATAAAGTACAACATAAACTGATATTAGATGTGATCCGGCCTATGACATAGAGATTAGTAGAAAGCCAATGAGATAAGTCCATTATTTTTCATCAGGACATCAACAATAAAAATGAATATCCTGCACATACAGCTATTACACAGTGAAATCTATAGTGACATCCTATAAACTTGTCATAGGGCAAACAGGTTACTGTTTAAATGACCATGACAGTGGCTTACAATATCTATTTTGCAGTCTTGTATTAGTCTCTGCATCACGTGAGTGCCTCTAGGCAAATCTTTTATTTCCCCTCCGTTTTATCATCATAAATTCCCGTGAAACTCCTGATTATCATGACCAACGTTCATATCATATCTCATATAGACCTCATATCTCTCATGACTCTTAATTGCCGAAGTAAATTGAAAGTGAGCATGGGAAAAAAAAAATCCGTTTTATTGCTTTCTCAGTACCTCAATCTCGCAGTCTTGGTATTTAAACATGAAATGCAAGGAGAGAGTCATAATTACACATATGAAGGATTCGGTGATTCTAGGTGCATACCGCTGGTTGCCAAGGGAAGGAAAAGCAAACTTCAACTCCGAGGCTCCATCGAGGCCTTCGATCCTTCCCGACTGACACGAGAAATCATCCGCGAAAAAAAAAAGACAAAAACGCCGCAAAATACATTCAATGACATTGCAGGCCTACCACTAACATGAATACTAGACAAGTAGGCTGGGCACGTGCGTGTTGGTTCACGTGTTAGTTGGCTTTTGTACGAGTAAACCTTGAACCTTAGCTGTAGAGTTCGGTCATATGGTTCTATTGTACCCTCAGAACAGATCGCAGATAAATATCCCGAAACATAATATGCAAGAATTTCGTGGTTATGGGAATTGCGAAAGTGTGAGATGCTTGTGACATTGATTCATCGAAAATTTCTGTGAGACGAAGAATTTACGATGTCCCTTTAAAGGCCCCCCATATAAAAGTCCATTGTAAAAGGTTCCGTTTGCATAATGATCCCAAGTCGACCAGCGATCCATTTTCATCGCGAACTCCGCTAATCTATTCAATATGGATGCAAAATGTTCCTATCAGTCATTGTGTTCATTCTTTGGTTGCTCTTGGCCTGATTCCAATTGCAGTGTATTATTACAAATACTGGGAGGCCCAGTAGAGCTGAGTGGAGTGAAGTGGGACAAAAATTTGATGAATTTTCTCGTATAACTTTTCTGATATTTAGAATGGACACTCATGTCTCGGACCCAATAAAAGGATGCTAGGTCTCATATGTGTTGTTACTTCTTATTCCTAAAGTCCCATATTGTGTTATTGATTAAAAAAAAAAAAGCCAACTTCTGAACGGGGTGAAGTGTTCCACCTGGGAGTAGCGGGACATTTTGGTTGGGGTAAAGTGGAACAAACTGTCAGTAACTATAATATACATAGGCTAGTCTACTACCAGGGAGGTGAGACTCACCTCCCTGTTACTACAAACATATCATAATAATGTGTGTGTGTGTGTGTGTGCGTGTGTGCGTAGGCCCTATGTGTGTGAGTGTGTGAATATTTCAGCATGAAGAGTTTCATCACTAGACGTGATTTATTCATTATGGTCCATCAGAGAAAGTTGAATATATAGAGCATCTGAAATCTAAAGAAAATATTAAGAAAATCTTTGATACTTTTGTCATAACTTATGAATGAATGGAGAAGTGGGACAGTAATGGTGATGTCCCATTACCTCGCAGAACCCCCCAAAATTCAAAATGGCCGATAAAATTACAATTGAGCTAATTTTTGCGATTTTTTTTTTTTTTTTGCGCAAATTATTGGAACTCATAAGGCCTATAGCGTGCTAATCCAATGCCCGCTAAAGCAATAAGCCAGTTCGGAGTTCCACTTTGCGCATTCTATGAGCAGAAACAAGGTCATTGGGACCAACAGGCATGTTGGTTTTTTAAATACTGGGATAAGCATCTGTCATGTAATGATTATTCAGCCAGCGCATCCACCTGACAGCAATTGGCAATATCAATAGAAAGAGATTGTCAATACATCCAATGCAAAATAATGAATGGATGCTTTCTCAAGTGTGAATTGACAGATCATTCATCTGGTCTACGCAAGTTTATTCTTTGTTTGAACGGGATTGATGAATCCCATAAATTGTTACGTAAAGCTTATATTATGCATTAGCGTCGCTCTGAAAACGAGTGAAGTGCCCCTAACCAACTAAGAAAAAAGAAAGGTCATTCGTACCAATATGCCCATGAGCTAACTCCGAACTGGCTTATGCGATGAATTCAGAAAGCACTTCACACTGAATTTAAAAAAAATACAAAAAAGTGTCGGAAAAAATAATAATTCAAAATTAAACTTCTCAGCTGAGTTGTTGCAGAGCAGTTACAATGTGCTTACTCTGATGCCAAATGCCTAATAGGCAATAAAATGTAAACGCTGATTATATTACTAGTAGTTCAAAACTTTTTGCTTCAATCCCCCGCGTCCTGACAGTTCACTTCACTCTCGGATCTCTAGCTAGTCCACTTCCTGGACTGTATTCGTATGCAGTGTACCCGCGTACGTACGGACGTACCGTTAGCGTACCAGTTTTCGACAGGACCCAGATTTCGACACCCAGCAGATAATTCTTATTAAATTTTATACTCAGTATGGTTGGGTGTTCATAATATCGGACACCTAACGTCTTTCTATCAATAGAAACGTGAAAAATCTCACAATTTGCCTGAAATTTTACTCACGTGTGGAGAAAATACTCCGGATTCACAAGCGCGCACTGAAAATGCGATCTGAGGTACGCGCTCTAGATGGCGGCTTCGACTACGAACGTGAACGCGTGGGGTGTCATTTTTCCGCACTCAGTTGCCCGGCTCATATCGACCGACCACCCCGCCCTCTATTGACAATACGTATAAAGCGTACTTAAACGCGTTTTTTCGACAAGCTGCTGTTTTTTTCTAGTCGTAATTTTTTCCCAGTAATATTTGAATATATTTTGAATCCTTCGATATTACTTTTGAAGGACTGTTTGATGAATTTAACTTGATTTTCATTAGGATACTTTTCATCGTAATTGAAATAAATTAGATGAGTCGGTTTGTTTTTTCACATTCATTTCTCGTTTCTGCATCAACTCGTACGGTCGTAGCGGGCGACAAAATGTTTATGTCATGTGTATGTACATATGTGTAACGTGTGTGCACGATCGTACAAGCGGCGGTGACAATTTTGCGGTCAAAATCGTCAAATTTATTACGGAAGGATACTCTACATCTAATAACGAGTCAGCAAAGGTAGGCCTAGTTATATGTAGTTACACGATAAACCTTATTCGATTTTGCTAAATTTCGGTAATTTAGAGGGAATACTTAGTTGTTTTCGCCACATTTTACTCGGTAGCGTAGCCCAGTGAAGAATCGAACACCGTTGCGCGTAGGATCCCATGCGTACATTTTCTTTCTGTACGCGCAATGCCATTATAATGCGCGGTCGGTCGTTATGGACCCGGTCGGTGGGTTGGACACCTACCATGGTGGAGTGTCGCAATCAGCGGTTTGGCGCACTGTGTGGGTGCATGCATGATTGTGTATGCGTGTGTTAGTATACAAATGATGCACAGGATAGAGTGCGTTAGTGTAGGCGTAGTGCACTCGAGGGTATAAACATGCACGAGGCGAAGCCGAGTGCATGTTGCACTACATTGTAAATACCCGAGAGTGAGCTACGCCTACACTAACGCCACGAAATAATCCTGTGCATCATTTGTTTTATAAAATGGGTCGAAAATTCGAAAACTAACATCATTTTTCAGCGTTTTTCATCACGTACCTTTGTGGGTCAAGACGTCCGAAGATGTTCGTCCCAAACTTTTACGCACGTCGCACTCGCGGAAGTCCCGCACATACAGTAGGCCTATAAGTATAATGGGGGGTTGGGTTTCCGGACACCCGCATGAAAACTTACTTATTTTACATAGAATATGCACCCTTTACCTTAAAGACTTGATATAGACTCCTCATATAGGCCTACTAGACAACATACTCTGAAAACGGCGTGAGAATTAACCTGCTAAATCGTTGGATTTGCTCTTCAAAGTGACTCCATGTACGCGTCCGGTCCCATAACGCTTGGTCTACTGTACTGCACAAAGTGTACGTATAGTACGGTACAGTATACGTACGTCACGTACGCCACATAATGCACAAGGGAAGACAGGCCGGCCGGCCGGCAGCCCAAACTATAGAAGTTGTTTACAGGATTGACAGCGCGTACGCGTATGCATGCAATTCATCAAAGGAGCCGCCGCGCGCACAGACGATCGGCAATCTACCATAGGATTACAGGCAGTGCAATTGTACTGAAGTAAAGGAAGGAGGTGTGTCTCATTTCAGCGCTTCCTATTGGCTACATTCTTGAACCCATTTTATAATGTGGGGAATGCGGACAATAAATCGTCCAGTATCTGGACTACTAGTAATCTCTAGCACGAGCACCGAACTCGAAATCGGTCATTGTTTACATTTTACTCAGAATCACGCCATCTATTGACCACCAGCAGATGGTTGACTGACTGTCTATGGGGCGTCAAGTGTCGCATGGAATATTTCGTTTATTTGTTCGACGAAATGATTTGTACCGGTACCGAAATACAGTATTCAACAATGTATTCCTTGTTACATATTATTGTTTTTATGTAAATTTTTGTGTTGTGGAAACTTTGAATAAACTTGAAACTTGAACTTGAACTTGAAGTGACTGATTTCGTAACCAAAATATACCATGCGACTCTTGGCGCCCCATAGTATACACGTGCGGCTAGCTGCTGACATGTGCTCTGTCGAACATTAGATCTAGGCCGCACTGAACGCTCGAGTACTTGTACGGGACCGGGACCGACCAGTCCGCGGACGTCCGGTAGGTAGCTAGCTGGCGATCCGATGGGGGTATTACCACTCAGTAGATGTAGGGCCTACTAACCAAGACAGGCCCAGAGATGATCTTCGAATATAACCATGGAGGCTCTTTTGACTACTGATACTTCTGGCCAACTTTGGACAGCTTCACTCTGTGACCATTTTACAGGTACATCTTTAGTCACGTTCAAGTCAGGATACAGCTGCGAAAGAAGTATTTGTGTTTCCAAGGACAGACTCTTAATTGCATCAAAAGACAGACCGATTTTAAGCGTGTGGGATTTCAGGGCAGCCAGAAAGGTAACTATACACAGCCCAGTCATGCCAGTCGCTGTATAAATAGCGTGCTCCGCCGCACGGCGTCTGGTCGGGCCACCAGAAGGGTAAATGAAATAATTCTAGATCTATATGTGTTGCTTGGACTCTTGGAGGTTTGCATGGTGAATGAAGTAAAGGAGAGAGAAAGGTTTGCGGTAACACCATGTGTATTTAATTTAATCCTCATCCAGATCGGTGAATTGCCTGGCAGAAGAAGAGCCTAGAATCGAGAATTTAGAGGGAAGCGACATGATAGGGGTCGGGGCTGTAGAAAGGAGGGCAAAAGAAAAAGTGAGTGGGGGACAGTGTACAATGGTGTCTAGTAATGCCTTGGCCTGGGCTGGAAGTTGAACTTGAACTAGTGGAGACGGAAAAGGGAACAGCTACAGAGAGAATGGTAAGGAAGAATAGAGTGTGAATCAAGTAAGATTTTCGGACGTCGTTGGGTGGAGAAAGATGAAATAGAAGGGAAGGGGAAGAGGGAGGAGTTGAAGGTTGGAAAATCATGGAGCTGGAGAGAGGAGAGAGAAGTGAAGATTCATTAACCAAAGAGAAAAACAGGTGAAGAACAAAGTCAGTGAACAATGTGGACTATGGAACGTGGAATCAAACAGAGAAAGGATTAATAATCCCGAAGGAAAGGTAAGTCGAGGAGAGATGAGACTACTTAGTATATGTTTATCAGTTAGAGAAGGGAGAGAGATCGAGGGGGGGGGGGGGAGAAACCAAAAGAAGAAGAAAAAAAAAAAGAGAAATGAAAGTTAAGAATGTAAAGGGGAGGGGGCTTGAGTGTATCCTAGAAATAGAGGAAAATTAATGACAGTTAAATCCTGAAGAGATTCCTGTGGGAGAAAGGGAAAAAGGAGAGAATAGATAATGTTAAAGTGTAGTCCTGAGGGGGAGAAGGCAAGAGAAATAAACCTGTAAAGAAAACTGTAAATTAATACTGTAAATCCCTCTTCCCCTTCCATTCAATTTCATCTTTCTCCTCCCAACGATGTCCGAACATTTTACGAATTAATTCTCACTCTATTCTTCCTTACCATTCTCTGTTCCCTTTTCAACCATCTCCACTAGCTCAACTTCAACTTCCAGCTCATTACTGTCTCCCACTCTCCACTTTTTGCCCTCCTTACAACCCCCATATGTCGCTTCCCTCTTCAATTCTCCTCTTTCTAGGCTCTTCTGCCAGGCAACGATCTGGATAAGGACTGTAACAACTATCGGTATATACGCCATGGGCGTAAATCCCGGGGGGGATGGGGGGATATATCCCCCCCCCTGAAATGGAGGAGGGGGGGATGGCCTGTACAATCATCCCCCCCTGAATTTTGAGGGGAAAAAATGGAGGAAGCAGAAATGTGATTGTATAAATTTTGGCATACTGCATGACGTTTGTACGCCGGCCTCCAGACAGGTAACAGAGCTGAACAGTATTCTATCTTGTAGGAAAATGTATAATTTTCTCAAGCGCTCGCTCGCTTCGCTCGCTCGCGAAGAAAGAACATCAACATACACTGTAAGGTATGGCTCAGGCGTTGACAACGTCAAATAGTATAGGTCTACATATAAACATGCTATGACGCGAGTAACTGGGGACCATCTGCAAAATATGTACGAACACATACAAACAAACAATAACAACAACTTTATCGCCATAATTGAATCCCCTCCATTTCCTGAATCATTCCTGAGAAACGACAGTGACTGATGACTCAGTCAGGATACATCTATGGGCATACCAAGGGAAGATCAGGGACGTCGAATCTATGGGGGGCAAAGGGGCATTTGCCCCGCCCCAAAGGAAGTGTTTAGACAGACAAATCATTTATCCCCCAAGCAATTCCCGAGATGAGGACAAATCTCGAACTTTCTTAGTGGAAAATTGTCCAAATATCGCCAGAACTATGCACCAGGTCGTTGTATTGCAATCATGAACATGCAAAAGGTCCGCTATACAGGATAAGGGATAAGCTTTGTAAACTTTTGACATAGACGTATATTTCCTAATTTATCAAAGAGTGTGCAGCAGATCTTTCACTTAACAAAGCAACCTCGATGGGGGGGGATGGTTCTCAAATAAAAGTGGGACAAACAAAAGCGAAAATATAGCTACAAACGGCAGTTTTTGGAGTGTAAAATGTTAAAATTTTAAAGCTCGCTCGCTCCGCTCGCTCGCATTTAACCGCTATGCCATTCTCCTGATGTTGCTGCCAGTGATTGACAGCAGGTGCACCCGGTGCGCCCCCCTTAATTTCTAAAGTGAAAATATAGCTACAAACGACAGTTTTTAGGACTGGAAATGTCAAAATTTTCAAGCTCACTCGCTTCGCTCGCTAGCATTTAATCAGTATACCATTCTCCTGACGTTGCTGCCAGTAATTGCCGGCAGTTGCGCCCGGTGTGCCCCCTTAATGTCCAAAGCGAAAAATACAGCCACAAACGGCAGTCTTTGGACTGTAAAATGTCAAAATTTTCAAGCTCGCTCGCCCCGCTCGCTCGCATTTAACCGCTATGCCATTTTCCTGATGTTGCTGCCAGTAATTGCCGGCAGTTGCACTCGGTGTGCCCCCTAAAAAAATAGCTACAAACGGCAGTTTTTAGACTGTAAAATGTCAAAATTTTCAAGCTCGCTCGCTCCGCTCGCTCGCATTTAATCGCTATGCCATTCTCCTGATGTTGCTGCCAGTGATTGTGAGTATAGCTACAAACGACAGTTTGGGGACTGTAAAATTTCAAATTTTGAAGCTCGCTCGCTTCGCTCGCTCGCATTTAATTATTATTCCATTCTCCTGATGTTGCTGCCAGTAATTGCCAGCAGTTTTCGCCCGGTGCGCCCCCTTAATTTCCAAAGCGAAAAATATAGCTACAAACGGCAGTTTTTGGACTGTCAAATGTCAAATTTTTGAAGCTCGCTCGCTTCGCTCGCTCGCATTTAATCATTATGCCATTCTCCTGATGTTGCTGCCAGTAATTGCCAACAGTTTTCGCCCGGTGCGCCCCCTTAATTTCCAAAGCGAAAAATATAGCTACAAACGGCAGTTTTTGGACTGTCAAATGTCAAAATTTTGAAGCTCGCTCGCTTCGCTCGCTCGCATTTAATCATTATGCCATTCTCCTGATGTTGCTGCCAGTAATTGCCAACAGTTTTTGCCCGGTGCGCCCCCTTAATTGCCAAAGCGAAAAAATACAGCCACAAACGACAGTTTTGGGGACTGGAAAATGTCAAAATTATCAAGCTCATTCGCTTCGCTCGCTCGCATTTAATCATTATGCCATTCTCCTGATGTTGCTGCCAGTAATTGCCAGCAGTTTTCGCCGGGTGCGCCCCCCCCCCCCTTAATTTTCAAAGCGAAAAAATACTAGTACAGCCGTAAAGGACATGTGGGACTGTAAAATATCAAAATTTTCAAGCTCACTCGCTTCGCTCGCTCGCATTTAATCATTATGCCATTCTGATGTTGCTGCCCGATTGCCGGCAGTTGCGCCCGGTGTGCCCCCATAATTTCCAAAGCGAAAAAAATACAGCCACAAACGGCAGTCTTTGGACTGTAAAATGTCAAAATTTTCAAGCTCGCTCGCCCCGCTCGCTCGCATTTAACTGCTATGCCATTCTCCTGATGTTGCTGCCAGTAATTGCCAGCAGTTGCGCCTGATGCGGCCCCCCTTAATTTCCAAAGCGAAAAAGTATAGCTACAAACGGCAGTTTTTAGACTGTAAAATGTTAAAATTTTCATGCTCGCTCGCTCCGCTCGCTCGCATTTAATCGCTATGCCATTCTCCTGACGTTGCTGCCAGTGATTGACAGCAGTTGCGCCTGGTGTGCCCCCCTTAATTTCCAAAGCAAAGAATATAGCTACAAACGGCAGTTTTTGGACTGAAAAATGTCAAAATTTTCAACGCAAAGAGATTTCACCGTAGGAGGGGAAACCCCCCTACCATACCCTCCCCCCTCGCTTGATTCGTTCCCTCACATAACCGCTCCTCCTAAGATCAAATCCTGTCTACGCCGATGATAGGCCCCATTATTTAGTAGGCCTTCACAGTGATGTCGCACAGCAAGAGCTGAAATACCACGATTTTGTCATTCAATAATATATTGTGAATATTTCATTTTCTTATTTTTTTTAAAGAAAAGAAAACAAAATTTTCACCACAAGTGAGCACCAGATCGCTGAATTTCAGGTCTGAAAATGCAAAATCTTCCTCGTGTGGAGAGGGATACCCCCTCCCCCCCCCCCCCATACACACCCTTCCCCGTTCGCTCGTTCCGCTCCCCTTCACAGATATTTCCACACACACACAAAAAATGTTTTCATACTTTTAAGGTCTGATTTTCCGCCGAAAGTCGTCTGACAAGCAAAAAAAAAAAAAGCAACAAGAACAAAAAGTCTTTATGTTGTTGCTGCCACTTTTCTCCCACTTTATATTTCATGCAAAAGAGTGGGGCATCCGATCCCTGTAAAGTGTGTGTGTGGGGGGGGGGGAGGGGGGCACAAAGCTTCTCTCCCCCCCCCCCCCCCCCCCCCCCCCAAAAAAAAAAGGCTGCGCCGGTCCGGTTATGGGCTTGTAATCGTGGTGATGGTGACCATCCCCCCCACTCCTCAGTACGGATTTACGCCGTTGATATACGCCATATATTTCGCGAGTCGGAACTTCACGACAATTTCGCGAGTGGCTAAATTCGCGATCATGGAGTTCTGCACCGAATGGAGAAATGTAGAAATGCGTACGTCACACTCATAGCTTGATCATAGTCAATATTTTCGTGTGTCTTTAATTTCACGAATAGCACCTGACTTGCAAAATTCGTGAAATATTCAGCATATACAGTATTACAACCACACAGTGTTACCGCAAACCTTTCTCTCTCAAAATAATTCTAATTGTGTCCCCGTGCTGCTGCAGAGAGCGCTGCGGTGTTGCATGAATAATATTTCAGTTGTTTATGCAAGTATTATTTCTATAGGCCTACTTTATAGCGTCGAGTCCCAAGTTTCAAAGCGTGCCAGTTCAAATCGAAGCAAACCAGAGACCAGTAAAATCTTGACCGAAAGATCGGTCTGTATCTGGTCGTCTGGGATATGTTCTGGCTTCACAGAATTCCCTCCTATAATGGCGCTAGTGTACTTTCGCACCAGCAAAACAGCAGCAGCAGTGGTAGTACATTGTAGTAGTAGTAAATAGTTTACTCGACTGTGCAAAAATTCCTCACAAGCATGACCCACTTTGAAGATCAGATTTGTCCTTTTTATGCCTCCGCCACGAAGTGGTGCCGGAGGCATTATGTTTTCGGGTTGTCCGTCCGTCCGTACGTCCGTCCGTACGTCCGTTACGTCCGTACGTCCGTCCGTACATCTGTTACGTCCGTCCGTCCGCTTTCGTTTACGCGATAACTTGAGTAATATTTACTGGAATTTTACCAAACTTGGTCCAAGTATGGAGTATGATGGGGTAATTATTTGATTAGATTTTGGTTGAATTCGGTTAAAGGTCAAAGGTCAAAGGTCAAGGTCAAATCATGAAATTGCATCCGTTTACGCGATAACTCAAGACTGGGTGGAGCAAATTTCACCAAACTTTGTTGGAGGATGATGTATGATGGGACAATCACTTGAATAGTTTTTCAGTGAAATCGGACAGAGGTCAAAGATCAAGGTCAAATCCTAAAATTTATCTGTTTACATGATAACTCAAAATTGGATGAAGCAGCTTTCACCAAACTTGGTCCAAGGATGTATGATGGGACAATTAGTTGAGTAGATTTTAGTGACATTGGCAAGAGGTCAAAGGTCAAAAGGTCAAGGTCAAATGCTACAAATGTTGCAATTTCCCCCATATCTATGCAATGCCCGAAGGTATTTTCTTGAAACTTGGTGTGGACATGTACTACTGCGTAAAGATTCTCCAGAGAGTTTCATGTCATAAGGTCAAAGGTCAAAAGGTCAACGGTTAGGTGAAAATGTTGCAATATCACTTTTCTCAAAAATGGTTCAATGTATCTTCGTGGAACTTGGTACATACGCATGTACTGTCTGGCAGGGATTATCTAGGGAATTTAGGGGTCATGCGTCAATACTCAGGGGTCAAAGGTCAAGGGCAACTCCTCAAAATTTTACTATTTCCCTCATATGCTAGTATATATGCAATGCTTGCATTATTAGTTTCAAAACTTAATACATGCATTACCTAATGGAGATTCTCCGGGAAATTTCCAGCCAGAAGGTCAAAGGTCAAAGGTTAAGGGTCAAAGGCCAAGTTTCAATAACCCCCCCCCCAAAAAAAAAAAAAAAAAAAAAATATATATATATTTTGTACCGTCATCACACTCTTTCTTCATACCTTGGAAATTACTCAATGCATAAACTTCCCCAAAATTCCCCAAATATGTGTACCTGCACTCTTAGAAAATTAAAGCAATCCCAGTTCAAGACATTTCTGACAAACCTGTCATTTCAATATTTTGCCAGTTATGTGAAACTGTCATGGATCACACATTGTGAAGACATTGTACTATACGCCTATTTGGAGAATCATGCATTATGGCAGAGGCGTCAGTCGCCATAGCGACATTTCTAGTTTGTGTTGTTTCCAGTTGTCAAATTCTCTGAAAACCTCACTTACTCTGTATATGTGACCCTGCATCACAAAATCAACGAAAAGTCGCCAGACATGGATTTTTAGTTAAGGACAGATTCTGAAAGAGCAGACTCTAAGCTTTAAAATGATGTATTAATAACTCAATTCAAATGGACTCCCCTAACCTACCTAAATACTGGAAAGAGAGCATACACTCTGGAAAAGTGTGAACTGAGAAAAGAGGCTCTGAAGTACAGGGTCCATTCAAGCGCTTGGTATCTTTCACCAAGCCGCGCTAGCTGTGCGATGAAAGGGACAAAACACAGGATGTCAACCATCGGAGCAACAACAATGAATGGATTATCAGATTAAGCTGAAATTGAGCATGTTCTATTAAAACATTCTGTCCATGATTAATGCCAACTTTCAAGGCAGTAGCATAATCCTTTCAAAAGTTATTAGACTTGAAAATGAAGAGTGTACAAAGAATTTCAAGAAATGAAAAGGGGCCTCTAATACATACCTGATCATTCTACTCTCCCCCCAAAAGGGGTTATAGAAAAACTGCAGAAAAACACACTTTCCTATTCGTGTTATGATCCCAAACTAAAGAATGATGAAGAAGAAAGATAGCTCTTTGAGAAAATATGAAAACTCAAGATTAACTTGGTTGACTCATTTCACTCGTTTTGAGTCCTCACGTAAAATCAAGGGGTGTAACTTTTTGTTTGTTTTGTGATGCACGGTCACATATGTTCTTGATGGATGTGAATTAGATCTCAAATGGAGTATTTAAAAGAAAAGAGAATAGAGTAAAAAGAGGCAACAATTTGTGTGTCTTTTATTTCTAAGTTGTGTACATATCTAACACTCACTTCGAAGGATGGCCAACCCCAGCGACAGACGTGCCCAGGTGTTGTCACTGCGCTGGAAGCCTCACCGGACAGCACCTACATCGCTGCTGGTATCGCAGAGAAAGTCCACATTTGGCAGGTACAGTGTGTCATGTCAAATTTACAATATACCTCAAGACATCAGTCACAAGTCAATCGAATCACATGAAGTTTTTGGTGTAGGTGTATTTGAAGGGCTTGTCACAGTCGGGACTTGCATTTATGATTTAAAGGACAAGTTCACCTTCATAGACATGTGGGTTCAGTGAATGCAGCAATATTAGTAGGACACATCAGCGAGAGTTTGAGAAAAATCAGACGATCCGTTCAAAAGTTATGAATTTTTGAAGTTTCTGCTCAGTCACGACTGGATGAGAAGACTACTATAGCTTGTGATGTCACATGTGTACAACGATACAAAGAAAGATTAAGGAAAATTCAACATCACATTTTTCTCGCATAATAAAAGAGCACTCGACTTCTCTCTTTCAGAAGGCAGCGGGAATAATATTGCCCTTAACATACGTCAGTAACAAGTCGAAGAAATGTGCACTTTATTAAAAAAGTAAAGTCTTGTGAAATTCTCTTTTTATTTTCCTTAAATCGTTGTAGGCATGTGACATCATACACTGTAGTAGTCTTTTCATCCAGTAATGATAAAAGATATTTTTAAAATTCTTAACTTTTGAACGGATTGGCCGATTTTCCTCAAACTTTCACTCATGTGTTCTACTAATATTGCTGCATTCTCTCAATCCCTATGTACTGGTATATATGAAAGTGGACTTGTCCTTTAATGTGAAGATGCCGGTACATGCAGGTCAAGTTTTTACAGATCCTGCCCTGCTTCATGTCATCTTCAAGGAAATGAAAGCCCTTGAAATATAATAATAAATATGGATTGAGTGAAAGCAGCAATACTGTAAAAGTGAATACTTTCGCGTTGCCTAATTTTTCATGCTCAGTTGGGTAAGAAGAGTTTCGCATGTTTTTGATTCCGCGAAATCAAGACATCAGCAACTTGAATATATGGCAAGCAAAACTATTCACATACTTTTTTTTTCACTGGTTTCTCGTTGCGCGAAATGCACAAAAATTTCAACACTGCAAAAATGTCCACTTTTACAGTATTGGTAGAACACATCAGTGAAAGTTTGAGGAAAGTCAGACGAAAGATTCAAAATTTTATGAATTCTTAAAGTTTTGGTGCTGGTTTCACTGGATAAGGAGATTATTACACTTAAATGATGTCATTATGGACAATATAAAGAAGATATATAGAAAGTTCAACAGACAGTGTATTTTCACTTTTCTAGCTTATTGAAAGAGCACTTGATTTAGCTTTTCAGAAAGCAGGGGGGAATAACCCCAAACATATGCCAGGAACAAGTTGATGGAATGTGTATTATTCATAAGAAATAAAATTTTGTGGAATTATATATATATTGGAAACCGGATATATGATGGGGTGAAGAAGTCATTATTCAAGGGCATACGTTGTTGCCGCATTCCATGAAAATGTCTCATTTGCAAATTTGTAAAACTTTGCTGACCTGTTAGATGATGGTTTTCATGTTCTAACTTTCAGCTGCCACAGTGTAACTTTCTCCAGACTTCCACATACTGTACGAGCTGAAATGTTCGCGTACAGATATTTTCGCGAATTGCTACTAGGAGGACATTTGTGCGTGTTGTTAATTTCGCGGTTGCGACGGTCTAACTGAACGTAACTATTTGCGCATTGTTATTTTCATGTGTTGTTATTTTCGCGGTTCAAAGGCGATTCGCGAAATTCTCGAAAATAAAACCATCGCGAAAATTTCAGCTCGTACAGTACTTCGCAGCATGTATGAGCTGAATACGTGAAGAATCAAATCTCCGAGAATTAGTAATAATTTCAGTGGGAAATACATGTAGCTTGAGATAATAGTAATAGCAATAATGATGATGGAATTCACATTTATAAAGTGCATAATACATGTAATTAACAAAATTCTCTATGCGCTTGACATTCCTAACATATATACAATCGATTATGACATAACGTATACTATCAGGAGTACTTGAACAGATAAGTTTTCGGTGCCTTTTTGAAAGAATCAAAGGAAGATTGCGTGTATGCTTCTGATTGAAAGAGGTACTTCATAATGAATTCCAAAGAGTGGGAGCTGATAATGTGAAGGATCAGTTACCATGTATGTTTGTATAATAGACTGACAAAAGACTGACAAAAGATGTTGTGATGATGATCGGAGAGTTCGTGTTGGAATGTGATGATGAATAAGTTCTGTAATGTAAGAAGGAGAAAGATTATTCTGAGCTCTAAAACACATATAATAAGTATTGTAAATACAACACGTTTTTCAACTGATTACCAATGAAGTTTTAATACGCGAAATTGGTGTAATAGAGTCCCTAGAGCGTGCACCCATGCACCCACTATCAATCTACAATCTGTAGCTGCTGTGTTCTGAATTCTTTGAACCCGGTTGACATCTTTCTTTGGAAGGCCACACAACAAAACATTACAATTACATGTATCTACATGCTCAAGACATTATTAACGAGTGCACGAGAGATTCAGTAGACTTTCTGTTGAGATACTGCCGAATTTGTCCAATTCTCCGAATGGCTATGATTGCTGACTGACAGGTTTTAGTGATGTGATCAGCCATCGACAGATGTGTATCCATGATGACACCAAGGTTGCTTGCTCTGCTGACTGCAGGGATACCAACACCATCCACAGTGATATCAGGAGGGAACGGAAGAGATGGGGCAAAACTAGATGTAAAGTGTACTTCAGTCTTTGACGCGTTGACAAGCAACTTGTTCTTGAACGACCAAGATGTGATGTCTTTGATGCAGCTGTTACTGCGCGTGATCGCCATCTCCCTGTCTCTTGATGGGAATGTCAGATATATTTGGAGATCATCTGCATATATCATCGAAAGAAGTCCATGCGCTTTGATGATATCATATACAGGTGCACTGTACAAGATGAAAAGAAGAGGACCCATAACGCTGCCTTGTTGGACCCCACAGTCATCCGTGACCGGATGGGAATCTGTGATTTCTAATCTTCACAGTATGGGAATGTCCAGACAAGTATGAAGAGAACCAGTTTATAACGGAACCTTCTTGTGAGTCAGTCGAGTATAGATGGCATGATCAATGGTATCAAATGCTGAGCCAAAGTCCAGCAATACCACAATAGCCTCCTGTCGCTGATCTGAACAGAGTAAGATGTCATTATGTGAAAGCGTTCGTGCAGTCTCCACACTATACTGTCTTCTGTATGCTGATTTTGTTGGAATATGCAAATTGTTTTCCATCAGATAGTCCACGATTTGACTCGTGGCTGCCTTCTCTATGATCTTCCCGAAGAAGTTCAAATTTGAGATTGGGGGATAGTTCTCACGATCTTCCTGCGATGCACCAACTTTCTTGAGAAGTGGAGTAACAACAGCCCATTCGAACACATCTGGCATAACACCAGACCTGAGACTTGCATTGACCATATCTGTACGAACAGGAAGCAGTTCACCAATACAGTTCTTGGCAAGTGCTGTCGGCAGAGGATCAAGTTCGCATGATGCAGGGGATGAAGACCTACATGTAATAATACGACTTACATCATCTTTATTGACCTCATGAAATAACTGCAATTTTGATTGACTATGACTGGGTAAATGATAGAGAAGAGAACTTTGAATGCAACAGCTTTGATAAATTCTGTTTTGAAATACTGCTCAAAGTTTCTGTTTTTTTTCTGGTTATTTTTTTTTTACAAGTGTGTTTTTATGTCCATTCTTTATTTTTGATTTTTTGCCTTTTTTGAACTGTATTCCTTCCCCCCCCCCCCCCCAACTAACTCAAAGACTTGACAAAATGATAAGAAAATGAAAGCTGTATAAATCTGTAAGTGTTGAAGTGTTGAAGTCAGATTGGGAAAATGAAAAATTTTCAAGCATTTTGAAACAATTAGAATTACAGATATATGTAAAATCTTCAGCAATCTGAAGGGTAACAGTGCTTTTAAATATTCTTTCTTCCTTTTTTTGAGTAATTCAACATGTAGACTATCATGCATGAAAAAAGTTCAAAAGAAAAAAAAAACATCTATGAAGTTCTGGCACAGAAGGTGTCAGTTCACAGTTTTGCAACAAACAGAAATTTCTGGTTAAAAATATCTCAGTATGCAAAGAGTTTGTGGTCAAGAGCATGATGGTAGAATAATTCACACAAAGTGTAAGATGAGGTGCTCTATTCAGGGATGCAAATCCAAGTTGACTAGGCACCTTGGAAAATTTTCGAAAGTAGGCGAGTTTTGAGAAGTCACTGTCTGGGCACATGTACACTACTGTATGAACTGTTATTTTTATGAGGGTTAAATTTTCGCGAATTTTGGGAATCATACTCGGACCGCGAATGTACAACACGCGAAAATGTCACCATACGCTAAGGTGATACTGCACTTATGATGACCTCTGTATCAATTTGCAAAAACAACATCTCCCGAAAATGTCCATGGTCCCCTCACTCACAAAAATATTTGTATGCGAAAATAACAGTGTATACAGTATACAGTATGTACGTGTATCTACCACTAAGCTTCCCATAGGTTAGATGGAGGATATTCTGTGCCAAATGGCACACAACCTGCCACTACTGGTAGATCTGCTGAAGACAGGTGGGGTTACAATCTACCGCTGATTGCAATACCACTTAATCTCAATATTTTTTGCAGTTGACCACTGGCATGCTGGTGGCAGTGCTGACCAGTCACTACCAGACGGTCACCAAGATCCGATTCTCTGATGACGGCAGCCACCTCGTGACGGCAAGTAGGGACAACCTTGTGCTCGTCTGGGCAATGTCAGAGTAAGTGATTGCACAGGGACCGTCTCATCAAAATATTGTAGGCATATTATTACTAGGCAACAATAGCTTTTAGAGGTAAAGTGATTGCATTTACTTCGACCAAAAAGCATGATTTTGAGAAGATTTTGACTACAAGTCGGTGGGAGATGGGATGGGAGGAGATACAATTTTGTAAAATTGTCCCCTCTTCCAGTGGGCATGTATTTTGTGAAAGCATGGAACTTTTTAATAAAGCCTTTAACTTTCTCCATTGAGGTGGATGAAAGCATGAAACTGTAGGTGCCATAAGTTTCTGATTTTAGGTCCAACTCTGAGGAAATGCCAATCATCATGCTCATAATCTTCATCTTTTAATGTCACCTTGAGTGTAGTTTGGGTCAAAATTGCCCCTTTCACATCACGTCTCTTGGCTAAATTTATCATAAATGTCAGAGTCGTGCGTCAGTGCACTCACGGGCGGTCCTGCAACCCCCTCCATGTCATCACGGCCCACTCCCTCCCAGTGACAGACCTGTTTGTTGGAGCCGGTGGCCCCTTGGCTCACTTCATCTCATCTTCCCTGGACCATTCCTGCAAGGTAACCTTTTTAGAACTTGAAAGCCAACCCGCCTGCCACCATACCAGCCCAATTATGATAGCAGTATTGAGGTTGAAAATGATGTGTGAAAAGTGCTGTTTCAGTGAGTGTAAACCAATTGCATTTGCCGTAGACAAACTCCATAGAGAGCTTCAATTGAGCCCGAAAGCAAATGGATAAGACAGTAGGAATACATGCTTGATAGATTCTAGTTTCTTGTATTATTATGAAATTTTAAGATGTAATTTAAGATGTAACTGGATTTGTATGACAGAATTTATTTGATGATTTTCCTAGTAAAAAAAAAAAAGAAGATAAAGATTGCTGGTATAAAATAAGTGGGGGTTAGTATAGAATTACACAGTCATGAGTCAAGTATTGAAGAGCAGTGTAGCATGAATGCAGACTAGAGAAGTTTCATAAAGCTGTTCTGATCTCATTGTTGCTGCATCTTTGCAACCATGTGGTTTGTACCTTTTCCTTGTCGCACTCAACAGGTTTGGGAGCTATGTACCGGCCAGCTGCTGTGTAACCTGCTGTTTGAGGCACCAGTGGAGTCCGTAACGGCCGATGCGAGCGAGACGTGTCTGTTTGGCGGATGCTCAGATGGCAGCATATACCTTGTTTATCTGTTCCCAGAAGTAAAACTGACAATCCTGTGAATAATGGCTTGAATTCACAAACACAGCTAACACTGGCAATAACTTTCATAACTCATGAGTGGACCTCAGGTACAAGCTGTGGTTCGCTATTTTTAAAATCCTTACCGTGCTCGTCAATTGGTAATATGCTGGAGTGCTTTCTTCGCTAATTGGTACAGATGTCTGGAAGCTATAAACTGTCTTGGAATAGAGATTACCTAATCTCCCTTAATCCCTATTGGGTCACCATGGCCTTCCTGTTGGACTGAGGCACATTGCTACACCTGAGTAGGCTTGCTAACTTTACAACAAGGTTAAGTTTGGTAGGACATCTGTCTACTGTAAAAGCTTTGCAAGTTAAGCCGATTGCCTGGACAGATACAGGGTTAATCTACATTCTGGGAAATGATGGTAAAAAAAAAAAAAGATCATGTCTTTGTTTAAAATTCAAAGGTCAAATCAATCCTGAGTACAAGCCAGTGCAATCAAAATTTTGTCATCCAGATTAAAGATATTCCGTAGGTTGTTACTGTGTGCTGTAAGAAGTTCAATCATGGCTTTGGGACTTGCCTCGTGTGTTTTGAAATGAGCAAACAGTAATACTACTGTAAAACCAGAAATATTTGCAGCATGAAACTTTCACGTATTGGAGCTGATAGCCTTTTTCGTAGTTGAAATGTTTCGCGAATTGCCATAGGCATTCAATGCATTGTGTAAGCAGAACCTTTTGCATGCATTTATTTTTCACAAATCCTGGCTCTTCTTGAAAATCACGAAAGTTTTGTAAATGCAAACATTTCTGGTTTTACTGCAATCTTTTTCAGACGCCCTCATGCTGCTGCTGCACTGATTCATGTCAGCAAATATCGTGAGAGCTGAACTGATGATGTGAGCTCTGTCACTTCTGAGATATGAGATTCTGATTATTATCTATGACCTGGAGAAAGTCTAATCAGCATACCATTCCTACCAAATAAATGAGTCAGTCTCTTTGACCAACGAAATTGCTCAAATGGCCTGTCGGTCATCAGCACGAAACCTGTATTTACAAACTTCTTCTGTTGGCGCTGTGCCAACTGGGTTATGAATTTTGCTATCAAGCGCTGGTTAGCAGAGTTCAGTGATTCAAAGACCCAGGTTAAGAAATTCAAAGAGATAGCCAAACTTTCTCTTGCTAGGTCTTGGTTCATGATGTTGGCTTGACTAGTCTCAGATGAAGACCCTCTGCTTGCTCCTCGTGCAATCACCACAGCATCAAGAGGGCCTTTGACAAAGACTAATAGTAGACCTACTGAAGATAAGATATCTCTACAGTGCATTAGTGATCATCATTTTGGCTTCATGCCTGTGAGAATCAGTCTTCATTTTTGTTTTTGTGTTTTTGTTTTTCCTCACAGAATGCGAGTCAAGAAAGACACATCTTGTCACAAGATACTGAAAATACATCGATATTCAAGGGCATAGGTTGGTTTTCTCTCTTAAACTGTATTTATGTATTAATCTTTATTTGTGGTGGAAATGTGGTCAAGTGGATTGTGCACTATGTCTGAAAGCCCAAGGTTCAAGCCTGTCATACTACTTGTGTCCACAAGGAAGACACTTTTTTTTTCCCCCTCACCATGCTGTTCTCAGTCTAGATGAATTCATGAGATACCTGACACAAGACTGAACATTAAACCATCAAGTCATGGGAAATTTGCTGTGGAAGTCATCACCATGCCATCCTCAAATTGGCAACCCTGAATTTTACTGTGTGTCTCCCTCATTGGAGGACGATTTGATGAAACTTTAACTGATTAAAAACATTAAATCTGCACAAAAATAAAAGAGCTAACATTACAAAAGAAATGACAGACATTTTGCCAGTGTCGGGAAACTTAACTCCAATCTTCTAGTATGTGTTGCCACTTCAGTGATCAAAGTTGCAATGTAGAGGCTTTTGATAATTCTGCAACAAACACAATCAATGTTATGAGACCCAACTGGAAGGGTGTGAATGAAAAAAAAAAAGTTTTTATTCCACCTTATGAAATATTAACAGTGTTGAAATCTCATAAGGAACAGATACAGCAGGAAACCACACAAAATAGGGGTTTCTTGGACTTACACTAATGGGTTAATCCAGTTAGATTTGGCACGTTGGTGCCATAAAGCTGCTGTATATACATATGTACCTGGATTGCATAACACGGGGAGTGCAGTGTACAATAGGGGTTGATATCGGTGACTGAATAACAATTTGTTTGGACTTGTAAACTGGAGGTCTTGGATTCAAATTCTACCCAGTGCACACATTGATGCAGAGAGTACATAATTCACAACTTTTTGCAATTTTGTTTTATATTTGTAAGACTGGCCGAGATTATTTTGATCAAGCATCATAAACTATTCAGACAAAAAAAAAAAAGAAAAATAAATAAAAAAATCAACATCAACTCCCAGGAAAGCTCAAATTCTTTCCAAATATTTTTGCATTTTGCAAGCAGAATAGGATGTGTCACAATGAGCGTACAGTTGAAAATGTAAATCCATAGTTTGAGGGGGCCTTGGTTATAACGTCGTGTGATATTGCTGAGTAGCTTTTGCTTTAAACTCTTTGATATTTCTATTGTGTGGAATTGCTACACAACTCTTGTTTTGCAGCTGATTGATAAATTACCCTACATCTCCTTGTTTTTTGTTCTTTTCTTTTGTAGTGCGTCAGTCACATGTCTGTCAGTCAGTATGGACGGCACAACACTTGCTTCGGGCAGTACGGATCAGACGGCTAGGGTGTGGGACGTTGGGAGTGGTCAGTGTCTGAGGGTCCTTCAGCATAAAGGTGAGAGTGGGTGGACAGTTGGTGGCCATCTTTGTTACATTGCACCCAAAAAATAAAAACCTCTCTGATTTGGGAATTCAGGTGCTTTTTGTGATACTTGTAACATGTTTCTCTATGATTGCCCTATGGAACCTCTGCAGTCTTGAATAGGCATAATTTGTTCCGGCAGTGTATCACTGTTTATCAATGTATGATTTATTGCTATTATGAATATGTATTTATGCAAATTAGTGTAACGTGGTCCACCCACGTGGGGCAGAGGAAGTTTTGAGACTTTTCGGACTGACTATGGTGCTCGAGGGGAGGAATAAAGTTCGGTCGTTGTTACTCAAAATGAAGTCTGGTATGGTGGTGATGTGTTTGGTGTCACTGAGGATATGTGTGACATATTGTTGATTTGCCATCATCTTTTACTCTCCTCAATAAAAATGTATTGATTGTTACATCCGACTGGTTAAAAATGCAGCCGTGCTTTTGACTTGTTCAAGCCGTAGTTCAATTCCGCAAGTATTCTTATTTTTCTTTTTTTTTTCTTTTTTGGGGGGGGGGGGGGGGCAAATCCCATTGGCTTACGTATAGACTTTGATTTTGTTTTAATGAATGCCATGTCCAGTGTGAGTCTTGACCAATTCATACCTTGCTTATTGTTCCCCTGACATCCAGTTTCAAGTTAACATGAACTGTGCAGATATAAATACACAGGTTTACATCTGCTGTGCATTCCTATCATTTACTCTTCTCATGTATGCAAGGATCCGTTGGGGCTGTCCAGTTCGTCCTGCGGCCACTCCCTACCACCAGTGGCACGGCTCCACCCAGGGCCCTTCCGCCCCTCCCCGCCTTCCAGCGGAGCTTTCCATGGGAAAGCGAGTCCACCGTGGGGAGTACAGCGGAGAGCGGATATGCCATGAAGATCTCGAGACCGCTTGAGGTACTGTATGCCGCCAAGATACATGGAGTAGTCACTATTAGCGAGCTTTAGGTCTGCCACGCGAACGCTAAGTCATCACTATTTAGGCTAAAAAATTATGGTCTGCATATGCATGAGACAGCTGTTTCCCTTGTCCAACCTGGGAGGAGGCATCATCTTATATAGCATTTGTGTCGCAGAACTAAAGCTTGCAATAAACCCATCTTGTCCTGGGGAAAGTGTGCTGTGGAAATGATCAGCTTAGTATTGTGAAATTGGCAACTTCATTTCATTGCATATCTCATATTTTATAAAGATTATTTTTGTTGTTGGAACTAGATAAAGGAACTGTAAATCAGAAAGAAATTAATGAAAAGCATTAAGAAAAATCATATTCCTATTCATTGTAGTTCATTGTAATCATGTAAATTTGGCTTAGGTTTACTCCAGATTTGGCCGTGAGAAATGAAAAAAGGTTACAGAACTTTTTAAAGCATCCGATTGCTAAACTTATGAATGGTCCTGAAAATGAAAAAAAAAAAAAAAAAGAAAACATTCTAGAAGATTGAAGTTTACATTTTTGCCTCAAATTGACACACTTTTGTAAAGCTGTTTTCTTTATTCTCTAATATTAGATATATAATAAAATTCAGAGTTGCCAATTTTAGAACTG